>NC_137817.1:64572602-64790102 GCF_963921795.1 Nannobrachium achirus | reverse complement strand
TAATGCGATCACCTTTTCCTGGATGGTCTACTCTAGAACATACATAGGCAACAGGTGGCCCGGGGGACACATGATATATTATATATATTATATTATTGGTTTCAGCTGCTATAATTCCAAACATGCAAACATGACCTGCTTTAATTAGTTCAGTCTATATTAGTAGTTGAATGACTACTAATTAGTATTAACTAACTATTAGTATTAACATGTTAGTCTTTTTTATGTCCAATGTATTTGTATTTAAGTTCATAAAGTATAACTGAATGCATTTGAAATTAAATCAAAATGTTACATTTCATTAGCAAAAATAATAGATCTTCAAGCTCAAAACGTGTTACAGTGCGACACATTTTGGGCTTGTATATCTGCTATTTGTGCTGCTCTTACTGGAGATGAGAGTTTTCTGCTTGACAGTAACAACATGCAATGTGGCCCTCTGGAGTGAGTGTGGAAATATAGCGGCCCTCTGGAGTGAGAGTGGAAATATAGTGGTCCTCTGGAGTGAGTGTGGAAATATAGCGGCCCTCTGGAGTGAGTGTGGAAATATAGCGGCCCTCTGGAGTGAGTGTGGAAATATAGTGGTCCTCTGGAGTGAGTGTGGAAATATAGTGGCCCTCTGGAGTGAGTGTGGAAATATAGTGGTCCTCTGGAGTGAGTGTGGAAATATAGTGGCCCTCTGGAGTGAGTGTGGAAATATAGTGGTCCTCTGGAGTGAGTGTGGAAATATAGTGGTCCTCTGGAGTGAGTGTGGAAATATAGTGGTCCTCTGGAGTGAGTGTGGAAATATAGTGGCCCTCTGGAGTGAGTGTGGAAATATAGTGGCCCTGTGGAGTAAGTGTGGAAATATAGTGGCCCTCTGGAGTAAGTGTGGAAATATAGTGGTCCTCTGGAGTGAGTGTGGAAATATAGTGGCCCTCTGGAGTGAGTGTGTAAATATAGTGGTCCTCTGGAGTGAGTGTGGAAATATATTGGCCCTCTGGAGTGAGTGTGGAAATATAGTGGCCCGCTGGAGTGAGTGTGGAAATATAGTGGCCCTCTGGAGTGAGTGTTGAAATATAGTGGCCCTCTGGAGTGAGTGTGGAAATATAAATATAGTGGCCCTCTGGAGTGAGTGTGGAAATATACATATAGTGGCCCTCTAGTCTGGAGTGAGTGTGGAAATATACTGGCCCTCTCCAGCACAGCTGCCCACCCCTGGTTTAGGGAGTCAGATTTTTTGGAGCGGTGAAAGCGCTCCCAATAGACAGGTATGTCTGTGGCTGGCTGGCTATGTGGCTGGCTGGCTATGTGGCTGGCTGGCTGGCTGGCTATGTCTGTAGCCTGGCAATACCTCTAGTGGCCACACACAACACACATGTTAAAGGAGGGGCGCTGTTTAGCAGGCCAGGCACACTCAACACACACACACACACGCATGCACGCACGCACGCACGCACACATATCTAGAACACATAGAATGTAAAAATATAGATCTAGAACAAAAAATCTAAAACATAGATCTAGAACACAGCACTTCTTAAACAATGTACTTGTACAGTAAGGTATTATACAGTACAGTAAGGTAAAGTACAGTAAGGCATAGTAGAGTAAGGTAGAGTACAGTAAGGTACAGTACAGTGAGGCACAGTACAGTAAGGTACAGTACAGTACAGTAAGGCACGGTACAGTAAGGTACTGACAGGAACAGATTGAGAAGGGCACTGTTGTGCAGACTAGACACACACACACACACACACACACACACACACACACAGGGTATAGCTTCTCAGATTCACCGCTCCACTTCGAACCGAGGTTTGATTTTTCTGGAGGGTTTAGGGAGTAGGATAGTTTTTCTCTGAATGAGAGTCTGTTTTTAGCAGAGTGCAACATGACCAGGTTTATCTGTCTCTCCTAGGAGACACATCCAGACCATCAGACTCGCCCTTCAGTTTCACAGAACACAAACAGCACAGAGACACAAATGCTCTTCACATTGTAATCTGAGTGCAACGCTTTCACAAACCTATCCAATGCATTCTCTGGTGCCAAGAAACACATACACATGCTGCACTTACTTATGTCTGATTTATCTCCCTGTCCAGTGAGATAACGTGTTTGGAGAGATGCTAGGTTCATTGTTTACATGCTGTCCGATGGCATATTGTTTTGACCAGGGGTTCCCAAACTTTTTTGTCTCAGGGCACCCCTTAAATATTTTTTTAATCCGAGGCACCCCTAGATTATAATTTCCACTCCCAGCACCTTATAGCATATCGTCGTTGTCGGGTGGAAACCTTGTATGTCCAAAACCGTTCGTTTTGTATTTATCATCTATAAAATGTACTAAACTAGTGAAAGCGGCAGATGTACAAGCACACAACGCCTCGCATCGCGATGCTTGTAGATCGGCTGTTTTCACTAGTTTTGTGCGACAGTCTTGTATGATGAAGCAGGGCTTTGCTTTACCAAAAGACGTACACATTTGAAACTTGGAGATACGAGGTTTCTCCCCGACAGTGACGATATTTTAGTGATTATGTTGCGAGGAAAACGTTGAGATACTAGCCATTTTAGTTAGAACTGACTGAAAATAACTTTGTTCTTCAAGTTTAAAATGATTCTTGTAGATCTGCTATTTTTGAAAAAGTCGTGAAAATGTGTGCAAATCTTTGAATTATATGTATTTTCAAAGCGAACGGTTGTAACTCAAATTTTGCTTCTGGGTGGTCCCTGGAACTAAATATTTTGAGATGGGGGTCCGTGGCCAAATAAATATCATTTTGGGGGTCCTTCACATAAAAGAGTTTGAGAACCACTGACATAGTAGTCTCTCAAGAACAGACTAACTGAGCTCCAGTTAAGTGAAAAGGACCTTTTCTTTGACGATGGCTGGCCAGATTGCTGACATAGAAACATAGTTTTTTTTTTTTTTACTTTAGAAGGATTCAAAAGACACTTATAGAATTGGGTCAAAATGCTAATTTTCACGATTTTTCAAAAAAGCTTGCAGCGCGGCACTCGGTGCCGCGCTGTGAGCTTGTATATCTGCTATTTTTTAATATTTAAAGCATAAAATATTGCGTCATATTGTGTTCAGGCCTAAATGGGTTAATGTCCAGAATGGTATTTAGATAGCTGGTTGTTTAGACAGATGCTACTGTAGGTTCATTGTTTGTCCTGGTTTCTTTTGGCCACCACATTATTCTCTCTGCACTATGTTTATGTGACTATTCTCCTTGTCTATTGTCCAGAGTTCATGTTTCCTCTGCTTATTCCGATCTGGCATTTATGTAAGTCACTCTGGATTCGAGCGTCTGCTAAATGCCTAACGGTGCGTTTTGACAGCGGGCAACAGCGGGTGACGGTCGGCCTACTTATTTTCTGGAAGTGCGTTATTTGTCAATGGGAACCGGCAACTACTGAGGCCATAGTGGAAAACGTCTCCCAAAAACATGAACATAATTTAACTTTTGGACGACACCGCCCAGAGTCGCCGGCTGTTGCCCGCTGTAAAACATAGGGTTACTCGTAAGCATGTATTGTCTTTCACCTCCGCTGTCGAATGTCCATACAGCAGCATCATGAGCATATAACAGCAGACTTCTGAACAGTTTTTATCTGGCGTCACGTGACGTCTTTTCCTTCAGAAAGAGGTTTCTTGATGGACTCTGGAAGCAGTAACTTTGATAGTTGTAGTTGTTTTGTTATATTATAAACTACAATACCCATGTATCTCTGTGTCTCCATCAGCTCAACATCCTGGTGGATACAGGAAGCAGTAACTTCTTTAGTTGTAGTTATTTTGTTAGATAATAAACTACAATACCCATGCATCTATCTGTGTCTCCATCAGCTCAACATCCTGGTGGATACAGGAAGCAGTAACTTCGCTGTGGGGGCAGCAGCGCATCCCTTCCTGAGACGCTACTACCACCGCTCTCTGTGAGTACAGAACCTCCCTAAAGCCCCTATCATAGTAGGCACCGCGTTGATAAGCTATCCACCGCGGTGTAGTCTTTTTAAGTCATAAAACTACAACATTACGTCATACCGCGAACCCCGATACATCTCTCTGTTTTTACTATCAGACAGATCGACCCATCACCCCGTTCCCTGATTGGTCGATCTAGACCAGTCAGTCACAGTGATTAGGACTTCACCGTGACTGACTATGATGGCCTCCACTTGTTTTCTCACTTTAGGTGGATAGAGGCTTCAAACCCCCCTAACACATTACCACCTCTGTCCGTTTCTTTATTTAGACCAGTGGTTTTCAACCAGTGGTCCGGGGACCACCAGTGGTCCTTGAGGGGGTCCCAGGTGGTCCTCAGCTAAATGATGGAGAGTCGGTAACCAAATGGACCCTTATAGATCTTTAACTCTCGAGAGTATAAAATGAAACCAAACAGGCCCGGGCCACAGGGTAGTGGTCCAGCTGGCACCTAGGCTGGTAAACCAGCCCTTGCAGTGTCGCAGGTTTGAGTCCCGATCCTGACGACCTTTGCTGTGTGTCACCCAAAATATCTAAAAAAAAGAGTAACCAAATGGATCCTTACAGGTCCATTTGGTTTCATTTTACACTCTCAAGAGTTAAATTAGTGTTAAACATCTGCATTACTTAAAGGAGCTATAGTCAACTTTTTTATTGTAGGGCCGACACTTTGTCTGACAATGGCCAAAATGATTATTGTATCATTATTTTACGCTTTTTGTGGTCATTTTTGAATAGAAACACATATATGAAGCTTATTTTTTTATAAAATATTTTCGAAACATTATTTTTATTTTAGCATCCGTTTTTCAAGAAAAAGTTGACTACCGGTATAGCTCCTTTAATTTACAAGAAGTCTACACAGATAGAGAATGCAGAAGAATTGTTATTTTGATCAACGTTTGCCTGTTATTTCTCCTACGGCAACACATTAAGACAGCATGGAATTTTGGACAAACGATAACAAAATATTCAAAGTCTTGGGTCTGAGAGAGGCTAAATATCATCAAATGGTGGTCCGCGGCTCAAACGCCAAATAAATAATGAACCTTAAATGGAACCAAATGGACCCATAATAAGGGTCCATTTGTTTCCATGTGTACACTCTCAGAGCTATGATATAAAAGTTTGAGAACCACTGTGCTGCACTAAATGGAACTTCATTAGTATCATTGGTAACACCTGTGAAAGAAGTAAGGAAGGGTCCAATTTCTCTCCGATACGGCTGCTGTGTATAGAGCCTATTCAGAGATATCCCTATATAATGTATAATATTATTAGAATAACTATTTTTCCTGCTACATCTAAAAGGCACTGCTGAGATTCGAACTCAGGATCTCCTGTTTACTAGACAGGCGCTTTAACCAACTAAGCCACAGCGCCGGTGGACAAGTAGGCTTCCTAAGATGACACATATCTATCACTGAGGTTGACCTTTGAAGTTCAATAAACTGCTGTTGAAATATGATACACATGCACTGGTAATGTTGCAGGTATACAAACAGAATATAAAGTGAGAAAAAAACTAATACAAGAAAAGAAACAATTTAAAATCACAATGAAATATGGGCTTCAAAATGCACGGTCACTCACAGACAGATAGACAGGTTAAACAGGTATTGCCTAACCGGGTGGAGCATGGATTTACAACTTGTATGGTTCCTATGAGTAAACCGGTGTCCATTAAATAAACTTTGTAATGTCAAACAGACGTCATCTGAATAGCAGGAGAACAAACATCACAGTCTAGTATCACAACGAACAAAGTGATGTTAAATTAAAGTAAAACAAAAATGATTCCAACAGTAGCTCCTGGAAGAAAAACAAAATACTAAATATAAAACATTTGATATTGAAAGAAATGTGTAGTATAATAGTATAGGCACCTGAATGGTTAGTGAGCTAGCCTAGGACTTCGAAGGTCGTGCACGGTACGATTTAAGGCTGGGCGATATTGATGAGAAATTTACGTTTAAATGCCATATAGACAATCTTGCCTGCAAATTAAGACAAAAGATTGTTTTTTTCTATAGGAACAGTGCTAGTTTCCCAGTAACTTGTAGAAAAAGGGTTATCGAAGCAGTCTTTCTCTCTGTGTTGGACTATGGTGATGTTATATATAGAAATGCTGCTCCTTCTATCCTTAAACCCTTGGATACAGTTTATCATTCTGCTTTGCGATTTATATCTGGTGAAAATTATAGGACTCATCACTGTATCTTGTACGATAGAGTGGGTTGGCCTTCATTGACTGACAGGCGAAACAAACACTGGTACCTGTACATTTTTAAGGCAATTGATGGGTCTTTACCTATGTATATTAGATCTCTTCTGGATTGGAAGCCTGTGACATATAGGACACGCTCCAGTGACTGGCTCACATTAAAGGTCCCCACAGCAAACTCAGAACTGGGGAAGACAGCCTTTTGCTGTAATGCCCCAACCACCTGGAATGAGCTACAACTACATTTTAAGATATGTTCTCCCATAACATACGGTCAATTTAAATCTTTAATTGACAACCTACCAACAAATGTCTGCAATTGTTTTTAAGTTTACTTTATATTGTCTGTTGTTTTGTAAATATTAATGTTGTGTTGTGATGTATCTCGATGGCACTGCAAATGAGGGCAACCTCAATGTCTTTTCGAGAATAAATAAAGGTTGAATGAATGAATGAATGATATTGGGAAAACCTTCAATATTCGATAACATTGTTGAATACCTCAATATGGATATTACTCGCGATATTAGTAAAAACAATTGCATTATATATTATATTTTTTTTATGTTTTCTGCTTTAGGTCCACCAGCCTCATACTGTGCATTCACTCACTCGTTCCTTCCCACAATATGGCCGTTACTCGAAACCCGTACTTGGGGAGTATAGACTTGCCTCCTTGGGAGTTTTTTGAAAGTTATCTTCGGGAGTAGAGACCTCCTTGGATGGGATGACGGGAGGAAGGTAGCCTATTTCCACTGCGTTCAGAGCAGCAGATGTTCAAGCTATGAACGCGTTGCGTTCCAATGGAGTATAGTTAGTACGATTCCAGCTCTCATAAATGCGTCGTAGTGTCCCTGACACACACAAGAAGACACTTAACCCCGAACAGTGCTCCTCTGTGGGCAGCACTCAGCCGGCTCAGCACTCAGCTGGGTGAAGCTGAAAACTGAAGCTCCCCCGTGGGATGCGATAGGTACAAAAAGACAACAATTACAAGTAATAACCAAGGCCCCCAGAACCGACGTAGAACATTGAGGCAGCCGTCGAATCTGGGATTGCAACACTTCCACACTACTACGTACTTGTGCGTCTACCGTTTGAAACCCCACAGCACGCATGCTTCTAGAATCTGAAACGCTAGCAATTGGCTATCTGTTGGCTTGGATATTGTAGCTAACCAGGAGGTGGAGCGTTCTTCCGGGTGCTTCCACTGAACATCTGTCATTGAAAAGGAAAGGGCAATCCATTCTCTAGATATATTATCTAACTCTATGATAATAACGTTAAAGGCGAATTTCGGGCCAAAACGGCTATCTTACCTTTCAAAACATGGTCCAGTTGTCCCGTTTTGAAAAGATGTAATATATTCCATTTTTGGTCAAGCCGTCCTACGCGAACAGGGCTTCAAATGGGAAAGATTGGATATATTGTTAATCCGGTTAATTTTCTCGCTTCAATGTCCATTTTCTCGCCATACATCAGTCGCTGACACTGTTAGCAACACACAGAAGCTGTTACATCTCTAGGGGCGCGCCATTGTTGTTGAACTTTGAACTGTCGAAATCCCGGGATTTCAACGGGAAAGAATATAACCGGATTAACAATATCCAATCTTTCCCGTTTGAAGCCCTGTTTGGGTAGGACGGCTCGACCAAAAATGGAATATATTGCATCTTTTCAAAACGGGACAACTGGACCATGTTTTTGGTCAACAAATAAATACTTTGAAAGGTAAGATAGCCGTTTTGGCCCGAAATTCTCCTTTAAGTAATCATCCTCTCCCATCTCCCTCTCCTCTCCTCTCCTCTCCTCTCCTCTTTTCTCCTCTCCTCTCCTCTCCTCTCCTCTCCTCTCCTCTCCTCTCCTCTCCTCTCCTCTCCTCCAGATCAAACTCGTACAGGGACCTGGGCCGCAGTGTGTACGTGCCGTACACGCAGGGCCGCTGGGAGGGCGAGCTGGGCACGGACCTGGTGGCGGTGCCCCACGGCCCCAACAGCACGCTGCGCGCCAACATCGCCGCCATCACCCAGTCCGACCGCTTCTTCATCAACGGATCCAACTGGGAGGGCATCCTGGGACTGGCGTACGCTGAGATAGCACGGGTCAGACCAGGGGCTCTCACACATTTCTTCATCCATTTCATTCTTTCATTCTTACATTGTTATTTTTGATTGATTAATTGATTGAATACTTTATTAGGAGTTTGCATAGGAAAAGGTACAGTTTCATGACGGTACAGTTCACTGGTACAAGGTCTACTAAAAGGAGATCCTAGAAAAGACTAAGCTTATTTCCACAGGAAACCATTTAAGTATCTCATATAACATTGAATGACAGACGAATAGAACACAGTACTATGCAGTAGATATAGTCGGTAAAAAAAAAGAAAGAACAAAAAAATAGTAAGTATATACAAAGAAGGGACAGGGGAGGGTAGGGCTGTGCTAGGTTTGTTTTACCAGTTGCGAACGGCTGCTGCCTGTAAGTGGCTTTTCAGGGCGATTTTAAAGGATGCTAGTGGTCCACACTCCTTTAAGACCTTCGGTAGGGCACCAGCTCAGTGGCCTTGTGGTTAGAGTGTCCGCCCTGAGACTGGGAGGTCGGGGGTTCAATTCCCCGGCCGGGTCATACCAAAGACTATAAAAATGGGACCCAATGCCTCCCTGCTTGGCACTCAGCATCAAGGGTTGGATTGGGGGGTTGATCACCACCAAGGGGGGTCCAGGGACCACAGATGAAAATTAGCCTACGGCTGGCTAAATCTGGCTCATTTACATTGAAGTGAAAACTGACATGTCCATTAATGAGCACGGTCCCTGTCAAATAAAACAAACTTTCAACTTTATTCCACATTTTGGTGGTATAGCAGAAGAACGAGTTTGACCCTTTGTTTGATTTGACTCACCTTTGACTTGTAATTGTGGACATACTTAACGTTTTTAAAGTATTTTGCCAGGTACATGGGTATTTTAGTGGTGTAGTGTATCTTGTACACTTTACTCCTTTGCACCTTACATTCATGTCAAATATTCTCCCTAAGATACAGTATGTGTCACAAGGAAAACGTGAGAGAATATCTGTTTCCATTATAGGACACTCAAGATCAAAAATAATGTAAAGACAGCTTTGATTTGTTTTACAACAAGCGTTCATATTTTAGATTGTAATTAGAGAAAAGAAAAGATGAGTGTTAAAATGTTTTCATTTACTGCTTTCTATTTTTTTAGTGATTTTAGCGATTTTGATTTCAGTGATTTCATGCGTGGCTAAATATGTCTTTTTAGACAAAATAAACCGGCGATTTCTTTATTAATATTTACAGTAACACTGCTAGCCCCCGTAAGTCACATCTGCCCATGAAAGATTGCAGTGCATCTTGGGAATGGGCTTATTGTGTCTAAAAATACATTTTTAGCCACTTGTACGCATGAAAATCCACTGTAATCCAAATCGCTAAAACGATAGAAAGCAGTAAATGAAAACATTTTAACACTCATCTTTTATTTTCTCTAATTACAATACAATCTAACCCTTAGAAAAAACGTTGTCCTATAAACTACAGCATCCCTATTTTGGGGGAACATTCACCAAAATAGCCAATCTACACTTATAGGTTCTCTGACATGCAACAGCATGTCAGCCAGTGTTGTGTCAGTATGTGTTAATTAGTACTGTACCGGTATGTGTTAGTTAAACCTATCTCACCCACTCCATAGGGAGTTTGATTTACTTCCCTCTGGTAGACGCTATAGAACAGCTTGGGCACACCGTAGCCGTAATATTTAAAAAAAATCATTCATTCCAAATGCCATTAAGGCAATGAATGATGTCATGTCTCGCTGATCTGCCTGTTTTTTCACATATACCATTGTTGTCCTTTTGGTTGCCTTAAAGATGCTTTGTGTGTAATTGTTTGTTGCTGTTATCTGTTGTTTTAATGTTGTGAATGTATATGAGACTAAAGACAAATCTCCACATTGTGGACAAATAAATGAAACTAACTAACTAACTAACTCCCTCTCTCTCCCTGCAGCCTGATGAGAACTTGGAGCCGTTCTTTGACTCTCTGGTGCGTCAGACCACGGTGCCCAACCTGTTCTCTCTGCAGCTGTGTGGGGCCGGCTTCACCCAGAACCTGACGCTGGGCAGTGCCACGGTGGGGGGCAGCATGGTGAGGGGGGATGTGTGGTCCTCTATGGCAGTGGTTCTCAACCTTTTCAAGCCGCGACCCCCAGAATAATCATATTTTAACTGGGGACCCCCCCACCCTGACGAGCTTAAGAGTTGAGGAATTACATTTTGTATTATATGGTTCTATTGTGAAAATAGTAGATCTACTATGTGTAGATCATGTAGATCAGCTATTCACATTTTTTTTACACTAATATTTGACAATTTGGCCAATGTTTAATTTGACATTTTAGTGCCACAGGTCACAGACAAAGTCAGAGAGAGAAGGATGAATCTGGCAGGGCACTGTGTCAGGCTGGGTTTCCGCTAGGATATTATTGGGCTGACGGGAGTATATTTTACCGGCCAAAGAATACATTTATTGGCCATATTATAATAATAATAATAATTAACGTCACATGCGTGTTCGCATATTGTATGTGCTTTGTGCACCCAACTGATAATTGCACCTTGTTACATTAGCACTCACTTTATCACACAAATATGCAATATGTTGATGCTTTCATAGTTATCTAAATAATATCTATCTACTCATGCAGAGGTGTCGCTTGCCAAAACATAACTGAATAAAATGACGAGTGAACTCCTTGCGCGACACCGTCGCACAGTAGGCTAGCCTGTAAACAAATTAATATATGTTTTGGGTTTTACATTCAACCTTAATATGCAAACCTACAACTTTTGTTTTGTTAATGTTATGTCATGGTGGCGCAAGGAAAGTTCGACTTCTCAACATGTCAACTTTCATTGTATAATATCCACCACCCATAAGAATTTGGGTCCCGGTTTTATTGTCGTCCGGCTTGGTTCAGATTACCTCTGAACCCCTGTTCCTTTTATCATAACACCCGGCCGACTCCGAGCGAACCAAGAAAACCTGTGCCCAGGAGAGTGGAGGGTTTAGCTATAAAACACTGTAGAGCTGTAGACCCTGACACACACACACACACACACACACACACACACACACACACACACACACACACACACACACACACACACACACACAGACAAGTCAGTCATTTGGTAACCCGCCCCCTGCCCTGTGCCCTCAGATCATTGGTGGAGTGGACCCGTCACTCTTCGTGGGAGAGCTCTGGTACACGCCCATCCGCAGGGAGTGGTACTATGAGGTCATCATTGTGCGCATCGAGGTCAACGGACAGGACCTCAACATGGACTGTAAAGAGGTACCATCCTTCTTTTTCCCTCCGTATTTTACTTTTATTTCCTTTTTCTTTTCATTTGTGTTTTATTCTTAGGTTAGTTTTTCTTGACTGCATTGCGTACAGAATGTTATGTAAGGGATAACATCTCGCTCAGCGGTCATTATCGAGTGATAGGAGCCCGACAGGTTGATATGCCACTGACACGGAGCTGAGGTTGGCATATCAACCATGATAAGAGCCTCGTAGACAGTGAGAGAAGTAATAAACATGTTATTTTTTACAGTATAACTATAAGAGCATCGTGGACAGTGATAAACGTGTTATTTTTTACAGTAAAACCATGTTAAGAGCATCGTAGACAGTGAGAGCTGTAATAAACATGTTATTTTCTACAGTATAACTATAAGAGCATCGTGGACAATGATAAATGTGTTGTTTTTACAGTATAACTATGAAAAGAGCATCGTGGATAGTGATAAACGTGTTATTTTTTACAGTAAAACCATGTTAAGAGCATCGTAGACAGTGAGAGCTGTAATAAACATGTTATTTTCTACAGTATAACTATAAGAGCATCGTGGACAGTGATAAATGTGTTATTTTTTACAGTATAACTATGATAAGAGCATCGTAGACAGTGAGAGCAGTAATAAACGTATTATTTTTTACAGTATAACTATGATAAGAGCATCGTGGACAGTGAGAGCAGTAATAAAATGTTATTTTTACAGTATAACTATGATAAGAGCATCGTGGACAGTGAGAGCAGTAATAAAATGTTATTTTTACAGTATAACTATGATAAGAGCATCGTGGACAGTGAGAGCAGTAATAAAATGTTATTTTTACAGTATAACTATGATAAGAGCATCGTAGACAGTGAGAGCAGTAATAAACGTATTATTTTTTACAGTATAACTATGATAAGAGCATCGTGGACAGTGAGAGCAGTAATAAAATGTTATTTTTACAGTATAACTATGATAAGAGCATCGTGGACAGTGAGAGCAGTAATAAACATGTTATTTTTTACAGTATAACTATGATAAGAGCATCGTGGACAGTGATACACATGTTATTTTTTACAGTATAACTATGATAAGAGCATCGTGGACAGTGATACACATGTTATTTTTTACAGTATAACTATGATAAGAGCATCGTGGACAGTGATACACATGTTATTTTTTACAGTATAACTATGATAAGAGCATCGTGGACAGTGGGACCACCAACCTACGTCTTCCCAGGAAGGTTTTCCAGGCTGCCGTCAAGGCCATCGAGGCTGCCTCCTCGGTGAGTGTTCATCTCTTCGCTCTCTTCGCCGTCTGTAAACCGTTGTCATGGAAGTGACGACAAGCCCATATGAAGACCACTTGAAACTGGATTATTTGATCTGTAAATCTATAGGTGTGAAGGCCAGGCTCGCTGTTAGTTAAAACATTTAGAATGGGTACACATTATAGTGTATTATTATTTTATGCTTTAAAATATGCAGATATACAAGCTCGCAGTGTGGCACAGAGTGCCGCGCTGCAAGCTTGTATATCTGCTATTTTTGAGCGGTGGTCACAACGCTCCTATACGTGGCCGTGTGTGTGGGTCTGTCTGTCTCCGTGTCTCCGTGTCTGTCTGTAGCCTGCAGTAACCTTTTCTGACCACACATGTTAAGGGAGGGGCGCTGTTGCACACACACACACACACACACACACACACACACACACCACCGCTCAGTTCACACAAGTGTGATTTTTTTTTAAATCGTGAAAATTTGAATTTGGACACGATTCTATAAGTGTCTTTTGAATCCTTCTAAGATTTTTTGAAAGACGTTTGTTTCTATGTTAGCAATCTGGCCAGCCATCGTCAAAGAAAAGGTCCCTTTTCACTTAAATGGAGCTCAGTTAGTCTGTTCTTGAGAGACTACTATGTCAGTGGTTCTCAAACCTTTTCATGTGAAGGACCCCCAAAATTATATTTATTTGGCCACGGACCCCCATCTCAAAATATTTAGTTCCACGGACCACCCAGAAGCCCCAAAGGTAACTCAAATTCAAAATACATATATCCAAAGATTTGCACACATTTTCACGACTTTTTCAAAAATAGCAGATCTACCAGCTCGCAGCGCGGCACTCAGTGCCGCGCTGTGAGCTTGTATATCTGCTATTTTTCACTGGTTAAAGCATTCAATATTTCCAGGCCTAAATGGGTTAAAACATTTTCTTTGAAGAGGTTTGAAACATTTTCACGACAAAGATCTTGTATGAGGGTTCCCGGCACAAGATCATTTCATACAGGGTTCCACCCATTCACACACACACATTCATACACCGATGGCGGAGGAAACCATGCATGCAAGGCACCAACCTGCTCACCGGGAGCAACTAGGGGTTCAGAGTGTTGCCTAAGGACTCTTCGACACTAACTCTTGGGGAGCCCGCGATTGAACTGGGAACCCTCCAGCTGCCAAGCGGCCGCTCTACTTCCTGAGCCGTCCAAATGTTATTTAAAAGACTATGATTGAACTAAATGAAAATGTAGCTGTCAGAATTAACACTTTTGTTGTCAAAGCCTTTCCATCACTGTGTGTGTCCCCTGGTCTGTGTTCCTGTCTCTGTTAGTGTGGTTGCTTAACCCTGGTTTTTGACATTATCGAAACAAAGCGGATAAAAGCGCTAAACTTTTTTTGAGGCTTCTTTAGGACCTAACGATGGATTTTAGCCTTGGGTACCAAACTTTATTTTGAAGTTTACCCATAGAATTATCCATAAACTTCAAAATAAAGTTTGGTACCCAAGGCTAAAATCCATCGTTAGGTCCTAAAGAAGACTCAAAAAAAGTTTGGCGCTTTTATCCGCTTCGTTTCGATAATTTTGTTAAGCCACCCACTATGTGGTCTTATTGTTAGTATAAAAACGTCCACCTCACGTTAATAATACCTAACATTCCGTTAACTATTGACTTCAGTTCCTCCCTCCCATTCCGGTCACAAAAAGTTGTAACACTTTTGGTGTAACACTCACTCACATGGGTCTGTGCCACGCCGCTGATTGGTGTGTGTGTGTGTGTGTGTGTGTGTGTGTGTGTGTGTGTGTGTGTGTGTGTGTGTGTGTGTGTGTGTGTGTGTGTGTGTGTGTGTGTGTGTGTGTGTGTGTGTGTTGATGGAAATTGCTGCGTGACCTGGTGGTTTGCGAGAAGCGTGTTACTTGATGGTTCTCTCTCTCTCCAGACAGAGCAGTTCCCCTCGGGGTTCTGGCTGGGGGAGCAGCTGGTATGCTGGCAGGCTGGCACCACGCCCTGGCACATCTTCCCTGTCATCTCCCTGTATCTGATGAGTGAGAACCGCAACCAGTCCTTCAGGATCTCCATCCTCCCTCAGGTAACTCACCTTTATCCAGGAACTATACACTCTCAGAACTTGACACTAAGGTTTCAGAGGCACTTTGCGCGTCGGGCAAGTACAGGTCATGTTCTACTTGCCCTACTTCCCCCCCCCCAAAAAAAATAGACCTGATTGCTTGTTTCTCTCTCATAAACAAAACATGGCAACGGTGGGCAAAGTTAGACTGTTGTAGTCGGTCGGAGATGTGATTCTCAAACGCTTGCAAGCTGGCTGCATACACATGCTGCTCAGTAACGTGCGGAAATGTTTCACTGCAGGGAGGAAACTTCGGAAAAGCAGTGTTGACCAGGACGCTGAGGACGTTTGTTCTGAATCTTTGAAAACAAAGACACACACGCGCAACTCTACCTAGTGCTACTCCTGCGTCTGTTTTGGGGATTGAGAGAACTCATAGCTAAAGACTAGTTTCTCCATAGCAGTCACTTCATGTTCGCACAATGAGGCATGTCGCTTTCACGGGTTGAATCGTGCGATTTCTAATTAGTTGCAGCTGAGCGCTCATCGTGTCCGATGCACGTCTTTGTTAGCATAATGTGAACTTGTAGAATAGTGGTTTTCAAGGGAGCTCATGTCGCAGCAAACTATCCCACTGCACAACGTTCGTTCAGTGTGTGTGGGGAGAGAGGGACTGAGGGAGAGAGAGAGAGAGAGAGAGAGCGAGGCAGAATACTAGTCCAATATAGCCCCGTTCAGCGTTCAAGTAGGCTAACGAAACATATCTTATATTATGGTACTCAAAATGGGCACTTGCCCGGTCGGGCAACCTGGTAGCAAACTTCACCTGCCCGACCATATTATTTACCTGCCCCGGTCAGTCGGGCAGGCGTTAGTGTCAACCCCTGACTCTGATTTACTGATGTACATAGTGCATACTGTACTGCACTGGTGCCCAAACACTGGGTTGGGACCATTTGTGGCTCACAGACTTATTTGTATGGGTCCCTTTATCCCTACATTTACTTTTTAATTATTGTTATAAAAAAGAAAGAAAAAAAAAACCTTTTCCACAAAAAGCTAAATCTTTCATGATTTTTTCAATAATTTCATGTAAAAAAAAAAATCTAAGAAATTCCATAAATTAGAAAACACATTTGTAAGAAGTAGTGAACATAGCCAATCTACAAGTTCACAACCGTTGTGAGCTTGTAGATCTTCTAATTGCAGGAGTTTGGGTCCCGGGCAAACATCTAATTTCTCTTCTGGGTCTGAAGCCAAAAGGTGTGTGAACCACTGCTGTAGTGCATTGCAGAGTGGAAGCTGTTCATTGCCCTTGATACTGAGCTAGAGCTCCTTGCCTCGCCTAACCTGACTTTCGCCAGATGGTGGCAGCATTGCGTTGCATTGCTTTACCATCTGGGCTCGGTCCGGCAGAGTTGATAACACTCGTAAAGTCCCGGGCCGGACCAATCAGCGGCAGCTATGGGCGGGCTCTGAGCGGCTCTGAGCCAATAGAGTCTGATTGCAGACCACGTGGAAACCCAGGAGGCAGATTCTGGGTGCAACGTCATGCAGACAGGCCAATATGAGTGGTTGGAGTTGGCACTCCCAGACTGTGACAGAGAGACGGCCATATCCAATCACCTGCTATAGAATTTGAAAAAATGGCCCGCCCCTTACAACGGTTCTGCCGGAGCGAGCCCAGATGTCACCATCTGGCGAAAGTCAGGTTATGCCTCGCCATGGTCCTAGCACATTGTGAACATACTGTGGCTGTGGTGGTGAGTGTCCTTGATGATACAGCCTCGCAGAGTCTTTTATGTCGACTCCTTTATACGTAATAATAACCCTGTCAGTTGTCCTGGGTTACTGTAAGTTTTAAAGGAGTAGTTCACAATCAACATGACTACTTCTCTACTGATTACTCATACCATAGCGACTTGTGTTCAATATACTATATATTTTGTGTTAGTTGCATTTCTAAGACAATAATTTCATTACAGTCTCCATGGCATGAGTAATGTTGGGGGTGAACGACTCCTTTAACAGTTTTCTGTTGTTGAGATCCAGGGCTACACTGGAAATAAGTCTCTGATTTTATTGTTTTTCTTTTATATCCTTGATTCTTTTTTTTATGTGTTTAATGTGTTTTTTCTTTTAAACCAAACCAAATCAAAAAGAGTGAGAAAAGATACTTCTACACCCCCGGTCCCCCCTTGCAGTAGTGTCCTTTAGAGCAGGGGTTTTCAAACGTTTTTGACTCAGGGCACCCCTTTAAATAACATTTTGATCCACGGCACCCTGCAAATTACACTGTTCATTTTTTGAATCTTACATCCTATTGGAGAAATATCCGTTTCCATCAGAACTGACTGAAAATAACGTTATACTTGACGTTTAACCACTTGAACCAAAGGTTCACCAAAAATAGCCAATCTACAAGCTCACAACACGTCACAGCTTGTAGATCTGCTATTTTTGGTGAAGAGAGTTGTCGTAGATGGAAAAAGAACTCATCAAGTACAGTGCAAATCAGGTCTGTTTTACTAAGCACAGAGAAGCGATACTGATGTAGTGATATTGATGAATTCCAAATATTATCAAATTATCTCGCGGCACCCCTGGACTGGCATCACGGCACCCCAGGGTGCCCCGTCACCCATTTTGGAAACCCCTGCTTTAGAGGACATCTAAGTTCTAACCCCCTATCCCTCTGTCTGTCCCCCCTTGCAGCAGTACCTGCGTCCCGTAGAGCAGTGGTTCTCAACCTGTGGGTCGGGACCCAGATGATTAACTTAATGTGCAACATTGTTTTCTCACTCCACAGTAAACAAACCAACATCACGTTTATAGAGGGTATCTGCACATTTCTAAGTGACAATTTAAGGACTGTTTAACACCTTCAAAGCCGTCCGCACTTGCCCGTACTTGCCTTGACCACCAATTAGCCGATCGTACTTTCCCGTAATTTATGAAATTAATCATAATTTTTTGAAAAATACAGTCGCAGGTCGTGCTCTGTCTCTTTAAGAGACGTTGTGCAATCGGATCACGTCAGAAACGTGATGACGTCATCGGCTGGCTCTGCCACTGGCTCCACGAGCGGCCATTACGTTCCCCTTCACTGTGTGTGCTGCAGCCTGGCTTAGCCCATCCCCTCGTCTTTTTCGACCAGACGACAGGCGAAATCAAGGCTTCGGAATGAGTGGAATACATGGAATTAGATCGATGTGCGTGCGACGAGGACGTAATGTACTTTCGAACGCTGTTTTTTCTCGCGGATTACCCCATCTCGCTCCATGCAAATGAACGGCAGAAATACAGCCAGCAGCAGCTTCTAAGTAAGTGGCCGCCCAAACACGTAGTGTGTGCACGTCCTGCTGGCTTGCACTGAACGACCCGCGCGCGTTGTTTATCATTTGGTGTGTTTGTTTTTTAAAATATGTTTATAAATAAAACGCTGATTGCACGGCAGTACCGGGGTTCAGGGGGTTCTGCCGGGGCTTGGAAGGTGTGTTAATAACTCTAAAACGACAAATTAAACCTTGGCCAAATTTACAAATATTAGAGGCAGAAATTGTGAAAATAGCCGATCTACCTGGCAGCGTGAGGCGTTGTGTGAGCATGTAGATCTGCTATTTTCACAATAGAACAGTGTTATAGAAAATGTAATGCCTCAACTCTTAGTGCTCGTAGGGTGGGGGGGACCCCAGTTAAAATATGAATATTTTGGGGGTCGCGGCCTGAAAAGGTTGAGGACCGCTGCCGTAGAGGACAGTTCTTACTGTCTGTCCCCCATGTCCCCCTTGCAACAGTACATGCGTCCCGTAGAGCAGAGGTTTTCGAAGTGGGTGACGGGGCACCCTGGGGTGCCGCGACGGCAGTCCAGGGGTGCCGCGAGATCATTTGATAATATTTGAAAGAATATTTAGTATCATTTTAAACTTGAAGTACAAAGTTATTTTCTGTCAGTTCTAACCAAAATGGCTGTTATCTCAACTAAACGTTTCCCTCGCAACATAATCACTAAAATATCGTCACTGTCGGTCAGAAACCTCGTATCTCCAAGTTTCAAATGTGTACGTCTTTTGGTAAAGCAAAGCCCTGCTTCATCATACAAGACTGTCGCACAAAACTAGTGAAAACAGCCGATCTACAAGCACACAACGCCTCGCATCGCGAGGCGTTGTACATTTTTCGTTTAGTACATTTTATAGATGATAAATACAAAACGAACGGTTTCGGACATACAAGGTTTCCACCCGACAACGACGATATGCTATAAATATAAGGTGCTGGGAGTGAAAATTATAATGCCTTGGATTAAAACAATATTTCAAGGTTCAAGGTTGTACTTTATTGTTACGTCTTTTGTACAGGTACATAAGAAAATTTGTTTTTGTTTATGGGGTGCCCTGAGACAAAAAAGTTTGGGGACCCCTGCCGTAGAGGACAGTTCTAACCCCCTGTCCCTCTGTCCCCCTGTCCCCCCCATGCAGCAGTACCTGCGTCCCGTAGAGGACGTGGCCTCTGCCCAGGAGGACTGCTACAAGTTTGCGGTGTCCCAGTCGAGCACGGGCACCGTGATGGGAGCCGTCATCATGGAGGGCTTCTACGTGGTCTTCGACCGCCACCGGAAACGCATCGGCTTTGCCGTCAGCACCTGTCACGGTGAGGGGGGGAGGGAGGAAGGGTTGAGAGAGCAGTGGTCCATTTGGTTTCATCTTGCACTCTCAGGGCGGCTTGCACCAACACGGATTAAGCCTTATGCTGCATTCACACTGAGAGAAGCTAAGCTCTTGGTTGGCTTGGCAATTCAATGTTATCCCTATGCAAACCAGCTTTTAAAATGTCCATGCTCGGAAAAAAAAGCTTGGAAATTTTAAAAGCTGGTTTGCATAGACATTACATTGAATTACCAAGCCAACCATTAGCTTGGCTTCTCTCAGTGTGAATGTAGCATAAAACTGGTTTAAATCAAGGTTTATCTTTTAATCGAGTTTCCTCTGCCATCGGTCTATGAATGTGTGTGTGTGAATGGGTGAATGTAATGCGCACTCTCTGTAAAGCGCCTTGGAAAAAAAGGCGCCATTTAAGGCAAAGGATGTGTTAACTCATTCTGTGCCGATCCCGAACTAGTTCGGCTTTATTTCAATCCAATACAATTTTTTTTTTATTAATTCACTTACCCCGAGCTGCTTGTAGAGTCGTGGGTGGTCCTGGCTCGCTAGCCGCTAGCCAGCTAGCCATTCTACTCTGTCCGACGATATATTCCATTAAAAATGGTTTAAATTTTTGAGCTCCCCAATGTTCACCCAATGTTCGGCGCCGCTTCCGATGAGTACACGAGTGTGCCGATCCCGAAGTAGTCCGGCTTTTTTTAATGAAATGAATAAAATGATAAGAGGCCTTCTGAAGCCTGGCCTGATTTTTCTAGCTACTAGCCGAAAGCTAGCAACCTCCCGGCCGGCCGTTATTTGCGAACGAAATCGCCAATCTCCGCCTAATCCAATGAAAGACCACATCTTTGAAGGCTTATATCTCTGGATTGTGTCTTTAGGGAAGCGGCGCGAGGTTTATTTACGGCGAAATCGCCCAAAAATGATCTTTTAGATGACAAAATGGGAATAGCCATTCTGTTAGCATTATCATCCGGGACCTTTCCATGACGTGCATGAACGTGAGCACGTGAGGTCCTGGAAGGTGAGGTCCTGGAAGCTAAAGCGCTCGCCTATGAGAGATACCCTGGCATTCTATGGCCCCTAGAGGGCGCTGGCACTAAATGAGTTAAGGAGACAATGAAGAAATTGACTCTTTCCGCTTCACTTTGTTCCGTCTGTCCCCCTCCCCCCCCTCTCTCTCTCCAGTGCACGACGAGTTCCGCACGGCGTCGGTGGAGGGCCCGTTCCACGGGGGCGTGGACCTGGAAGACTGCGGCTACAACATCCCGCAGACGGACGAGTCCACGCTCATGACCATCGCCTACATCATGGCGGGCATCTGTGCCCTGTTCATGCTGCCGCTCTGCCTGATGGTGTGCCAGTGGCGCTGCGCCCGCTGCCTGCGCCCGCACGGAGACTTCGCCGACGACATCTCCCTCCTCAAGTGACCGCGGGGCCGCGGGACGGGGCGGACGGACGGATCGGTGGATGGACGGCTGGACGGACAGATATGGTGCGGAGGAGATGAAATGGAAAACAAACTGGACTGTTAGGGTGAGGGAGGTCGGTAGGCTCGATGCACAGCGGCCATTTTGGAGAGAAATTGGGCTTCTTTTTCACTGGTCTTAGCAATGATGCTGATGAAGGCTCTGTTCCATTCTGCTCACCAGGCTTTCTCGGAGGAAGGCCTGGTATTCGTTTACAACAGGCCGTCTGATCCGGTTTGGACCGGATGGCATCCCAGACAAGATGACAGAAGAAGTAGTCTCGTGTAGCCACCCACTCACCGAGCAATAGACGTCTGTTAGATGTTGGTCTAAAATTGGTCTAATAGAGGTATAGATTTGAACGTTTTTTAGACATCTAAGCTTAGACTAGACTTTGATTAGACGTTATTTCAACGGCTATATATAGACACGGTCTATTTATATACGTCTATTAGACGTCTAAAATATACACTCTCTATATATAGACGCCTATTAGACGTCTAGTCTAAGCTTAGACGTCTAAAAAACTATCAAATCTAGACGTATATTAGACGTATTTTAGACAAGCCTTTAGACGTATATTAGACGTCTAATAGACCAAAAACATTTTAGGGGGCAGACAACTCTTCCACAGTCAACAGTCTGGCCACGCGAGACTACAGACGCTTGCCATCCGGTTTGGTGTGCCATCCGGCCAAAGTGTTGTCCGTTTTGACTACACAATGACGTAGGACGCCATCCGCTCCCGACCGGATCAGAAGCCCGAAATTTGGAAGCGATCCCAGGCTAGTGTTACCAATGATGCTAATGAAGGCTCTGTCCCATTCTGCTCAAACAGAGTCAGGGTGCTGATTAGCTCTGGTACATAGCGTTAGTGGAGTTCTCCCTAACCCTATGTTCGTCTACCTCCCAAATCCTTGGCAAATCCGGAAAGACCCGTCGTCTGGTCCGAAAATAACAAAAACTGTTTCGCCCCTCACCAAACCAAAGGTGTCAGTGGGGGAGTTGACAGCTTACTTTACTTAGTGGACGAGGTCTGAGCACCCAACCACGCGATTAAAATGAAAAATATTCCACCGGATGGTGACACTCTTCCTGGTTGAAACAGCGCTTCCAACATCGCAGAGTTGAATAACACCCAATGTGACTAATGCTCTGTGTAATTCGGTCCTCTGAGTTGGCACCTTGATGGCGACGACAAATAGTGAAAAACTAGAAGAAATGGAGTCTCCATCCGGTGGATTATTTTTCATTTTACCCTAGAAATGTATTTTAAGCGTGTGTTTGGGTGCTCAGACCGCGTCCACTAAGTAGAGTAAGCTTTCAACTGTCCACTGATACCTTTGGTTTGGTGAGGGGCGAAACAGTTTTTGTTATTTTCGGACCAGTCGACGGGTTTGCCAAGGATTTGGGAGGTAGACGAACATAGCGTTAGGGAGAACTCCACTAATGCGATGGACCGGAGCTAGGTGCTGTTATTACCCGGCTTGGTTGAATGCTTGATTCTGATTGGTCGAGCGCTGAAATCAGCGGTGAATTATAGGCGTATAATGACCGCTCTGCTCTATAATTCACCGCTGCCTCATCAAAGACTCAGAACACTTGCTGCAGTCAATCTGCGCTGCGTGAATCTTGTGCTGTATCCAACATGTCAGCCATGTAAACAAACACACAGCAACATTTAGAACTAAACATTGCTCTCAAGAATGTTTTTAAAAATATTTGAAGCGAGAAATAGACAACGTAGTATCAGAAAATGGATTCTATTTGATCAGCACTTCCTTGTTTTCCAAGGCGACCGTGTTGCGCTGGGGAGGATCACCTAGCGCAACACTTGTGGAATACTTTCAGCCGTCTGTAAACAAGGAAATACTTTGTTTTGTTTTTAGTTTTGAGTCAAATTATTCATTTTATTTAGTAGCCGCCCTAGCCGGGTAATAAGCGGGATAATAAATGGCTCCTCGGTGATTTTCGAAACATAATTGTCGATACATAACATCCCTTCAGATAACTTATCAGGCTGTCGGTCTGTTATGTATCGTCAATCACCGCGGAGCCATTCATTATCCCTTACATATTGTACATGTTGGCTCACTGGAAACACTCTGCTACTCCAGTTGGTCTCCAAAAGTGTCCTTGAGGGGGTTCCAAAATACATGCTTAAAAAAACTACAAGTTCTATTCAAAGATCTGCGTAACATTTTTTTTTTTTTTTTTTTACTTTGTTTTTATTTCAGTTTTGGCAACTTGTACAAATATAATAAACATATTTTCACAACTGTTTTTTTTTTTTTTTTTTCTTATACATTTTTCAGCTTTATACCACTATAGAGATTATTTGGCAAAAAAGCAAACAAACAAACAAACAAACAAACCAAAAGCACATTCGAAAAACGCACATTACTGCGTAACATTTTTAATGGTTAAATGGTTTGATTGTGACACTATATTAAGTAATTCAGCTGGAGACCCCCCTGACACCCCCTCCCCCACAAGGACCCTACTTTGAGAACCACTGATGTAGAGTTATAGGAACCTAAATGGATCCCTGTGGGTCTGTAGCTCTGATGTGTTAGGGTCTGTAGCTCTGATGTGTTAGGAGGAAAATGGATCATTTAAAAAGGTTAAAGTCACACCTTCCGGGTTCAAATTGTCTCCTATATTTACAGCCCTCAGACTGCTTTGCCGACGCATGATAATGAGGCTAATTGTATGTGTAAAATGTGTGCGTGTGCGCGTGTGTTCATGTCTGTGTGGATTGTATGAATGTTGAATATACTTGATTGCGTTGGGAGGGGGGGGGGGGGGGGGGGGGGGTTCATGTGCAGGCCAGTGGTGGAAGAAGTAATCAATTTTCTTTACTTAAGTGAAAGTACCTCCATTTTAAAATAAATTACTAAAAGGCATGTACTCGAAACTTTACTTGAGCAAAAGTACGAAAGTATTGCCAGCGAAATATACTTGCAGTGCCAAAGTAAAAGTGCTCAAATCTTTTACTTTGGTACTTTGGTTCCGGATGTTAATGTTTCAAAATGTTCCCCCGGAAATCTAAAGCTCACAGCAATGTGACTCGTTGTGAGCTTGTAGATAGGCTATTATATTATTTTCAAATGGCCGAGATATATAATTGGGCTTAATTGGTTAGTGTATGTTTTTGTTATAACATACAAAGTAACTAAAGTTTTCAAGTACTTGTAATGGAGTACAAGAACAATATTTGCCTCTGGGATGTAGTAGAGTAGAAGTCTAAAGTATTGACACATTGGACACTCAGGTAAAGTAAAAGTATGTCAAAATTGTATTGTACAGTATTTTGGTAAATATGCTTGGTTACTTCCCACCACTGGGGGGCGGTGTTGCACATGCGTTGAAGACACTGTAGGAAGATGATGTGAAGTTAAGAATATGAATACTAATGTGTTTGAACCCACAATATGTTGCATTTATACCAGCAAGTCAAAAGGGTAACCGTGGAGAGTAGACCACCTAAACTCAGTAGGCACCTCCATGTTAAAATAGATATTCTTTCCTACATGTAAAAAGAAAACTAACATAATAATCATTTGGAAAATGGTCTGAAGTAATGTGTACATGATTTGAACACACTTGAATGGGTTAAATTTGACATTTAAAGTATAATATTTTTCCATCCATCCATCTTCAACCGCTTATCCGGAATCGGGTCGTGGGGGTAACGGTTCCAACTGAGACCTCCAGATTTCTTTATCAACTTCCTCCACTCCCTCTGGGAGTATACCGAGGCATTCCCAGGCCAGTTTGGAGATATAATCCCTCCATCTGGTCTTTGTTCTGCCACGGGGTCTCCTTCCAGTGGGACGTGCATCGAGGACCTTCCTAGGAAGGCGCTCGGGGGGGCATCCGTACTAGCTGCCCGAACCACCTAAGCTGACTCCTTTCCAAGTGTAGGAGCAGTGTAGTCTCTCTCGGGTGACTGAACTTCTCACCCTATCTCTAAGGGAGATACCAGCCACCCGTCTGAGGAAACCCATTTCGGCCGCTTGCACCCGCGACCTTATACTTTCAGTCATGACCCACACTTCATGACCATAGATGAGAGTAGGAACGAAGATTGCTCGGTAGACAGAGAGCTTTGCCTTCCGGCACAACTCTTTTTTTCTTCACCACAGTGCGATTTAGCGACTGCAAAACCGCTCCTGCTGCTTCCAATTTGCTACAAAACATAAACAAGTTGAAGGGTAGATTTAGGTCAGATACTGATAACTGTACATGTTCAAATCAGACATACTTTACATTCCTTAAGACCATGTTCCAAAGAATGTATTCTTTTCTTTACATGTGAGAATAAACATCCAGTTTAACGTTAAGGTGCCCACATTGTTTATAGATGCCCACTCATCCTGTTTCCTTCATAAGAAGCAAGGCTGAATAAACTAATTTGATCAGTTATCAGATTCTAATAATAGCATTTATGATAAGAGCAGTTTTACGTAATTGATGCAAAAACACACTCTACTACTGAATACATATGAGATGTCACTTTTTATTGTTTTATCGATAGGCTTCAATGTAATCTATTGTACATAATTATGACTGGTGCAATGAACTCCTGTATGCACAAAGCTGTGCACAATATGCACTCTCGTACGTACGCACACGCAGACGCACTCACATGCAAACACACACACGCACGCACGCACGCACACACACACACACACACACAGCTTTAAAATGCTGCATCATCTGATGATTTTAACTCTTCATAGGGCTACTCTCTCTCTCTCTCTCACACACACACACACACATTTCTATTACTTTACTTGTGAGGGCATTTTATGAATGGCATTTTTTTCATTAATACGTTGATACGTTGTGAGCTTGTAGGTCAGCTATTTTCGGTAGATTTTGTTGAGCTCCAAATTCAGTGCCACTTAAACCCCTCTATACGTGATACCAGTAAGACGCCCTAAGGGCGAGAAGTGACCTTGCTTGCCCTAAAGGGCGAGAGGTCGTGCTGAAACATCAGAGCTTCTAAATACGGCACAGTAAAGAAGCAGGAGTTAAACTATTATCTGGCTGGTCCATCATTTGTGATGTCAGAACAGGTCAGCTATATCCATATCTGGAGTCCATGAGGTGAGATGTAGAGGTATTGGCTAGCTCCATTTACAATGTCTTGGCCATATATGGAGCGTGACGTGACGGATGGGCATGGTCTGCAGGTTTTCTTTTTTAACAATGCGTTTTCTAAATTTTCTTGGCCTTTTATTTATTTTTCTTTCTCAATGCCTGATTTTACCTTTAGTTTTTAATTTGACCCTTCTGCCCTGTAGTAGTAGGGTCCCATGTATAGTTGTCGGTTGCTTTGCTGGTTTTATGCCAATGTTTTAAAACCCTGTAGCAATTTACAAAAATGTAAAGTGCGTCATAAATAAAAATGTATTATTAGGTCCTCACAAGTATGCTAATTCAAGCCTATAATTCACCATTGGCGTCTTTCAGTGGGGACCATCTGTATACATCAGAGATGATGAAACCAGCCCAATATAATATACAATATCAGAACACCATGTATCATATATAATGAGTGACAGCTATCTATTCTGTTCTCACTGCAAACTGTAAAGAAATTAAACTCAATAATACTGTATATTTCTGTCAGGGACTGACTGGCAGTGTATCTATTGAAAAAAAAACAATAAAGTATCTATTGTACCTGTAGCATGCACTCTTCTTTTGGTAAACAATATGCAAGTAAAATACTGTTACTGAACAAACACTATAGCAATGATTACTATCAGAATATAGTGCCATTTAACATCGTTACTGAACAAACACTCTATAGCAATGATTACTATCACAATATAGAGCTATTATTTAACACCGTTACTGAACACCACCCAGTTAAAACTTGGACTTTAATCCTGACATCATGGGAAAGAAAATCAGATCTCACAAATTTTATAAACAGTTTATTTTATAACTTTATTTAACATTTTACAATTTTAAGATGGTAGTAGTTGATAAAATGTTTTATTCAAAATGTATCAAAAGCCCTCATATCCCCTCCACCCAACATCCTGAACTAAGTTCAGGAGGCATTAAGTCTTCCTCTTCCTCCCTCTCCTGGGCCTCTCTGCTGGCGGTCCAACGACAGCCTCCCGAGTGTCCTCGGCCAGAGGCAGTTTAGCCTTTCTCCCTCGACCCCTGGCTTTCAGGGGTGGCGTCGAGGACGATTCAGGAGGCCCTGTACTTTCCTCCACGGTCTTCCCCACTCCCTTGGGCTTCGCGGCCGGGGCGACGATGGCCGCCTCCTCGGTCACCTCTGGAGACTCCTCCGCAGCATCAAACACTTGCCGTTTCCCCTTCCTCGTTCTGCCTCCGACAGCTGGCAATGCAGGCTTCTCGACGGCCGTGGAGGTGGAGGCTGGTGGAGCGTCGCGGACCGGTTGGGGTTTCTCCACTTCTTTGGCGAGCGCCCTCGTTTTGGCTCTGCTGCCTCGGCCTTGGGGTTTCTCTGTGGCGACGGCGACCCGCGGAGAAGGTGGCAACGGAACCTCCGTTGGTTCAGGAGGCGCCAGAATCCTGAGTGAAATCATATAATAGAACATTAATTGCCATACAAATTTGGCATTGCACATTATATTAAATCACATATCCGTTTGCCATTTATGCCTTGTAAACAAAAATTACTCAGGAAAACTGATAGAAATTACTGACAATGATCACTACCAATAATCACTTAATTTACTATTGCCATGTGTTAAAATGTAATCCAAAATTGGCCAATTTTACACTTTCAAAAGTTTAAAAAAGTAAAAAAGAAAATGGTGGCAATAGCCGATCTACAAACTTGCAACGTGTCGACATGTTGAGTTGACACGTTGCGAGCTTGTAGATCGGCCATTTCTGAAAACGTATGAACATTTTTCAGCAGCTGAATGAGATAAAGTGAAACAATTCTGCAGATTATGCAAAAACGTGATCAAATAATTGCCACTTGGTGATTTTGTAATAATCGTGACAGGCTTACTTCTTCCGCTCTCCCCTGAGCTTGGCTGGGACGACCGCGGCCTCCTGCTGTGCCTCCAGGACCTCCGCCTTCCTCCGTCTCCCGCTCGTCCTCAGACCTGGCAACTCCGTCTTCCCAGCGGCGGTGGCGGACGAACAAGCAGGCTGTGCGTCGACCGGAATGGCCCTGGCTCTGCTCGCTCGTTTGCCCAGTGTCGTTTTCGGAACGCCAGGCGATTCCGGAGGCGCAGACGTCTTGACGTCCTGCTTCGGCTTCCTCCCTCTTCTGGGTTTGGCAGCCGGGCTGGCGCCAACGGCCGCCGCTTCCTTGACAACGGTTGCCTCTTTGGGTCTGCGCCCTCGTTTGGGCTTCTCTGTGGCGAGGACGAATGGCCCGTCCTGTACCGCAGATTCAGAAGGCACTGGGCTCTTGGTTTTCGGAGCAATCTTCCTCCTTTCCCGCTTTACAGCTGGAGCGACGACTGCCTCCTCACGTGCCTCTCGAACCTCAGCCTCCACAGCATCTCGGATCTCAGCGTCTTCATTCACAGCCTCTGGGATCACAACAGCCTCAGGCAACTGCCGTTTAGCCTTCCTCCCTCTCCTTTTGAGGACTGGCGTCTCCACGGCAGCGGAAGTAGCGGCACCCGGAGCATCGGATGATTTCTCCTCTCGGCCGCGCGCCCTTTCCCCTGCCACCTCTGAAGCGTCCGGCTCGTCTTTGACGACCAGTCGAGCCATGGCGGCGCTTCGTTTGCGTTTCTTTGAGGTGGAGGGAGGTTTGTCCTGCGCCTCGGAAGAGTCGGGAGGCACAGGAGTCATGACTTCCTGCTTCTTCCTCCTCCCTCCTCCTCCTCTTCTGGGCGCAGGTGGGGCCTCCTCCTCACCAGCCGCGGGCAAACCTGGTCCATCCTTCCTGCCCCTTCTCTTTAAAAGTGTTACTTCCGCAGCGACGGTGGCAGATGGAGCTTTGGTCAGGACAGCTTTGTCACCAAGAACTTCACGTTCCCCCCCGAGGGCCACAGCAGCGTCACTCGCTAGCCGTTCCACATCATCTTCTGGCAGAGATGGGTTCTCTTGCGCCGCCTCAGCTTGCTCAAGAGATGCCTTTTTGGCCAGCTCGTTTCTTCCTCTCTTGGGCTTAGGGACAGCTTTTTTCGGGGGAACAGGCTTAGCGACAGCTTTCTTCGGGGGAACAGACTTGGGGACAGCTTTCTTCAGGGGAACAGACTCGGGGACAGCTTTCTTCGGAGGAACAGAATAACTTGGCCCTGCTTTGGCCTCAACATATTTGGCGGGCAACCAGTAAGCACAGGAAAGGCCAAGTGCTGACTTATGAATCATGGAAGGTTCAGTGAAGACCAGCTCCTTGTTACTGGACGTGTTCTGGTCCCGTGGCTCCTCTGCAACTGGGGCGAGGAGGTTGGCCAGCCCCCATGACTTGCCGTCGGTAGAGCGCCGATACTTAAGGCTCCGGCAGTACTTGTGCGCCTTCTGGCACTCCTTCTGGAAGTTTTGCCGCGCACGATCGGTCAGGTTTTCTCTTTTCAGGTTTTGGGTGGCTGTGCTGGGGGTCGGAGGGTCGCTCCTCCTGCATTGCCTCCCGTCCCCTCTCCTTGGCCTGACTGAGGAAAGAGGCAATGGGGAGTGCACGGCCCTCCCTGAGGGAGATGACACAGCCGGGGAACTTAAAGCGGGCATAGAAGTGGAAGAAGCCGGTCAGCAGGGTGCCTGGATAGAGACAAATACAAGGAAACATTTAACCCATTTAGGCCTGAACACATTATGACGCAATATTTTATGCTTTAACTATTGAAAAATAGCAGATATACAAGCTCACAGCGCAGCACCGAGTGCCGCGCTGCGAACTTGTAGATCTGCTATTTTTGAAAAATCGTGAAAATTAGATTTTTGACCCGATTACATAAGTGTCTTTTGAATCCTTCTAAGATTTTTTGAAAAACCGATGTTTGTATGTCAACAATCTGGCCAGCCATCGTCAAAGAAAAGGTCCTTTTCATTTAACTGGAGCTCAGTTAGTCTGTTCTTGAGAGACTACTATGTCAGTGGTTCTCAAACCTTTTCATGTGAAGGACTCCCAAAATGATATTTATTTGGCCACGGACCCCCATCTCAAAATATTTAGTCCCAGGGACCACCCAGAAGCAAAATTTGAGTTACAAACGTTCGCTTTGAAAATACATATATTCAAAGATTTGCACACATTTTCACGACTTTTAAAAAAAAATAGCAGATCTACAAGCTCGCAGCGCGGCACTCGGTGCCGCGCTGTGAGCTTGTATATCTGCTATTTTTTCACTGGTTAAAGCATTCAATAATTCTAGGCCTAAATGGGTTAAGTTATGTTGAAATTTCGCCATCTCGCCAACAAACTAGATTCTCTCAATATGAATAGATTGAAAGTGAAATGGGTGCGTAAGTGTTACATTACCCTTGACAAACAAAAACAAACTAATAGCCAAGACAGATGGTGATTTACTGCCCCCCCCCCATGATTGAACTTGAAACATCATGACTGTAAACAAAACAAAGTCGACGTCACGTCCACTCTGCTTTGTGTATTATTATTGAGCCAGGTAATAGAAATGTGATGAAGGTTAGATAAAGGGGAGACAAAGACGGAAGGTTTTCTTATAGGCTAGCCTGGATTACAAACGTATGCAGAGCATAGCCCAATCGTCCTCTCCTGATGATATTGATTGTGGTATAATTCAATCGTCGTCAGTGCCGTTGCGATTGCTACCCAGTGGTGGAAAAGGTATAAATATGTCCAGAATTAATACTAAAAAAGTATGAAAGTGTCAGCATCAAACATGTACGTAAGTGTCAAAAGTATAAGTACATTTTTTTGAAAATAGCAGATCTACAAGCTACAAAAGATCAGCTATTTTCAAATAGCCGAGGTGGTATAAAGTGACTAAAGTTGTCAAATAATAGTGACGTGAAAGTACAATATCTGCCTCCAAGGTGTAGTGGAGTAGAAGTAAAAGTATTGGAAATGGGAAATACAAATAACCCAACATTGTACTTCAGTACTGTACTCAAGTACTAATGTACTTAGTTACTCATTTACATCACTGTTACTTACAGAGGTCCTGGTCGTTCTGTCTGAGAGGCACAGCAAGAGGCTGACTGGGGAAGGTACAGTTCCAGCCATCCACCACACACTCGTCTTTCTCACCTGAAGACGGGCATGAAAAAGAGTCCATTTTAGATGTTCAGCTCTAATTTTCTTGAGCTTGTAGATGAGCCATTACCGTTGAATGTTCACCTAGTATGATGTGCATGCCCATACTATTTGCAGACACATTTGCAGTACATTTTTTTTTTACAGCAGTGGTTCCTAAACCTTTTCCACTAGTGATAACAGCAGATCTACATGCTCGCAATATGTCGCATTGTGAGCATGTAGATTGGCTTTTCACTACTACTTAAACATGCGTTTTCTAATTTATAGAATTTCTTAGATTAATTTTTTTTTTTAAGTTCTGAAATAATCAAAAACTAAATAAAAAAAGGGAACCATACAAATGTGTCCATGACCCACAAATGGAGTGACTTACAGGCCATGTCCTTGAGCTGCTCCAGTGTGGGGAGGACAGGAGGCTCAGTGTTCTGCAGGTAGAAGATGACCAGTAGGCTCAGAGCGTAGTTGTTCAGCAGAGGACCAGCTCCACTGACAGGGTTACCTGAAAATGGTTGCAACAAGTTCACGTCAGCTCATTAGCCTAATAAGTCCCATAAGCACATTTTGGAAAAGGTTTGCCAATACAATAGCCCATTTTCCACTACAAGGCGAAACCAGAACTTTACAGAACCTGAACCTATTTTTTTTTTTTTTCTTCTTTTTTTTCTGGTTTTGTTTCCATAGCGCACGGCCTGGTTTCAGACAAAGCTCTGGGAACCTTGTTTAGTTCCTGCTCTTAGTCAAGGTAAATAAGAGGTAAAGACATCCACGCCCCTTTCGCTATCTCGCAGTTCCAACCGGCAGATTGGTCGCACCATGGGTGCCAAACTGCAGCCGGAAGTTCGGTGGAAGACTGTGGAGCAGCCTCCCAGCAGCTCATGAAGTTCATGAACAAACAATATTTATGAAAAGGCGAGACCTTTATAACATACTCAGCTCAGGAAAATAAAAGAAATTGTGCTGTGTGGTTTTTCGATGTGTGCACCGTGTCATTTTATAGCAGTATCTATAGAGCAAAAAGTATGTTTCTAAACGTGCCAAGTAGCGCGAGACTATCCACCGTTTCCTGTCTGGGAACCAAATCTCGCGATACTTCAGAGACAGAAATGATTATTATTTACTGTTATTATTATTATTTCATTATGTACTGTGCACATCGAAAAGCAAGTGATTGTAAAAATACCTTGGATATGTCTTTTATATTCCTGAACAGATTATGACAAAGGTCTCAGTCGTTCATAAATAGTTTTTGTTCCAGGTTTGTTCATGAGCTGATCAAGCCGGCTCCATTCACTGACGCGACCGCGGTTTTCCCAACGACCCCGAGCGCAACGGTGGGGGCGCGGGAGTGTGGGAAGGCTATTGCCCATCGGCCCCCACCGTTGCGCTCAGGGTCATTGGGAAAACTGCGGCGGCTTCACTGACATTTATTTTATCGCACTTCCGGTGCCCATGGTGAGCTTCATAGCCAGACATGGCGCATGCCCGGTGGTCACGTGTTTCCATTCCTTCTTAAGCCTCGATCAGAGTCTGCGGTGAAGAGCTATCCGCAAAGTCAGAAAATAAGTGGAGGCCATCATAGTCAGTCACGGTGAAGTCCTTTTCACCGTGACTAACTGGTCCATGTCGACCAATCAGTGTACGGGGTGAAGAGCCTATCTGTCTGATAGTAAAAACAGAGATATGTGTCGGGACTCGCGGTGGAAAGCTCTTCACCACGAGGAATGACGTAACGTTGTAGTTTTATGACTCAAAAAGACTGCACCGCGGACTCTGATCGAGGCTTTAAATAACTTCCTTGCTCTTCGTGTAGTACTAAACTTGCGTTCTGGGAACCTATGGACGGATGGGAACCTTCCCGGTTAGGTCTGGTTTATATGGAAACGTAAGCAGAACTTCACGGAACTTAACAGGTTTTGGAAGGTTCTAGTTAGGTCCTGTAGTGGAAAAGGGATTTATGACATAATATTTGGTGCAAGCGATTTTGTTTGCTTGGGTCTCAGTACAAGAGACAAGTGACCAAAACTCTTGTGTAATGACACCGACCATCCTTTTTTGATCCAGCAGAAAATGCACCCCACCTCAGTAGTACGGAACCAAACTCTGTGTAAGAATTGATTTTATCATGGCATTTAAGTGAAAACAAAGGCAATGGCTGATCTTTCCACAAGTACCAAAGACTAATCAAAATGGCTTTCTACTGCCGGCTTGAATAAAGAAGGCTTTCTACTGCCCACTGCTGGCTTGAATAAAGAATTAAATAGTCTTTTAATAGCATATGAATCAACTGATGCCAGTCATCAGCACTGCAGTACCAGTGTGTAAAGTAACAAAGTACTGTACAGTACAAAAAGTCTTTACTTGAGTACGTCCAATTTTCAGTAATTTTACTTCTACAGAGGCAAATATTGTACTTTTACTTCACTACAATTGACTGCTTTAGTTACTAGTTACTGTAAATTCTGGTTATTACAAAACAAACACCAGTAAGACTCCATTATCTCCACAAATAGGGCAAAAGTTTGTTTTTCCAAAATCTTCCTGATCCATGTTGATGACATGAGTGTAGACATGCTGTGTAGTGATTTTCGTGATTTTAGGGCAAAATCTGTAGGAGCAGTGTCCAAAAATGTGTTTTTAAAAATCGGCCTGAAGGTGGCGCTATATGGGACAGATTCATGTTGATGGGATGAGTGTAGACATACTGTGTAGCGATTTGCGTGATTTTAGGGCAAAAACTGTAGGAGCAGTGTCCAAAAATGTGTTTTAAAAATCGGCCTGGCGCTAGAAGAGGGCCATGTCACGATCCTGCACAGTGTGAGCTTGAAGATCTCCCATTTTCAAAACAGTAAGAGGGCATCTCTGCATTGCAGTATTGATACTTTCACTCGAGTAAAAAAAAAAAAAGGTAATACTTTCTCCACCACTGTGCAGTAGGTGTATGGTACATGTGTGAATGGTCTTTAGCCAGCTGTGAGGTGGTGAGTGAGCGAGGGGTCTTTACCAGCGAGGCATTTCTCCTTGGCCCAGTGGTGGACGGTGTAGACCAGAGGTCTGAACCTGGCATCCAGCGCTGAACACAGCCGTAGGAAGCAGGTGTTCTTCACTGCCAGTCTGGGAATGCACAGGAGGACAGGAGATAAGAAACAGATAGTCAAACTTTTTATATTTTATGCTATGTGTTTAGGGCTGTCACGATATGACATTTTACATGACGATTAACGATTTAATTGTGTTTTTGTTGTTGATAATTACATTTCTGTTTGGCTTTTAGGCTTTGAAGTTGTACATTGCAGATATGACACAACCTAAATACACAAATAAATTACTGACATATTTGACAACGTACTACTTAAAAAATAACATTGATAGTGGAAATAGCCGATCTACAAGCTCACAACGCCTCGTGATGCGACGCGTTGTGAGCTTGTAGATCTGCTATTTCCACTATTTCTGTCATTTTTCAACATTCACGATTATGACGATTATGACAAATAATTGCGATAATGTCAAATAATCACGATTAGACGATTATGTAATAATTGTGACAGCCCTACATACAGATCCATAAAAAAAATATATATATAAAAAAATGAATACGGTAGAATATTGTGTAAGTACATTTTCTTGAAACTTTATTTCTTGAAATATTTATATTCTAGAATGGATACATTGCAGTGAATTATTCAAAAAAGAAAAAAAAAAGGTTTGGCATACAGCTCATGAATATCAAAAGTCCACATTTCAAAATATTACAATATTACACGAGACCACTCAAAACAAGGATTTATAATAGAGAAATGTCAACCTTCTGAAGTCAGAGTTGCTTTAAGTCCAGTGGGAAGTTTCCGCAGTCAGTTATGATTTGGGGTGCAATGGCATCTGCAATGCTTTTTACACCATATTATATATTTTTTTAGATGATCTGTATATGTACGTAGACATATTGGATCTTTTAATGGTCTCTTATGTAAGGTTTGATTCTTACTTAAGGGTTGATTTATCTTATTCTTCCTTCTCCCCTTATTCTTATTCTCTCCTTCTACAAGCTCACAACGCGAGGCGGTGTAAGCTTGCAGATCTGCTATTTTTGGCTTAAGTTCTCAGAATATGGACAGTAGGCCTATAGGGTTCAAGTGGTTAATATAAAAACATGTTTTATCAGTCAAAGGTTTGGAGGAACCCCTGTAGTAACTCTGAGGACCCCCAAGGGGTCTCAGACCCCCTGTTGGAAGACCCTTGATGTAAAGTCATGTCTAGTCACCTGTTGTTAACCCATGTAGGCCTAGAATTATTGAATGCTTTAACCAGTGAAAAATAGCAGATATACAAGCTCACAGCACGGCACCGAGTGCCGCGCTGCGAGCTTGTAGATCTGCTATTTTTTAAAAAGTCGTGAAAATGTGTGCAAATCTTTGAATGTATGCATTTTCAAAGCGAACATTTGTAACTCAAATTTTGCTTCTGGGTGGTCCCTGGAACTAGATATTTTGAGATGGGGGTCCGTGGCCAAATAAATATCATTTTGGGGGTCCTTCACATGAAAAATTATGAGAACCACTGACATAGTAGTCTCTCAAGAACAGACTAACTGAGCTCCAGTGAAGTGAAAAGGACCTTTTCTTTGACGATGGCTGGCCAGATTGCTGACATAGAAACATTGGGTTTTTCAAAAAATCTTAGAAGGATTCAAAAGACACTTATAGAATCGGGTCAAAATTCAAATTTTCACGATTTTTCTAAAATTGCAGATCTACAAGCTCGCAGCCGCGCTGTGAGCTTGTATATCTGCTATTTTTTGATAGTTAAAGCATAAAAGATTGCGTCATAATGTGTTCAGGCCTAAATGGGCTAGTCACCTGTTGTTAATAGTGATGACACCATGGATGTTGCGCTGTTGGTGATGGAACTCGATGCCGGGGAGGCGGGCGCCGCTCATCACCTGGACTTTGTGCACGCCCAAGACATGCCTCCTCAAAATGGCCGCCACCAGGTCCAGCCGCACGGCCGGCGAGGCCGTGGTCACGTCTATGTCTGACAGCAGGATGGAGTCGTCTGGCGTTCCCTCCCCGGCCTGGAGAGAGGGCAGCAGAGAGGAGGGACAGGATGTTCGGCAACAGTGAGTTCATGGATTTGAGACACATCGAGTTTGTAGATTGGCCATTTGAGCTTGTAGATCTGCCATTTTTTGGAGCGGTGAAAGGGCTCCCAATAGACAGGTATGTCCGTGGGTATGTCCGTGGGTGGGTGGCTGGGTGGCTGGGTGGCTGGCTGGCCGTGTCCGTAGCCTGGCAATACCTTGAGTGGCCACACACAACACACTAGTTAAAGGAGGGGCGCTGTTTTGTGCAGGCCAGGCACACTCACCACTCACTCACAGGCACAGTTTACAGTTTAGGCATTTAGCAACACACACAGGGTATAGCTGCTCAGATTCACCGCTCCACTTCGAACCGAGGTTTGATTTTTTTTTTTACTCGTGAAAATGTGCACAGATCTTTGAATACATATAATTTTGGGGGTCCTTCACATGAAAAAAGATTCAGCACCACTGACATTGATACGCGTTTAAATATAGGTTAAAAGCACCAAATAATGCGTTCCCAGTCAATCCTTGTGTCCAGGGCCCAGAATTTGGTGCAACACCCCCGAATGAGACCAACTGGAGTCAGATTGATTGAGTATTTTCTACCTGCATGACAGAGTGTCTGGGGGCCTGGTAGCTCTGGCTGTGGTCCAGGTCCAGAGACATGTCCAGATCACAGCCATGGACTCCAAAGGTGTTGACCGACGACCCCAGCGCCACCAGCTGGCTGCCTGCAACCCAGCACCAAAACAAACACTGTTTAACTAGTCTGGGATCACTTCACTTTTCGGGTTTGTAACCGGTCTGGAGCGGAAACCACAACACGTCATGTTGTAGTACTCAAAGGACTACAATTTGCCGGAAAGATCAAACCGGATTCAGTTTTAAACCAAAATATTCCCCTGCGCTCAAGGACACGCTTTTAGGGCCTACCTAATAAACTCCTTGATGCGGAGTAGTTTTGCTTTTGAAAAATTCGTTTGGTATATGAATCTTTTAGTCCAACTTTTCACGACTGGCAAGACTACACTAGGCTACTCGAGCATTTTAATAAGGATTGGGGAAACAAACGAAGGGAACCAAATCAAAGCGACGCTGCTTCTTCTAGTGGTTTCCGCGCTTTAGGCGGAAACCAAACGGCCTGTAGTGAACGAACACCAGGCTTTTTCTCAGAAAGCCTGGTGGGCGAGGTTACCGTTTAACCACACGGGCAGGGACGTGCAGAGAATGTTAGAGAGGCAGGGGCTGACATTTCTAAAGGGGCCTTTTGGTGAAAATATCTAAAACAGCAGACCTCCAAGCTCACAACGCGTTGTGAGCTTGGAGGTTGGCCATTTTCGATGCTTCATTTAAACACAGAGGGCAATTATTTCAACATAAGATGCTGCATTCAAGTTCAGGAGAGTTTGGACAAGGCAATTCTCTTGAATGGTATGGCATGGCATGACGGCATTTGCATTTCTTTAACCATAGTAAAAACTGCATTCATGGTCTGGAGAGGGCACTTTTTTTACAGGCGGATAAAAGGGCAGGGGCTCAAGCCCTCTTTGATGTCTATGTGTGCACAAGCCTTCACACAGAGTCAGACGCATTGAAAGCTTGTAGATAAACCATTTTGGCCAAAAATATTAAAGCGTTGCAAAAAGAGGCACATAACATCAGACCAGGGATATGTTGTGACACTTGGGGAACATAAAATCTGTGGTTTAAATTAGATTTGAGCTTCTCTGTGTGTGTTTGTTTTGCGTGTGTGTGTGTTTGTTTTGCGTGTGTGTGTGTGTGTGTGTGTGTGTGTGTGTGTGTGTGTGTGTGTGTGTGTGTGTGTGTGTGTGTGGTGTGTGTGTGTGTGTGGGTGTGCTTTGCTGGGCAGTGATTGAATACCTGGCAAGTACTCGGTGAAGAAGTCCTGCAGAAGCTCTCTCACCACGTCTCGCACCTTATTCTCTGCGTCTGTGAGCTGTGCTTGCTCCATGAGCAGCTGCATCTCCACATTGACCTGCACATCATACAGGTTGTCTTGTTAGCTTATCGATTGGCAGAGCATTTTGGAACCAAAAGGATGGATCTTCCAAATATCCTGCCAGCTTAGACAACCTCGCAAGGCTTTGCAGTTTGCACCACAGAGGGAGAGGAATTAAAGCCTTGTATTCATTCTAATTAAAGCAAAGCCGTGTGATCCGGTTTAGAAAAAAAACATAAGAATAAAGGCAGACATGGGCCTACCAAATAATTGTACCAAAAGAAACAAAATGACATCAAACTAGAGATGTTACCGATCAATCGGCAATGGATCGGATCGGGCCGATCAAAGCGTGATCGGCGATAATCGGTGGTTAGATCAAAAGGTAAATTCACCGATCCGATCGGTGCATCCGATCAACCAGCCGTTCAGTATGCCCACTTGAGGCCATTTTGGGGTATTGATTTCCACAGTGCTGAAGGAATAATTAGTTACTGCTATGATAATAAATACATAGTAATGCTGGTAAATAACTATAAGGCAAATATATAAATGAATTCATGAGTGAATTAATTAATTAAAGTTAAAACATTAACATTTAGAAAATATAAATAATATATAAATAACTTGATCGGATCGGTGATTGATCGGTATCGGGTGATCAAACTTTTGTGATCGGTGCTCGGTGATCGGTTCCAAAAAACCTGATCGGACCATCCCTACATCAAACCCAACTAATTTTAAACTAGGGGGTTCATTTTAGAGGTTCCGGTCATGACCAAGAAACCAGAAAATGGCAATGAAATGGCAATGAAAATGGCAATGATCAGGAACCCGAAATAGAAGGTTTCAGCAGAGCACAAGTTGTGAACTTGTAGATCGGCTATTTTCATCAAAGATATCATATGAACAAGGTGTGTAGTAGGGGGAATAAAGTAGGCTTGGTCAATAAAGTATTTAGGGTTTAAGTGATTTGTGAATTAGTTTCACAAACATCATTAACTTTGTGAAACAAAGTTTTAACCTCTAGTGAACGACAGAACCATTTTCTCAGTTAAAGTAGTTTTTTAACACAATACAATCTAGAGCTCTTTACCAGGTCCATGAAGTCCATGCACAAGGAAAAGAATGCAGGTTTAGCAGAGCGGAAGCGGAACACACAATACAGGATAGCTGGCTGGAACCAGGAAGTTATACAACTGGATGAAGCAGGGTTTAAATACTGGAGCTGTGATTTGCAGAATGGAGTGCATGTGTGATAGTCCACTCTGATTGGTTGGATGGAAAGAGATTATTGGTGGCTGGGTGTGTACGCAGACTACGCACCGCACGCACGACCACATTCCTGACAGCAATATAGTGCTGCTGTATTTTGCATATTTATTTTTGTCATTTTTATATTAAAAAAAGTATATTTTAGCCTGAAATCTAATCTTGCAGAGAGGGAAAATCAAGTAAAACACTTACAAATTGTCCAAGAACTCAATAGGCTACAGTACATACACCCCGTGCCAGCAGCTAAATTAGCAATGCAATTTATGAACAACACACCCTTAAATTCGGGATATGGCCGTACAGTAAGCTCAAAATATGTGAAATATGGTTTCATATACAACAACTGTGTGCACACACTCTATAGCAATGATTAGGCTACTGTCACAATATAGAGCTATTTAACACTGTTACTGAACACACACTCTATAGCAATGATTACTATCATAATAGAGCTATTTAACACTGTTACTGAACAAACACTCTATAGCAAGCTATTTATACACTATACGTAAAAGTAATGTACATAGCTACTCTGTTATTGAAGTCCGGTATCCTAAATCTACTTGAGTAATTAATGTACAGTATTGGTATCAAAATGTAAAGTACCAAAAGTAAGTACTCATTGTGCAGAATGTCCCATTTCAAGTTATCAAATGAATAACAATCTTTTGAAAATAGCAGATGTAGAAGCTCACACTTGTGTTGCATCGAGACACATTGTGAGCTTGTGGATCTGCTATTTTCAAATGGCCAAAATGTAAAGTTTTTAATATGTATGTGTTGTAATAATAATCAAAATGTACAAATTAGTAACTAAGGTTTTGAAATAAATGTAGGCCTAGTGGAGTAAAAGTACAATATTTGGATCCGAGATGTAGTGGAGTAGAAGTAAAAGTATTGGAAATTGGCATTACTCAAGTAAAGTACAAACAACTCAAGTACAGTAGGCTACTTACTTATGGATGGACATTTCCAGTCGTGCTGAAGTGTCATTTGGCTCAGCCAATCACAGTGGGACTTTACACAGCATTTACCATGTCACACTGTAATTAGTGCACCACTGAATTCTGTGACTCAAGACAGCTTAAATTGTGTTAATGGCAGTACTTCTTGAATTGAACACACAGGACCGCAATGGAAACAAGCCCTTCGGTCTTTTTAGCATCATTGTATACTTAGTCATACCGCTCTACTGTCCTATTTGCAAACTGTTCATGAAAAGTATTCAATCAATTCTACTAGCCCTTACCCGTTCAAAGATATGAGCTCCAAAATGATGTGCAGTGTGTGGGTTATGGGATGTGCACTGTGCACACAGTATATGAGGGATGGAAAGTAACTTTAACTGGTGCTTGCATGATGTAGGAGCATCAATGTAAGAAACCCGTTTTGTTTAATGGCTACAGAGATACTGTCCAGTGTCCACCCCCCCAGCCCGCCCGCCCGCCTGCACACACACCCGCCTGCCTGCGCGCGCACACACACACACACACACACACACACACACACACACACACACACACACACACACACACACACACACACACACACAGCTGGTTAAACATTTTGCCTCAAGCTAGATGCAGAATAGATGTGCCTCATGCTAGATGCAGAATAGATAGTAGATACAGCATAAAAATGCAAATATACAGCATACGATTTGTGAAAGTGACAAACGGCCTTCACAGTTATGTCAGGTGTGTTCATATGCTGATGGTGATGCGATTTCAGATCAATTGCTCCAGCCACTGAGGAGAAACGCTGGGACAGACAGACAGACATTTGCAAAATTATAGTATAGATGGAGTGTCGCCTTGCACAGCAAACACGTCAAACAGCGCCCTCTACACGCCACACAATTCGATAGGTCACAGCTTGCAGCGTGACAGGGAGCGTCCTTGGTGATGCTGTGTTGTTGCTACAGTGCTCTAATCCTTCTATAACTCTGATCACTAACATGATGCATTAAAACACATTTAAACACTCTGCTCAGCCCTGGCAACACTCCTAACGTCTGGGTAGGTAAAGAACTATGCACTATTTAACAGTTTTAGGTCGATAATATTAGCTAAACAATACACAACATAAGCTACTGTGGTGCTAAACTGAGATGCTAAGCATAACTAGCATAACTTTGAGTGTTAGATTCCCAGTCGATTGTTTGTTTTTAATCGTGTTTTAATCATGTTATGAACCTTATTGCTTGGCTGTCTTTAGGGTTTGATTGATTGATTGATTGATTGATTGAATAGTTACTACACAGTACTGCATAGTACTGTGTTCTATTCGTCTGTCATTCAATGTTATATGAGATACTTAAATGGTTTCCTGTGGAAATAAGCTTAGTCTTTTCATGGATCTCCTTTTAGTAGACCTTGTACCAGTGAACTGTACCGTCATGAAACTGTACCTTTTCCTATGCAAACTTCTAATAAAGTCTTCAATCAATCAATCAATCAAATTATCAGTTCTCATAGGAAAAGCACAGAGATCACTATGGCTTGTTTACACTAGATAGACACACACATAAGCACAGTGCTATGCAAAACACTAAAGTAAAACGAATAAATCATGAAATAATCAGCAAGCAGAAATGAAATAAATCTAGATTTCTTTACAGTAAAAGGGTCAGGGGGAGTTAATTAGGATAGGCTTTGTCTTTTCACCAGGGCTGGTTTAACTTCACAGTAAAATCACCTACCATGACACACATAACTAATAACAACACGTTTATTATGATAGCTTTACCAGGCATTGACACTAAGGCTTGCCCACCTGCCCCCGGCAGGTAAATAAAACGTCAGGGCAGGTGAAGTTGGCTTTCAGGTTGCCCGACAGGGCAAGTGCTCATTTGAGAGGGGACACAAATGTCTATAAACACAACACGAGATATCTGTCTAAACACCTGAACGTGGCCAGTGCGCCAGTCTTCTGGTCTGTGGAATGTAAAATAAGAGTACTATTTACCTATAATGTGCTGTTTTTACTGTTGCTACATTTAAAAATATAAATTAACAAGTGTGAAACCATAGACATATTCAATCATAGCTAAAGTATTTGGTATTTGGATTTGGAGGTATTGAGGTATGACATTTTATCGCACAGCCCCAGAAAGTAAAGAAATAAGTGTTAAATTGAGCGGTAATTAAAATCGTACCTATCATTTTATAATGGACGATTTGCTTTTTGGGCAAGTGGGCATTACCTTCGGGCAAGTAGAACATGACCTGTACTTGCCCGATGGGCAAGTGCCTCTGAGACCTTAGTGTCAACCCCTGTTTACTGTAGAGTATACTTTATTCTGCTTAGCCTAATAGTCATGGCTAGACCATGTCAAGCAACAAGATTCTTCCTTCTTTAGAAAGGGGTGTGTATGCGTGCGTGCATGCGTGTGTGACAGCCTTGGACAGACAATTAAACAGTTGTCCCTGTCATTCACACTGGCTGTAACTCTGACAGTATGCCACATGGAACCAAATGGCACACTGTCTGAGTTAATTTAACACAGAGGATCTCTACGGTTAGGGTTCCAGTAATAGTTTAGTAGTTATTCTCAACCTTTTTTTCAAGGACCCCCGGTTTTAGAGTTAGACCATGGTCCCCCCTGTATAAGGGTCTATTTGGTTTCATTTGTAGTACACTCTCAGAGTTACAGAGTCAGACACGTAAGGGTTCATTTGGTTCCATTTGTACACTCTCAGAGTTACAGACCTGTAAGAGTCCATTTGGTTCCATATGTACACTCTCAGAGTTACAGACCTGTAAGGGTCCATTTGGTTCCATTTCTCAGAGTTCTCAGTAAGGGCCGATTCATACTCCACTTTTAGAGACACATTTATTTCGTTTTTGTGACTCCCCGAACCGTACTGAAATAAATTCAGCTCTAAAAGTGGAGTATGACTATGAATCGGCCCTAACAGACCTGTAAGGGTCCATTTGGTTCCATTTGTACACCAGTGATGTCATTACGCACATCCCGCATCAAAAACTCATTCAAGTCACCCAGGGACTCATTCATGTCATGGTCCTGGGGTCCCGGGGATGCGCCTCCATTGGAGTCCATGTTAAAAAAAAATGTCCACAGACACCACCATTGTTCATGGGTGAAAGCATCCTACTTTACCCTACGTTAACACAAATAAAATCCACGTAGAAAGTCTTAAACAGGCGATAGAAACGTCAATGTTTTGATTCCACCGACGTCCGACGCCATTTTGCGCGCGTAAACTTTATACTGAGGACTCATAAAACTCTGGGACCCATTTGAATGACCACCTGTGGGTCCCGGGACCCATTACTAGTAACATCACTGGTACACAGATAGATTTTTCAGAAGTTTCACATGGCTACCAGTCAGTGTAACAATGTGTTTAGGCCAGTCCACACCAATGCAACAATTTTTAAGTTGCAACAATTACAATTTACAATTTATGCATTTTTGGCAGACACTCTTAATCCAGAGCGACTTGCAATAAGCAATAACCATTATCCCCAAAGGCAGTTGCAAGTAGTTGTATTGGCGTGAACTGGCATTAAGAATGACTGTTTTGTTACAAGGAGTTGTGACTTGCATCGATTGCGGTCTGGCCTTTAAGATTGATATAAACATCCTAACAGTGTGTCATGGTTGTCTCCATGCAGCTGGAGCCACCATGACTGCAGCTGCTCTGATAGGAGACCAGCTCATACTAGAAGAGGACTATGATGAGAACTATATCCCCTCTGAACAAGGTAACTATGTTGTCCTGTTTTGTGATCAAAACCGCTAATCAAATGTTGGTTCATTTGTATTTATTTATCTCTCTGCTCTCTCTCTATGTCTCTCTCTCTCTCTCTGTCCCCTCTCCCTCTCCCTCTCTATCTCTATGTCTCTCTCTGTCAGAGATCCAGGAGTATGCCAGAGAGATTGGAATTGATCCGGATAGGGAGCCGGAGCTCCTGTGGTTGGCCAGGGAGGGCATCGTTGCCCCGCTGCCTCGCGAGTGGAAGCCCTGGTAAGGAGGCACTCTTCATCATGAATGATGAAGAGTAACTGGGGCCGTGTCCACAGACAGTGTTTTATGAGTGGAGTGAGTGGAGGGGCACAAGATATCATGTCCAGTAGGGATGTCCGATATTGACTTTTTTTTTAACCGATATACCGATATTGTCCAACTCTTAATTTCCGATACCGATATTAACCGATACCGATATATGATGGCTTTTTCACCAAAAGTCAACTAATTGTTAGGTAACTTCACTTATGTAATAAAGTAAAATAGCTATATATCAATATCATTTCTAATAAATCTAATATAATACAGTTATATACAGTTATAATACATTTTAGTCTGCTCTAATTTCTCTCCAAAAGCCCTTGATTATGATGGAATATGATTAAGGATTACTGTGATTATGGTAAGCTTACATTTCATATACTGTACTGTATATCACACACACACACATACACCTTACAGTAAGAAAAAAAAAGTTGTTTTCGTTCTGCTTACGCCATCGACGTGTCAGGTGACCCTCTGGTTACCCCGGAAATAATTGGTGACCCATAAGCTAGCGAACAGCGCCATCCAGAGTCAAAATAAGGATAGGTTGTCAAACTCGTTGGAGGTGGCCTGGACCATTGGGAATAAGTCCTCAATGTAGTCAAGCTGCAGAAAATTAGTTAGGGCTGTCACGATTATGGCATTTTACATGACGATTAATTGTCACTCAAATAATTGCGATTAACGATTTAATTGTGTTTTTGTCGTTGACAATTACATTTCTGTTTGGCTTGTAGGCTTTGAAGTTGCACATGGCAGATATGAGACACATAACCTAAATTTACAAAGAAATGAAGGACATATTTGACAACTTTAAACTTTAAAAAGAACATTGATAGTGGAAATAGCCGATCTACAAGCTCACAACGTGTCGCGATGCGATGCGTTGTGAGCTTGTGGATCAGCTATTTCTACAAATCTTAAGTGTTTTACACATATATAAACATTTTTCAACATGTAAACGATTATGACGATTATCACAAAATAATTGCGATTATGTCAAATAATTGCAATTAGACGATTATTTAAAAACCCATTTAGGCCTAGAATTATTGAATGCTTTAACCAGTGAAAAATAGCAGATATACAAGCTCACAGTGCGGCACCGACTGCCGCACTGCGAGCTTGTAGATCTGCTATTTTTGAAAAAGTCGTGAAAATGGGTGCAAATCTTTGAATATATGTATTTTCAAAGCGAACGTTTGTAACTCAAATTTTGCTTCTGGGTGGTCCCTGGAACTAAATATTTTGAGATGCGGGTCCGTGGCCAAATAAATATCATTTTGGGGGTCCTTCACATGAAAAGGTTTGAGCACCACTGACACAGTAGTCTCTCAAGAACAGACTAACTGAGCTCCAGTTGAGTGAAAAGGACCTTTTCTTTGACGATGGCTGGCCAGATTGCTGACATAGTTTTTCCAAAAATCTTAGAAGGATTCAAAAGACACTTATAGAATCGGGTGAAAATTCAAATTTTCACGATTTTTCAAAAATAGCAGATCTACAAGCTCGCAGCGCGGCACTCGGTGCCGTGCTGTGAGCTTGTATATCTGCTAATTCTTTTATATTTAAAGCATAAAATATTGCGTCATAATGTGTTCAGGCCTAAATGGGTTAATAATTGTGAAAGCCCTAGTCAAAGCCATACCGACAGTGATATTTCTCCATTCGATCACCCTGACCCACCCACCCACCACACCCCCCCACCCATGGTACTGTGAGGTGTTGAAGTGACCCCCTCCTCACTCCCCCCCTCCTCCTCCCCCCACAGCCAGGACGTGACGGGTGACGTCTACTACTTCAACTTCGCCACGGCCGGCTCCACCTGGGACCACCCCTGCGACGAGCACTACCGCCGCCTGGTGGTGGCGGAGCGCGAGCGCCTGGCCGCCGTGGGGCCCGGAGGAGGAGGAGGAGGAGGAGGGTCCTCCACCACCACCGGGGGCGCCGGAGGGAAGAAGGACAAGGAGAAGAAGAAGAAGAAAGAGAAGAAGGAGAAGAAGAAGAAAGACACCTTGAAGGTAAAGCAATGAATGAACGTCTCCAAAGGAAAAGTCACTAAACGTCATTTTTTCTCCCACGCAATTCCAGTCTGCAGAATCTCGTCAAACTTCCCCTAACTCTAACCCTAACCCGGTGGCAAACTAACACCGGAAGTTCTGTGAATAACATTGGGGTCTATGAGAGCCAGCTGGACAGCTTATGAATAAACTCTATTTCTGAACGATAGAGACCTTTATAAAATACTCTGCTCAGGAAGATAAAAGAAAACATGTCACACATTGTTTTCTGCTGCGTTGCTTTTCGGTGTGTTCGCTGTATACTTTTATAGAGGTAGGCTTGTCTATTTTCTTTTCTTCGTGTAGAAAAATCTGTGATACGAGTCCGTAAATACAGCATCTTAATATGCAGCAAAAGTTATACCATTTACTAAATAGCCTATAGAAAAATATGAAGAAAAGAAAATAGACAATACAAATATAATGAAGCCTACAGATATAAAGTTATGGGAAAATCTAATGTTAAATCATTTATGCTTGAATAAGAGTGATAAGGCACTAACATGTTACAGCACTTTATAAATAAAAAAAATAGTTATAGTAGTCGGTAGAAGCAGAAAGTTATCTATCGGTTTCAAAAAACAATATTGTGCATCTCCAATTCTGAGTTCAGGTAGCAGCTTGCGCAACAATACCTTACCTACAGGCAGGTCTACCTATATCCTGTATTGTGGATAGGGGGCGGGACACGCAGGTCCCGACCCGTGAGCGCACGCAACCTCCAGAACACTCCTCCGAACTCGCTTCGTCATTATATTCCTTCGCAGCATTAATGGTGACAGGCCACGGTGGTCTGACGACCCACCCGTTGGCCCACCCTCACATTGTTACGACCTCGATTTGGGTCTTAAATTACATTTGTTAGGGTCTTAAAAAGGTCTTAAAAAGTCTTAAACTTTACTTTCAAAATGGTGCAGGAAGCAAGCAGTATCGCGACACCATGTCCTGTCTGGAAATCAAATCTTGCGGTACCTCCGAGACAATAACGACCCCTGCCCCTGTTTAGATCCTCAATAACATGATTGTACTGTGCACATCGAAAAGCAAGTGATTGTAGAAATACCTGTGATATTTATTATTTTATATTCCTGAAGCGATTATATGACAAAGGTCTCAGTCGTTCATAAATAGTGTGTTCATGAGCTGATCCAGCTGGCTCCATTCACTGCCATGTATTCATCCAACTTCCTGTACAAGTTTTGCCACCGAAAGTGTCATGGCGCATCGTTGTGGTCACTTTGCGTCTTTTCCTTGTGTCTTGTTCCTTGAGGTAAAGCAAATATTTGTGAGCGGTGGTAGACCGCTCCATAGAGTGGCCGTGTGTGTAGGTATCCATGGTATCACACACACACACACACACACACACACACACACACACACACACACACACACACACACACACACACACACACACACACACACACACCTGGGTGAGCAACACACACAAAGACCCCTCTCTCACACACACACACACACACACACACACACACACACGATCCTTAAGGGTCCATTTGGATACCGACTCTCCATCATTTAGCTGGGGACCACCTGGAACCCCCTCAAGGACCACCGGTGGACCCTGGACCACTGTTTGAAAACCACCGTTTGAAAACCACTGCAACCATTTATTACCATTGAGTCACTTCTTATGGGCTTGTTTTTTGTAACCCTGTTTGCTGGTTTCTCTGGCAACAAGGGATGGGACGATATGAATATTTCATGTCACGATCATTGTATCCTAAGGAATTGTGATTTATGATATCATCGCTATAATCAAAATATCCCCAACATCCATTTTCCTGGGGCGGAACATTTGTCCAAAAAAAAAGGCAGATCTTCAAGCTCACAATGTGTGTTGTGATCTTGTATATCTGCTATTTTTTGGCAAAGATAGTTTAGTTTAGTTTATTTCGATCCTCAAAATTTTCACAAAAAACATAAAACATTACAGCAATTTCTAGCTGATCGAAAAGGCATAGGCCGAAGCTCAGAGCTTATTAATGCCTATCCTTTTCCCCTATAATTAACATTTCAATTTAAAATAAAAGTTCATATTGCATGAACACTCAAACATCCATTTTACTTTAACAATGTCACTGTTCGTAATAAAACAAACCTTTCCAAATTACTTATATGTGTCCCAGCACCCCCAGCAGCTAGTCATCTCGGGGACTGTCATTATTCCCTGTAGCCAAAATGATTTTTTTTTTTTTTTTTTGCTCTTTTTTTTTTTATGCCACAACAGCATCTCATAATATCTAGGCTACATTTCACTTAAACGCCAGAGCTTAACTCTGCATGTAAATAAGACTTTTTTTAATTAATGTGAGAGATCGGTACATAATTCTGTTAGTCCTCCCAGTTTATATTAGCTAAAATGCTAACTAGCCAGCCTTTGTTAGCCGTTTGTAGCCAAATGCGGTAATATCGGGACTCCATTACTTAGCGAAGCAACCCACAGTATTTATCCCATTAATTTAATGCCACGTGTGTTCCAAATGAACAATTATTAACCACGTAATGTATGATTTTGTGTATTATTATTTATTATTCTTCCGCCGTTCTTGACTTCCGCTGTTTCTTCTTCTACGCTGGTGAAATGATCCTGGAGCGGCCTGGAGACGTCTGTGACGTATGCTCCGGTGCGGAAGCTTCCTTTGTCACTGAGTTAGCTTAGCATTGAATAGATCAGTGTCGTCCTAAACTATCTAATTCTAACGTTCAGGGTGTTTGTTTTTTTGGACAATAAATTGACAGCCAAGAAAACATGGATGGAATGCAATCGTTCACTCGCCGTCGGAAAGTTGACTTTAGAGTAGACTATTCTGGTTGACTGGCTATGAGTGGCTAACGGCTAACGCTAGCTAGCGTTAGCTAGCGCTAGCTGCAGCGCTAGCTGCAGGCTATAAACAAATAAAACGTGACCCAACTCTATTGTTGCTCTCTTCTACAAGCTCACAACGCGAGGCGGTTAAGCCTGTAGATTGTGTTTTATTATCAGGTCAAATAATCCTTCTGGCTGAAGTTACACAAACACTGATTATGCTACATTTAGCACAGTTAGCCCTGTTGCACACGTAATAGGTTCACTTCAACCTCGTGTTGAGCAGTTAATCCTATTTGCTACGTACGTCTACAAAAACCTTCATATTTCAAAGATAACGTGCTTACTGAAGTCTCACAGATGTCACAGTATGGTACGCTCAAGCAGAATTACCCGTATCTTTCGTATTGTTTAATAAACTGCATTTTAATCCGATCAGATGCCATTTTCTGTTGTTTTTCAGCCATGCGACCCCATCGGTTGCGAGGTGTACTGCACTTAGATACATTAATACCTTTTTAAGGAAACGACGACCGATCGGATTAAAATGCTCCTCATTAAATAATACGATCATTACGGGACATTCTGCTGGAGCGTACCCTATGGTGACATCTGTGAGCCTTCACTAAGCAATTTATCTTTGTAATCTGACCGTTTGTGTAGACGTATGTAGCAAATTGGTTAAACTGCTTCACGGTTGGCGCACTGTAGCGTCTTTACATTTAGCCCAATAATGCTTGAGATGCTGTTGTGGCATTATCTTTTTAGAGAGCAATAACTAAAGTTTAAAACATACATAAACCACTTTAGCCCTATGTTATACCAAGGCTATTTGAAAATAGACGATCTACAAGCTCACAACGCATTGCGGTGCGACGCGTTGTGAGCTTGTAGATCTGCTATTTTCAAACATTTTGTACTTTTACTTTTGGTACTTTAAGTACATTTGGATACCAATACTTTTGTACTTTTACTCAAGTACATTTTTTATTCTGGACTTTTACTTGTAACAGAGTGATTCTACATTGCAGAATTGATACTTTACTTTATTATAAAATGTTGGTACTTTTTCCACCACTGTGTAAACGTTTGTGTTCTCATGCCAATAAAGCTTCTTTGAATTGAAGATTGAATTGAAGATTGCTCCCCATGTGGCGGAGTCAGGTCATTGCAGGTTAGAAATGTATTTAAAACTTGAATATCTCAAAAGTACTATTTCAGCATGGCATCATTCTATAAGCCATATCTTCAAAACTGTTGGGTCAATCTCCACAACCAATATATCATTTTGTAGCTATGATCCCCAGCTTTCAAATGAAATGAAAAAATGAAAATGAAAAAAATTGCAATGACTGGCTCCTGGGGAGATTGGGACACATATTATTCAAAAAAATTAAATAAGAGTCAAAAATCAAATCAAATAAAATATCTTACAATTGTATACAGTACATCAGTATATATAGTATATACCCACATTCTGTATGCTTATTACCAACACCAATACTGCCACATCACACCCTGTCGCTCATCTAAATACTATACTTATAATGTAATTATTCGTTTTTATTTAACAATTTAATTATTGAATTCCTTTAGGTCGCTAGATTTTCATTTCTATATTTCTCCAAAACAATCTCCTTTAGCTGTTTTTTAAATTGTCTCAAATCTTTGCAGATTTGGACCTGCTCCGGTAAAACGTTCCATAATTGGACTCCTCTGACAGATATGCACATGCTCTTCATGGTCGTCCGAGCCCCAATATGTTTAAAGTTCTTTTCCCTTCTCAATTCATACCTCCCCTCCCTATCCTTGAACAAACTCTGTACATGTCCAGGTAGTAGTTTATACCTTGCCTTATACATAATCTGTGCTGTTTTAAATTCAACTAGGTCATGAAACTTAAATGATTTGGAATTTAAAAATAATGCATTTGTGTGATCATGATAACCTACCTTATGAACTATTCGTATTGCTTTTTTTTGGATTATGCATAATGGATTTAGGTTTGTATGATAGGTGTTTCCCCACACCTCCACACAATAGGATAGATAAGGCAGTATTAGTGTGTTATACAGCATGAACAGTGAATTGTTGTTCAAAATATTCTTCACCTTGTACAATATCCCAATACTCCTCGACACTTTTGCCAGTACATGATTTATATGGGCTTTCCAACTGAACTTATGGTCAATTACAACTCCGAGGAACATGTTCTCATATACTCTTTCCAACATTACATTATCTATCATTAATTCAACCTTTGTATTTAATTCAATTTTTTTGTTTCCAAAAATCATAAATTTTGTTTTTTTTAGGTTAAGTGATAATTTGTTTGAATCGAACCATAATTTCAATTTCCCCAGTTCAGTAGAGACAACCCTCAGCAGTTGTTGGAGGTTCTCCCCGGAGCAAAAGATATTTGTGTCATCTGCAAAAATAACAAACTTCAAAATATTTGAAACTTTACATATGTCATTTATATATAAGATAAATAACTTAGGGCCTAATATAGACCCTTGTGGAACGCCACAAGTAATATCTAATCTTGTTGACATAAACTCCCCCATCTGTACAAACTGTTTTCTATTTTCAATATAACTTTTGATCCACTTAAGCCCTACCCCTCTAATTCCATAATTGTCCATCTTGTGTAGTAAAATGTCATGATTAATAGTGTCAAAAGCTTTCTTTAGATCAATAAATACTCCTACTGCATATTTCTTATCTTGAACTGAAGTTGTTAATTCTTCTATTAACTCAATTAATGCCAGTGAGGTAGATCTATTGGTTCTAAATCCATACTGACAATCTGTCAGCAGATTATGTTTTTCTATGAAGCTATCCAGTCTAGCAGAAAATAGTTTTTCCAGGATCTTAGAGAATTGAGATAGCAAGGAAACTGGCCTGTAGTTAGTAAAAATATGTTTGTCTCCTGCTTTATGTATAGGTATTACTTTAGCAATTTTCATCTGTCAAGGAAAAGATCCTGATTTAAATGATGCATTACAAATATGAACTAAAGGGTCAGCAATAGAATTAATTATATTTTTTATAAGTTTCATATCAATGCCATTCCAGTCTGTCGATGTTTTGCTTTTACATTTTTGTACAATATCAATAATTTCATTTCTGTCTGTTTTGCGCAGGAAAATTGAGTCTGGATTTCTTTCTTCAAGATTTTGAACATCCCTCCCTAAGGGAGAGGTTATTTCATTTGCCAGTTTGGGACCCACACCTACAAAAAAATCATTGAACCCCTGAACCACATCATTCATGTTGTCAATTGTGTTTTCATTAACAACAAAATGATCAGTATAGTTAGAGTTTCTTTTATTTCTTATAATGCTATTTAATATATTCCAGGTACCCTTAATATTATTTTTATTCCTATCCAGTAATGTATTATAATATTCTTTCTTACATATCCTAATTATATCCATTCATTTATTTTTATATCTTTTATATTTAATTTCTTTATCTCTAGTTCTATATCTTAAAAATTCTCTGTATAAAGTATTCTTTTTTTTACATGCATTTGTCAATCCCCTTGTGAACCAGGGCTTTTCTATGCCTTTAGGTTTCATACTGCATCTCTGCATTGGGCAGTTCCTTTCATATAGCTGTAAGAATGTTTTTAAAAAATGATCATAAGCTAGATCCACATTGTCTGTTTCATATACGTTCCTCCAATCTTCATCTAACAATTCACTATTGAAGGCATCAATAGCTACATCCGTTCTCAATCTCTTGTATCTGGCTATGTTACTTTCCCTCTTCAGGCTATAGTCACAGTCATATATTGCAAAGACTGGCATATGATCGGTAAGGTCTTTTATCAACAAACCACTCACAATGTTATCATCCATATTATTGGTAAAAATATTATCTATGATGGTAGCTCAATGTGGTGTTATTCTGCTAGGCTGAGTTATAATAGGATAAAGGCTCATACTATACATTGCCGCTATGAATTCATCAATCGCTAAGTATTTATGAGGATTAAGAAGATCAACGTTGTAATCACCGCAAACATAAGCAATCTTCTGCTCAGTAGTACTTGAGAACATGTCTTCCATAAAATTCTTAAAAATTTCTATTCTGGAATTAGGTTCCCTATATACACAGCTGACAATGATATTCTTCTTTTTTTCCATGTTGATCTCAATCGTGACACATTCACAAGTATCTTCAATAGCAGTAGTAATAGTTTCAAATATTTTGTATTTCAATCTTTTATCCACAAACAATGCAAAGAGATTTGGTTCAGAGTGAAATAAAGACTATGTATGTAATTTCCAGATCCAATTGACCAATTATAGAGGGTTTAAGTGGTACCGGATATGCAGCTCGGTAGCTAAAAGGTGAATTGATCCCAGTGAATTGATCAGTGCGGAGGATAATTTCACGATAAATTTAAATCTCCACGATACGATTATTGTGAGTGTTTTGGATCACGATAAACGTTAATAACGATTATCGCCCCATCCCTACTGGCAACTCTGTTAATCCTATCACTGACCCATCCATCCATCCATGTCCTCCCCAGGGTATGAGCTCTGCCCTGGGCTCCCTGCCCTCTCCACTGGGCAGCCTGGCTCCTCTCAGGGGCCTGGACGGTCCCGGGGGTCCGCTGTCTGGACCCAGCCCGGCTCTCAGGGGGTCCCTGGGCAGCGCTGGGGGGCTGGAGCCCCTCAAGACCTCCTCTTCTCTGGGGGTAAGTGAAGGGCCCTGGCAGGGTTAACCCCATTTAGACCCGAGGACCCCAATTCTACTAACGTCTTTGTAGAATGTAGAACGGTTCTCTCTCTCTGTGAACAGGTTTCTGAAACACATTTTTCTGTATCTGTGGTGCTTAAAGTTGGGTGCCCACGATGATTCAGGGTTTGCCCTCGCAGGGGCCCATCGTCTCCATAGCAATCCGCCATTTTACGTACCTTTGCGTGGAAAAAGTATCCGTAACATGTTGAGTAAATGTAATCCAAGTATGTCCAGTTTATTTTCACGCTGATCTTTTCTCTCAGTCAGGACAGCTTTTTACAAATCTTGGGCCACAGCGTTTGTGTCACGGGCGGTAGAAAGGGTCGCGTTTTGAACATGGTAATTGAAAAATCAAGATCAGGAGAGGAATCCGCCATTTTACGTACCTCCGCGTTACTGGGAAAATAGTATCCATGATCCGAGTAAATGTAATCCAAGGATGTCCTGTTTATTTTCACGATCATGTTTTCTTTCAGTCAGGACCACTTTGGCCACAGCGTTTGTCACGGGCGGTAGAAAAGACTGCGTATTGAACATGGAGGTGATGAAAAACTTAGATCATACAGGAGAAGAATGTACCAGCGCAAAACTGCTGTTGTGTGAGGGGGGAGAGTGCAGGTCTCAAAACCGCAACTGGGTTAAGGCAGCTTTGCATGGTCTTTCAGTCCGAGTGGTTCAAAAATGCATCTTGGTTAGGCAGCAGACGCTTGTGATTGGCTGCAGGGAGACTGCACTTCCTGGTCACGTGATACCGCGCTGCATTTTGGGAAATGTAGTGTTTTTCCCATATTGTTGGTTTTTGATCACCGCGGTAGATCCTTCATTGCGGTAGCAAAGTACAGTAACTACAGTACAGTATAGATATTGTAAAACCCAGAGACATCAAAGAGATTGACGTGTAGACACCTCGTGGTGGGCATCCGGACCCCCATCTCAAAATATTTTGTTCCAGGGACCCTGAGAAAGAAAGATTTGAGTTATGTTCGCTTTTAAAAAAAAAGTGTATTCAAAGATTTGCTAAATAATTCACAATTTAAAAAAAGAAATAGCAGATCTACAAGCTCGCAGCCACGCTATGTGCTTGTATATCTGCTATTTTTGAATAGCTAAAGTATAAAATAAGGGTTAAAGTTGTTCAAATGTAAAGTGACACAGACCTCTCCAGGTCTAAATGTATAAATGATCAGTTTACATTTTATCTGTTCATTTATTTGCGTCACCTATCTAGCCAAGCTTTATAAACCATGAAGAAATATATATACAGTATTTTTAAAGACAAAACAATAAAAAATAAGCGAATATTCGATTTCGGTCAACAATGTCGAATAGTGACTTTGATATTCGAATATTAGAATATTTGGTGAATGCCCTAATGTGAAGATGTTAACTTTGTACTCCTTCCCTCTCTCTTACCGGTCTCTTCTTCACCTCCTTTGTCCCTCATTCTCCTCCTCCCCCTTTCCGGTCTGTCTCCCTGTCTGTCTGTCTGTCCACCTCTCAGGGTCTCCGTAGCAGTGTCAGCTCCAGTGTGCTGGGCAGCAGACAGGAGGAGAAGGTGTCTCTCTCTCTGCCCGGCTTGGATGAAGATGACGACGATGAGGACGAGGACGATGAAGACAAGCTATCGGGACACGAGGTACGAGACCAGGTTAACGACGCCTAACGCACACAGATGTAAAAATGGAGATAGAACAGCGACGATAATGATTCTAGACTGGATCAGAAATGTGCAAAATTACTTAGGGTTAGGTTAGACATAATAAGACAGAATAAAGCCATAATAAGAAATAATGTGTTGGTAATTAGAGCAGTGGCAGTTACCAGCGATGCCGGTGCCAGATAATGTATTCGCTTTCTGCTATTCTGTCTCAGCCACCACCGCACGGACGGGCAGTTTACCGCTACGGGACCTGCCGGTCCGTGTGGCGGCCGCCGGTCCTACTGGCGGGACTGCTGGTCCTATCGCCGGCGATGCAGTGCGACTGCTGGTTGAAAACTAGCGGTCGTGCGGCAGTGTCTGCCGCTGCAGTTCCGCGGCAGGTGACGGTGCCAGAGAATGTATTCTACTATTCTGTCTTTGTTTCTGTCTAATAAAATATATTAGCTCTAATTACCAACACATTATTTCTTATTATGGCTTTATTCTGTCTTATTATGTCTTATTATGTCTTAAAGTGTACTGTAAAAGAGGATGGGACCAACCTTTTCATAGAATCCATATAGTTTAATCGTTTGACAGCACAATCATCAGTGTATTTTGGATTCATGTCAATTTGTGTTTTCAGATATTTAACACTTATGTTGCAATGATTTTTTCTCTTCAATGTCTCGCGTTGCCATGGTTACCATAGACTTCCATGTAATTGTGCAATTGTGTAAAAAGTGCACGCCCATGCCTAGATGATGCACCACGTGTGTAGATGCTGTTCACAGCTTTCAAACAAAAAAATCCGCTTGGAAATCCGTTCAGGCATTCATGATTTATGGGCCATTATGTTTTCTACAGATGTAAACAAACATGGCTGCCATGTTTGAAAGAATGGGTTGGTATGGGGGTTAAACATGCAATTTCGCGATCGCGATCATGCCTAATACATTTCTGGAGGTCCAAATTTTTTTTTTGAAAAAAACGGCCCAAACTCGGGAAACTCGGGGTTGGCACAGCGTTGGTATCAATACAAACTCGGGAAACTCGGGGTTGGCACCAGATGTGTTAACTATACTTAGTCTGCTCTTTTTCCCTCTCTACACCAAACCTCTTTGCCGAAAATAGCCGATCTACAAGCTCACAACGCCTCGCAGTGCGAGGCGTTGTGAGCTTGTAGATCGCCTATTTTTGTCTAAAGTTCTTTGAACATGGAAACTAGGGTTCAAGTGGTTCATATGAAAAAGGAAGAAAAAAAAGTTTCTATCACACCAAGATTTGGAGGACCCCCTGTAGTAACTCTGAGGACCCCCTGTTGAAGTCCCCTGCTGTACACCATAAGAGGCCTTGCTGAACTGTGTTGCTGTGTCTCTCTCTCTCTCTCTCTATCTCAGCTCAGTGGTGGAGGATCAGCCAGACTCCTGAAGAACCTCCACCTGGACCTGGACATTCTGGGAGGAGGCCTGCAGTATGAGGTACGTCCGTCCGTCTGTCTGTCTGTCTGTAATGCGAGCGTGTATTTCCCGGTGAACCTAAGCGCAATGGTGGGGGCTTGGGAGTGAGGGGAACACACACCACTGACTATTGCTGATGATGGAGAGGTTATATAGCTTAGCCTTTATGTATTGAGAATGAGAGGCACTCTTGCCGATTTAGTAAGAGACTCGTCGCCAATTGCAAGATATTTAAAAGTTATTTGGGGCCATGATGATAACCTTTTCTTCCCACAACTACACTAAGGATTTAGATTGTCTGTGTTATTGTTTACAACCACAATTATTCACGTGTGGCAAGATCGCGGTTCACTATTTTTTAGTAGGCTATAGTGTTGGCTTAGAAGCCTTTTCAGAAGTTAATTTAATGTTTTCCATTTAATGATTTCCTTTATCCTCATCTAATCTTGCGCTAATAGACGCAACTGTTTTTGCCATGTTTTAAGGCCGTGTAGGCTTTTCAGAAGTTAATTTAATGTTTTCCATTTAATGATTTCCTTTATCGTCATCTTCCGCCAATGCACGCAACTGTTTTCGCCAGGTTTTAAGGTCTTATTTTAGTTGTTTCCCATAAGCTCGCAACCCTCCTTGCCCATCGGCCCACACCTTTGCGCACAGGTTCACCGGGAAATACGTGGTCGCGTCTGTAATATGAGGTTTTGTGTAGAAACAGGACCTGAGATGACACAGATTATAGTTTTCTGTTTCCACTGCTGAGTGATTTCAGTCATTTGAAAGTGTGTCACACACCGGAGAAGCCAGGGACGTGCAGAGAATGTTAGAGAGGCAGGGGACATTTCTAAAAGGGCCTTTTGGTGAAGATATTGAAAATAGCAGACGTCCAAGCTCACAATGCGTCGCCCTGCGAGCCTGCGACGCGTTGTGAGCTTGGAGGTCGGCTATTTTCAGTACTTGATACCACACTAAGCTAAGCGTACAAAAGGCAATGAGGCGTACAGCATGGATTTCTACACCAAGAGGGCAATTCTTTCAACATTAGATGCTGCATTCAAGTTCAGGAGAGTTTGGACAAGGCAATTCTCTTGAATTCTGCCTTCAGGTATGCCATGGAAAGAGTGTGTTTGCAATTCTTTCACTACAGAAAAAACTGCATTCATGGTGTGGAGAGGGCACTTTTACAGGCGGGTAAAAGGCCCCCTTTGATGTCTATGTATGCACTTGCCTGCCGGAAGCAGACCATCCACGAGCTCACGACACGCCGTGTGAAATGGACGATGCTCATGTGGCCTGTAGTCGCTTTTTTAGTGGGCTTGTTTTCATTGACCCAGTTGCTTGTTTCTCTCACGAAACCTGGCGTCACTTTGTCTCAACGCTGCAGGACAGCGAGGCCAGCGGGGGGGCTCCAGCCGAGGAGAGGACGGAACCAGAGCTACAAGACCTCAACCTGTCTGGAGAGCCTCCGTCACAACAGGTAAACGAGCTTGTAGATCTGCTATTTCTCGTTTAAACCCACTAAGACCTGGAGTTATTTTATGCTTTAGCTATTGAAAAATAGCAGCTATACAAGCTCGCAGCGCGGCACTCAATCTGCTATTTGTTTAAAATCGTGAACATTTTTTGCAGATCTAACCCTTTGAATCTAGATTTTTCAAAGCAAACCTTTGTAACTCAAATCTCTGCTTCTGGGTGGTAACTTATACCAGCTTGCTGCAAGCTAAACTACTTATAGAGGGTATGCGCATGCATAATGTGGCAAAGTGAGTTGTAACGTTGTTTAACGTTGTTTAATGCAGTCACATAGGACTTTTCTGTTTGGATGTATGGGCTGTCAATGCCAGAAAGTAGTTTTTTGCCACTCAGTAGGCGTTCCCGCATAACTTCCGGGTATGATGATGATGTCACGCGCATACCCTCTATTGGTTTTGCATTAAAAGGAGTCCTTGGCCTGAAAAAGGAAAAAAATAAATAGAAAGTTAAAGATTTGTATGTGTGTGTGTGTGTGTGTGTGTGTGTGTGTGTGGGGTAGAGGGCAGGGAATGTGTATGTGGTGTGTGTGTACACGCATGCGTGTGTGTGTGTGTGTGTGTGTGTGTGTGTGTGTGTGTGTGTATTCAGTTTGTGTCATTTAACAACAACTAATTCCCTTCCAAAGTGTCAACTTGTCTTTCTCTTTTCTTCACCTGCATGCCATCCATCCATCCATCCACCCATCCACCTCCTGGTCTCTGTACATATCACACTCTCTCCTTTCCTCACCCCTACTTCTTTCTCTCTCTCTCTCTCTCTCTCTCTCTCTCTCTCTTTTGTCCCCCCCCCCCCCCCCCCTTCGAACCCGAGGGGGAGGAAGGCTCTCTCCGGGGCCCACCACCACCGCGCCTCCTGCTGTCTCCCCTGGCCGCCAGCGGGGGGAGACAAAGCACCCCGCGGCGCGCGGGGGAGCGAGAGGCAGCAGACTTATCCACAGCGACAGGAGAGTATGAGGGAGGTGGGGGGGAAGAGGAGGTGGGAGAGGATGAAGGAGTAGGGGAGGAGAGGAGGGAGGAGGAGGAGGAGAGAGAAGGGGGACCGGCGATTAAGAAAGGAGGTGCAGAGTACAAGGAGGGAGTGAGCGAGGAAGGGGCGTCGGGCGGCGCTCGCAGAAACGACAGAGAGAAGGGAGGTGTGGAAAGAAAGGAAAAGGCGGCAGTCGGGGTGAAGGAGGAGGACGAGGAGGTGCCTGAAGACCTGGCTGAGGAGGAGATAGAGGAGGAGGAGGAGTGTGTTCCGGGAGGGGAGGAGGAGGAAGGGTTAGCGGAGGAGGAGGAGAGGAGGCGCAGAGAGACGGAAAGCAGCGGGAGACGGAGCGGAGCGGAGGTGGAGGAGAGCGATGGGGGAGGGGGGTGGGAGGAGGAGGAGGAGGGGAAAACCAGTGACGGAGTAGAGGAGGAGGTGGAGGGAGGGGAAGACGTCGTGGAAAGATTCACGGACGAACAGAAGGCCGCGAAGAACGACGGAGCGACGCGTGAAGTCGTCACCGCCGCCGCCACTGCTGCTGCTGCTGCTGCCGCGAAGGAAGGTGACGGCTGGGCCTCGGACAAAGACGAAGTGGTCGAGAGATGTGTGAAGAGCGAAGGAGAGGAAGAGGAAGATGTAGAGGAAGAAGAGAAGGTCCAGGGAGAGAGCGAGGCGGGAGGCGGAGGTTTGAGGAGCGACGGACAGAACCATGAAGAGAGTTACTCTAAGAAGAGTGAGGAGGAGGAAGAAGATGTGTTGGAGAGATGCTCTCTGAGCCAGAAGAACCAGACAGAGGAGGACGAGGAGGGAGCAGATAGCGACGCCGTGCACGAGGACATCGAAGAAGAAGAAGAAGAAGAGGAGAAGGAAGTCAGACCGCCGGGAGAGACCAGACGCCAGCGAGCGGACCGCCCTTTGGCCCAGAGCGGACGAAGAGCGTCTTCGGGGAGCGAGGGGGAAGTGGAGAGGTTCGATACCCAAACGCCTCCGACTCCCCTCAGCTCCTCCTCCAGGAGGAGACCGCTGGGAGGTGTCCTCCTCCCCGACGACCCCGAGGAGGAACGGGACCAATGTTCTCCTGCCCCGGAGAGGAGCCAGAAGAGAGAGCCCCACACACGCCCCCCAGCAGAGGTAGGGCTCTGGCTGGGTGTGCTGCTTCTGCTGCTGCTCGCTGGTTGGTTTGTGTCTCCCTGAGTCCCCCGTTCCCCCCCCATCCTCATCATCATCATCATCATCATCCTTACGCATGTACCACCCCTCCTTCTCCCCTCCTCCTCCCTCAGTCCAACTGCAGTGCCTTGGGGGCTTCCACCATCCACCCCAGTCCACCTCCAGACTGAGTGCCTTAGGGGGGGGGGGGGGGGGGGGGGGGCTACCACCACCCTGTCGTTTTAGGATTGATCGGTTGCTATCGTTTCCCTATTTCAGTTCCTCTCCCAAAAACGTCATAGTGTTTGGAACGTTTGTGTTAACTGAAGTAGTAACTAATAGTATTTACTATCACTATTGCAAACTTGTGTATATTAGAATACCTGAGATACAGTAGAGCCAATGCTGAAAATACTGCTGTTTAAATTAATCAAACACAATAAGTCCCTGTAAACTAAAGTTACATTGGGGACTGCCCATAAGTCCTAAATCTCCTACATGTCATTAGTCCTACTTTGGTGAAGGTTAGGTTTTAGGGTTAGGTTTAGGCATAGTTTTACTGAGGTTTGGTTTAGGTTTAGGCATAGTTTTACTAAGGTTAGGGTTTAGGTTTAGGCATAGTATCATTCACCAGGTTAACATTCATCAGATTCGGACTAATGGGATGTAGGAACAACAAGATGTCGGACCAATGCCATGGCACCGTTACATCAATAATAACAATAATAATAAAACGTAATGAATAGTATTCTCTCCTACAGTTATTCCATTATAACACAATGGAAAATTTAAAGTTAAAGCTTGTTGTTGTTGCTTTATTAATAGGAAACCCGGTGGACCCTTGAATGATTTAGGACTTTATCAATTCTGATTTGTATTCCTCGCTATTTGGATCCTACTTTGAACAGAACTTCAATACCCAACGTAATACCCAACCATGAAGGGCTCTGTACCTCATTGGAATGTCAGTATATCAACGAAAGAAACACCCAAACAGAGCAAAGCATCCAGCCCTAAACAATGATGGGCCCCAGGGCCCTCGCAGGGGTTAATCCTTCTCTGCCCCTGAGAACCGGCTTGGAGAGAGTTGTGTTTCCTCTCTCTATCTCCCTCTCTAGTGCTTACAGGTCTGGAGCTGTTTCGCTATTGTATTCTCATCACAGGTGTTATGGGAGGGTGAAATTCTTTCCATGCATGCTCAATCATTTCGTCTTTTTTTCGTGTGAAGGGAGGAGGACATAGATAGAGGGTAGAGCGAGGAGAAAAAACACTGGATAGAGAATAACATGTATACTATACATACATACAGGTATGAGAGTGAGCTTAAAAGTAGCAGCAGGTGCATGGTTCATTAGGACTGGATCAGGTATGTGGTCTAGGGCAGCCTTGGGTCGATACCGATGTCGGGTTTCTGATCCAGTCGGGAGCAGAAATAACGTTTACGTCATGTTTTACTGTAGTTTGTTGTAGTCATTCAGGCAGCCAGAACCACCAGTGCCGTGCACCTCCAATATGATTTAAAGTGGTTTGTGTCATGCCTTGTGAGCTTGAAGATTGGCTATTTTGGTGAACCTTCCCCCCCCCAGCATAGGGATGCCAGGGGCTCAAGTAGATTAAATATCAAGTATAAAGTTATCTTCAGTCAGTTCTGATGGAAACTGATACATACCGTTGTTTCCTGTTGAGATTGGCACATTTCACCCAGGTTTTTTCATCCCACTCACGTCACTTTGTCTGCTGACCTCACTCAGCAACGAAATAAACAGAAAATAAACAAAGATAAAAATAAAACGATGGCATGCAGACGCTTTTTGAAAGTGAAAAAATAAGAAGACACGTGTGTGTGATCTGGGCAGCTTGCCCTAGCCTGATTTCAGACTCTACGCTGGAGCTTGAGTCTGAAGTTGCGCCCATTCTATTTGATTGAAAAGGGGAGGGGATTTAAAATTTGAAATTCCCAATCACAAGAGATCTGGTGGGAGGGGTTGTGTTTGACTTTTGCACACAAAACATTCCCTCCTCCCCCTCCCCTCAATGACATGCACCAAACAGGTCATTGTCTTTGATGTTTCATTGATTAGAGAGAATGACTAACGAGCTATCGAAACTTGTAGTTGTAGTACTTTTGAAGTTCAAAGGAGGCAATTAAGAACTCTGCTGAGGCACCCCTCCCTCCACTGTTTCTGTTGATTTTCAAAAGTTAGACGCACCCCTCCTCCGTATTGCATTGATTTCATTGGTCGGTTTCGGTAGAAAGAGACGCGTCATATGACAAAACCAGACCAAGAGAAGCAGTTCACTCAGAGAGTGGGCGGGTCTATTGGCTGGAGCCAGGCTAAGCTTGCCCCAGGAAATGTGCCAAGCTCAATAGGGAACATCAGTATTTCTCTGTGACATAGCCTACCGTATCTCAGGTGGAAAGATGTGCATTTACATCACATGATATGATGTAAGATTCTTAAAGAACAACTGTATAATTCAGGGGTTCCGTGGATGACAAAGTTATTTACTGGGGTGACCTGATTCAAACCAGTTAGACAACCCCAGCTCCAGTACAGTGGGACAGTACCATGTGTGCAGGGTTCCCACGGTCATGAAATTCCTGGAAATATTTTGAAATTAGAAAAATATTTTTCCAGTACTGGAAAAGTTTTGGAATTGATCAAGGGTCATGGAAGGTCCTGGAAAAAATAGCTATGCATTGTTGACAAATGACAAATTAAACATTGGCCAAATTGTCAAATATTAGAGGCAGAAATTGTGAAAATAGCCGATCTACATGCTGAGCATGTAGATCTGCTATTTTCACAATAGAAACGTGTTATACAAAATTCCTGAACTCTTAGTGCTTGTCAGGGTGCCGGGTCCCCAGTTAAAATATGATTATTTCGGGGGTCACAGCCTGAAAAGGTTGAGAACCATTGCCATACACTACCTGTCTTTGGGCATTGCGCGTAGGAGTAAGCGACTTATTATTGAGCTGAATTATTGTTATATAGTCCTGGAAATTGGGTTAAATATCCTGGAAAAGTTTTGGAAAAGTTTTAAATGTGTGGGAACCCTGTGTTTGGGACATAAGAGTCGTAGGTCTTCATGCGACGCTGAAAAGGTAATCTTTGACTTCCATCCAGCATCACAACCTCCCCTCCCTTCTGTAGTGTCGGGCTGCTTGTACTGGCTTGGCTTGCATAGCGCGTACTGCTCCAGTCTGTACGTAGCGCTTACTGCTCCTGTATACATACAGTCTGACCACTAACTATACTAGGCCTAGAATTATTGAATGCTTTAACCAGTGAAAAACAGCAGATATACAAGCTCGCAGCGCGGCACCGAGTGCCGCGCTGCGAGCTTGTAGATCTGCTATTTTTGAAAAAGTCGTGAAAATGTGTGCAAATCTTTGAATATATGTATTTTCAAAGCGAACGTTTGTAACTCAAATTTTGCTTCTGGGGGGTCCCTGGAACTAAATATTTTGAGATTGGGGTCCGTGGCCAAATACATATCATTTTGGGGGTCCTTCACATGAAAAGATTTGAGAACTACTAACATGGTAGTCTCTCAAGAACAGACTAACTGAGCACCAGTTAAGTGAAAAGGACCTTTTCTTTGACGATGGCTGGCCAGATTGCTGACATAGAAACATGGGTTTTTCAAAAAATCTTAGAAGGATTCAAAAGACACTTACAGAATCGGGTCAAAATTCTAATTTTCACGATTTTTCTAAAATAGCAGATCTACAAGCTCGCAGCGCGGCACTCGGTGCCGCGCTGTGAGCTTGTATATGCTATTTTTCAATAGTTAAAGCATAAAATAATGATACACAATAATGTGTACCCGTTCTAAATGGGGTTAACAACCACTCAACCGCCAGCGTTGCTGCAGCCTGCCTGCTTTGTGTGCGCTGTTGTTGTGCGTCATGCTTCATCTCTCACTGTCTGCCTGTGTTTCTGCTCTATACTGTAATGCTGTGTTTGTGATGAGCGTTCGTGCACATCAGTGCTGTCGCTCTGTTGCCACTGAATGTGTGATAACAAAGATATTATTACACATTTAGTTATCACAAGTGAAAGTGTGGGCGCTCCGGTGGCGCAGTGGTAAAGCGCCTGCCCACCACCACAGAGGTTGTGGGTTTGAATCCACCGTGGTGCATCAGGCTTTGTCGAGTGTCTGTAAGAACACAATTGGTAAATCAGGGATAAAAGTGGGTAAAAGCATCAAAATATTACTATATACAGTAAGTATATATAAGTAAGCATGTAATCATAATATGTTTTTGTGCGTCTGCAGGAGTCTGAGGCCAGTGAGCACATGGAGGCGTCTCTGTCGTCCATAGAGGATGTAAAGGTACAGTCTTATTATATCTTTATACTGTACTATACCAGTAAGACTCCCTAATCGGGAGATAAGCGACCGTTGGTCGCTTATCTCCTGTCACACTGCTGACATCAGTATGACATCACACCGTACACAAATGACCCTTATATAAGACCGGCATTATCTACCGACAGATTAGTAACAAGATGTCAAAATCGTTGAAGGTTGAATCTCCAGATATGGAGATAACCAACACATCCCTCCATATATGGAGATAACCGATGAATCTCACTAAGTCTGACCTCACAAGCCCCATATTTGGACACAAACAACATATAACTCCATATATAGAGACATAGCTGCTGACATCAGTATGACATCACACTGCTGACATCAGTATGACATCACACCGTACACAAATGACCCTTATATAAGACCGGCATTATCTACCGACAGATTAGATGCAAGCAGGATCTCGACTCTGACACAACTCATCGGCTCATAAGCTGGTTCTCCCTCCATATATGGAGATAACCGACGAATCTCACTAAGTCTGACCTCACAAGCCCCATATTTGGACACGAACAACATATAACTCCATATATAGAGACATAGCTGCTGACATCAGTATGACATCACACTGCTGACATCAGTATGACATCACACCGTACACAAATGACCCTGACGGCACACACCAAGCAGTGTGATGTCATACTGATGCGGAGATATGAGCAGGGCAAAGGTGTGACGTGTGACGTGTGACCGACGGACGGACGGACGGACGGTATGGTACAGTATACACGGTACGCTGTTCATTGCTTTTAGCCATTTATGCTTTTATTTAAAAAAGAGCCCTTGCTGACTCCGACATATTTACACTGCAGCTCTACTGTGCGTAGTCTTGTTGCATATTCATGAACGGAAAATTGTTGTCTTGTTATGTTCTGTCCTTCCAGTATTTTGTCAGCCCGCTGTGGCGCCGTAATGATTTATTTATTCTTGGCTGCGTGTCGAAAATAGCCCATCTACAAGCTCACATTGTTTCTGCAACACGTTGTGAGCTTTTTTCAGAGCAGATCACCCGCGCGCAACAATGCATAAAATGGATTTTCGGACTCATTGTTATCTCTTGCCCACTTTTTTATTTGTTGACAAAATTGGCAACATAATATTTTCCATATTTCTATTCATAATAGCTTAGCTTTTATTTAGCTTTCTAAAAAAGCTAGTCTTCAGACATTTTCTCTTCATAGTTTTTGCCGACGAAATTATGAACGCTGGTGCTCTGGTTTAGAGGGGTAATTTCAGAAAGAAATAGTGGCAAAAGAAAAAAATATGTTACGGTACTTATTTCTAAAATTGCAAAAATACAGGCTCTCAACGAGTTGCCAAAGCGACGTGTTGAGAGCTTGTTATTATTTATTCACTATTTATTTGGGGGCGAAAAGAGAAAATGTTCGCCTATAATGACATTCCCCAAATCTGTATGCCACGTAGAAAGTGGTTGATAAATGAGTTGGGGGGACAATATGCATGAAATAACAGAATGTGAAGCTAAATGTGAACCATAGGGGGTGGTAAACTGCCATTCCCTGATGATGTCCTAAATGACTCCCCTGGTGTGGTTTCTCCTCCAGTCTGGTGTGCTCTCCAGGAGGTCAGAGAAGAACATCCAGGACCTCCTCAAGGAGCTGTCTCCTGCTGTCAGCCCCCTGGAGGAGGAGGAGGACCTGAAGGAGGCCTCCAAGCAGGAGGAGAAGGAGGAGAAGGAGAGGATGAGGAGGGCTGAGGCTGCCGAGAGGTCAGTAGGGTGGCTGCCATCATGCATGGTGAACACTGGTACATTTATATAGCAGCCAGGGTTCGGCTAGCCTGAGATCAGTAGCATTTCAGGTTTCTGATCCGGTCGGGAGTGTGAACAGCCTACGTCATGTTGTAGTCATCAGACGGAAATTCAAGGGCATAATTTTAGGGCCTACCCAATAAAACCCTTGATGCGGCATAGCTTCGCTTATTTTGGAAAAGGTTTGATTGGTGTATCCATCTTTTAGTCCAACTCTACACACTTCTCGAGCATTTAAATGGGGATCGGGGAAACAAACAGGGAGGACCAAAACAAAGCAAAGCGACACCTCTTCTTATGCTTGTTTCCCAAACCGGAATCGGGCAGATGAAGCGGCCCGTTTAAACCGAACATCTTAGGATATTTAGTCGACTAAAACTAAAACATTTCAGATGACTAAAACCAAATAAAATGTTATTCAAAAGACTGATTAAAACTAAATCTATATGTACCATTTTAACACATCTGGTGCCAACCCAGAGTTTCCCGAGTTTGAAAAGGTACCACCCCTGTGCCAACCCAGAGTTTCCCGAGTTTGGGCCGTTTTTGAAGAAAAAAATATATATATTTTTTTTCCATTTTTTTTTTCAAAAACATTTTTTGGACCTCCCGAAATGTATTAGGCATGATCGCGATCGCGAAATTGCATGTTTAACCCCCATACCAACCCATTCTTTCAAACATGGCAGCCATGTTTGTTTACATCTGAAGAAAACATAATGGCTGATAAATCATGAATGCCTGAACGGATTTCCAAGCGGATTTTTTTGTTTGAAAGCTGTGAACAGTGTGCACTAGAGTTCTCAACGGGCCTGAAAATGAAGGCCCGGCCCTAACTGAGCCTGACAGGGTCGGCCCGAGGCCCGGCCCGACCCTAACTAGTTTCATCATTTTAAGCCCGAAGCCCTAAAAAGCCCGAGTGAAGGAAAATAATCAAATTTAAAAACGCCTCCAGGTGGCGCCACGCCGCCACCGCGGTGACCGTACCATGTGTTATTATAGCGAGTAGTAGGCTGAGAGAGTGAGATTAGCCTACCTTTCCACTTTTGGTTCGGCAATGTTAGCATGTTCTCTCATGAAGAAAAATGTAATCCTTAATCCTCCTCATCTTGTTCACACGGTGCAACGCATGCATCTGTCTGCTCTGCAGTCTGCATGTGCCGTCTCTGTCACTCAACTCTCAGTGAGTCTCTCCTCCACTTTCTTTCGTTTCGTTTCGGACAAATTCGACCTGTTGTAACCCCACCATCGTAAAGCTGCTGCTGTCGCTGATTTATGACCCTCCCTGGCCTGGAGAGAAGCACTGATCTGCAAGTTCTAAACAAGTCAGATCGTGATGCAAAGCAGACTTCAGTTGGTTTGTAGATTGAATGGTGTTGAGAACGTGTTGGTTTTGGTGCGCAACACCAGTCTGCTATTATTAGCAGCCTGTGCTGCCAGCATCGCTGACCGCGGCTCTCTGTCCCTCACTCACTCTGCTCTGCCTCGTCTTGTCTGCCACTGCCAGTGGTGTGCTCCGAGTGATCGTGCGGTCACATAGTAAATAAGCGAGTGAAACGCCAGTCAGCGCCATGTTCTTTATCTTTATTAAATATGAAGAAAAAAAAAATAATGAACTTTTTTTTTTTTTTTTTTTTCATTTTTTTTTTTTTTTACTGAACCCGAGGCTCGGCCCGACCCGACTAATTAGCATACATTTTGAGCCCGGCCCGGCCCGAATATGTCGGGTCGGGTCGGGTAGGGTCGGGTTCGGGCAGAGTTTGAGAACTCTAGTGTGCACACACGTGGTGCATCATCTAGGCATGGGCGTGCACGATCCGTGCACTATAAATTACATGGAAGTCTATGGAGACCATGGCATCGCGGGACATTGAAGAGAAATAATAATTGCAACATAAGTGTTAACACTGCTCTCTCTCTCTCCACAGGCGTATACACGCTGCCGGCAAGGTGGACCGCCCGGAACCCAAGGTGGACAGGCTCCTCCTACACCAGTCCAGCCCCTCCCCCTCCCTGTCCAGCCCCTCCCACTCGGAGAGAGAGGTGGGCGTGCGACCCAAGGCCGAGGGCCTCAGCGCCTCCCTGGCCCTCCAGAGGCCCGAGACGTCCCGCGGGGGCCGGGGCCAGGGGCCCCTCCGCGCCTCCTCCAACGCCCAGCTGGACGGCTCCGAGAAGGTAGGCCCTGTAACGGTTATTACTACTATGAGTTGGGATGGAGCTCATTATTTTTGAGCGGTGCTAACCGCTCCTATAGACCGCTTTTTTACCAAAACTATGATGTCACAAATGATGATGACATGAGTTCGCTAGACCAATGAAACACTTCGATTCTGTTGATCTGTCCATGATGTCATAGTCACAGAGGCACTCGATTGGTTCACCCTGATTTAGAACGCGTTTAGGCCGCGTAAAATACGTCATAACGCGTTTAGGCCGCGTAAAATACGTCATAAAAAATTATTGAGTGGTGCTAACCTTGAATTTCAAAATTATATTAGATGAATATCACTTATAAGCGATAAAATAACCACACTTTTAGACAGACTGGAAAATCTTACAGGTTATAAATGATAGGCAGGTAATACAAGTTTAAAATACAAATGAACAGACTTTGAAAAACTAAAATATTCATTTTCTGGCCTCTTCTCGCCTCTCTGGAGGCCTCTCTGGAGGTAAATAAGGTCACTTATCATTACACTATGACACTCTTACAAGCTACAATCCGTAGCTTGGTCTACGAACTGATGAGAAATGACAATAAAGACTTATATAGTCTGAGCAGACCTCTAGACTGACATCATACACAACAAAAAGAATATTGCCATGCATGCCTATCAACACTGATTTGCGCAGGAATTAGTTTGCACCGCTCACTTCGCACGGGTGCGATTTTTTATTGATAATGAGCACCTTATCGATCCTGCTTATTGAGCCGGGCTTTTATCGAGCCCACTATTGACCGTGTTCTAATATTTTGTGGAAAGATGTGAGACGGCAAATTCTGAACAGAACTGGTATCTTTTTTTATTGGTCACCAGAGTTGGGTGTAACGCGTTACAAAGTAACGCGTTACTGTAATAATACTACTTTTTTCGATAACGAGTAGTGTAACGGCACTACTCCTCCGAATATATTAATAACATTACAAATACTGCCTGGTCGTGTTACTCGCAACTCGCTACTTTCGTGCCTGCAGTTTCTGCTTCTGCCTTCAGCAGGAACCGATTGTAAACATCATCACTTGTCTTTTAAAACATTGGAACTGCCATTTCTCTAAAATAACAAACCAAAGAAGAGGTAATCAAACACATTTGATTACACATTTGATTTTCAGCGCAGCAGCAGGTCATGGTGACACTGTGGCAATCAAGCAGCAGCCACCCAACCGTTGCATATAGATTAATACAAGGGACTAAAAACAGCAAAACCCCCAAATAAGGAGATTTATAATATCAAGCAAAGAAATGAATTACCTTTTGCCTATGATTCAAGAGAGAGAGAAAGAGAGAGAGAGAGAAGAGAGAAAAAGAGTGGCACTGGCAGCGCATCACGAGGTGCGCAAAGCCGACGTTTGAATCACAGCCTAGATTAATATCCTACATGTGACAAGATACATCAAAACCCCCAACTAGTGAGTATTAAATATCCAGCGAGCCACATGAATGAATTAGCCTGCTGGAAATCCGTGTACGGTAGGTTGAGAGAGAGAGGGAAAAAGATCACCTCTCCTAGCTCTGAGACTCTGACGTTGTCATGATGACGGACAATTAATAATTCCTTATGCAAAAACATCGCTGTTATGTTGCTTATTTAAGCAAATGGGACGTTTTCCGCTGCTAGAATCAGTTTGACATTGTTTTAGTGCTTCTGCTGCACACGAGTCATCTCATTGTAGTTCCATCACTTTCGCCTGCTACAGTATGACCTGCTGCGCTCTGTGGGGGGAAAATCTCCGCCAGGTCATGTCCACCTCTGGACTGTAAAATTCATAGGAGCCAAATGGAATGAAATCTGCTTAAACTGACTGACATATGGATACAGAACTATAGGCTATATAATGTCAGGTGGAAACCTCGTAGGCCTATGTCCATAAATAAATGAATAAACTCATATGTGAGCTAAATTACAACAAGGCCACAGGGGCTCAGAAATAATTACATTATTATATGTTTTATTTATTGTTACCCTTATTAACTCATTTAGTGCCACCCTAGTCACCACTAGAGGGCGCCCAGTGGCCATAGAAAATCCCATAGAGATATGCTGGTATATGCAGAAGCCCTGCAGCCATGACTTGCCTGAACACTTTCCTTTGTGCATGTACAGGAAGAGGATGAAGTTAGCTTGAAGTTAGCTATTGGCTACCAAGCATTTTAGAAGCCTTATTTTCGTCAACTTAGCCATGATTAAACCTTGCACACCTCATGCATGGGAAAAAAACAGAGAAGAATGAGCTCTAAAAAATCCAATGCAATCCTGGATTGCATTGGAGTGGATTTGTGCAGTTTGTTCACAGCTTTCAAACAAAAAAATCCGATTGGAAATCCGTTCAGGCATTCTTGAGATAATCGCCATTATGTTTTACATGTTATGTAAACAAACATGGCTGCCCTGTATGTTAGATGGGGTTGTATGGGGGTGGAACATGCAAAATCGCGATTGAAATCATGTTCACTAGATTTGATGGGGTCCAAAAAAAAAAAAAAAAAATCAAAAAAAAAAATTTCAATTTTTTTTTTTTTTTTTTTTTTTTTTTAAAGCCGAACTAGTTCGGGATCGGCACTCTGCGATACGCTAATAAAGCCGAACTAGTTCGGGATTGGCACTCAATGAGTTAATAATGATAATAATATTATTATTATTAGACTCATTCAAATGACCACCAGTGAGCCCTGGGACTCACTTCATTGAACAACATAACTGTATTGTATTAGATATTATAATAATATATAATAAATATTGAATACATCTAATATATGTTGGCAATGCATCTCAGGCTTTTTTATGGAGTAACGCAAAAGTAGTGTAACGAGTAGTGTAACTAGTTACTTTCTCCAGGGAGTAATGAAGTAGTGTAAGGCACTACTTTTTTCAAAGGTAATATGTAATATGTAGTGCACTACTTTTTTGAGTAACAGACCCCAACTCTGTTGGTCACTAAACTTTTACTGTGAGTTTGTGGCTGACCACCATCTATGAAGATGACACTTGACAAAAGTAACAAATATTATCATTAAATATCATTAAAACAATCATTCATTAGTGTGCAATAAGTGTTAAATGGTTTTATATGATCAATAGTACTATAATAATGTGTTGATCGCCTCTTGTCTTGATTGTTTAAACATGAAGTCATGGGCCGCTATGCTCGATAATAGGCTTGATAAGCCCAAAGCTTATTGATACCGGGTACTCAATACATTTGTTATCGAGTTTGTAGTGGGCCCTTGCTTCGAGCTCCATCCCTACTAATATGTCCTGGTGGTCCCAGCCCTACCAGGAGCAGCAGCAGCAGCAGCGCCCCCGCAGGAGAGAGCAGGAACAACAGGAGGAGGAGGAGGAGAGGAGGAGGAGAAGGAAAGAAGAGGAGGTGGAAGGAGAAAAGAGGAGGAGTAGAGAGGAGAGCCAACGGGAGAGGAGAGAAGAAGAGGAGGAGGCGAAGAAGGAGGAGAGGATGCGTCTCCTCAGAGAGGAGCTGAGGAGAGGAGAGCAGGAGGAGGAGAGGAGGCTGCAGGAGGAGAGCGAGGAGAGACTCAGGTGTGTGTCTGTCTCTTTAATTAAACCACTGCTCCACACAGTGAGGAGAGACTCAGGTGTGTGTCTGTCACTTTAATTAAACCACTGCTCCTCACAGTGAGGAGAGACTCAGGTGTGTGTCTGTCTCTTTAATTAAACCACTGCTCCACACAGTGAGGAGAGACTCAGGTGTGTGTCTGTCACTTTAATTAAACCACTGCTCCACACAGTGAGGAGAGACTCAGGTGTGTGTCTGTCACTTTAATTAAACCACTGCTCCACACAGTGAGGAGAGACTCAGGTGTGTGTCTGTCTCTTTAATTAAACCACTGCTCCACACAGTGAGGAGAGACTCAGGTGTGTGTCTGTCTCTTTAATTAAACCACTGCTCCTCACAGTGAGGAGAGACTCAGGTGTGTGTCTGTCTCTTTAATTAAACCACTGCTCCACACAGTGAGGAGAGACTCAGGTGTGTGTCTGTCTCTTTAATTAAACCACTGCTCCACACAGTGAGGAGAGACTCAGGTGTGTGTCTGTCACTTTAATTAAACCACTGCTCCACACAGTGAGGAGAGACTCAGGTGTGTGTCTGTCTCTTTAAGTAAACCACTGCCCCTCACAGTGAGGAGAGACTCAGGTGTGTGTCTGTCTCTTTAATTAAACCACTGCCCCTCACAGTGAGGAGAGACTCAGGTGTGTGTCTGTCTCTTTAATTAAACCACTGCTCCACACAGTGAGGAGAGACTCAGGTGTGTGTCTGTCACTTTAATTAAACCACTGTCCCTCACAGTGAGGAGAGACTCAGGTGTGTGTCTGTCACTTTAATTAAACCACTGCTCCACACAGTGAGGAGAGACTCAGGTGTGTGTCTGTCTCTTTAATTAAACCACTGCTCCACACAGTGAGGAGAGACTCAGGTGTGTGTCTGTCTCTTTAAACCACTGCTTCACAAACAGTGGGTTGCGGATCCCCATGTGGGTCACGGAACAATTTGTCATGAGTAAAAATGTACCCCTTTAGTTTTTCGTTCCTACATTTTGTTTTTAATAATTATTATTTCAAAGGATTTTCAACAAAAAAAAAAATCACAAAAAATGTAAAGATTTTCACGACTTAACACATAGGTGCCAACCCGAGTTTCCCGAGTTTGTATTGGTACCAACGCTGTGCCAACCCTGAGTTTCCCGAGTTTGGGCCGTTTTTGAAGATTTTTTATTTTTTATTTTTTTTTCAATTTTTTTTTTTCAAAATGTTTTTTGGACCTCCAGAAATGTGTTAGGCATGATCGCGATCGCGAAATTGCAAGTTTAACCCCCATACCAACCCATTCTTTCAAACATGGCAGCCATGTTTGTTTACATCTGAAGAAAACATAATGGCTGATAAATCATGAATGCCTGAACGGATTTCCAAGCAGATTTTTTTGTTTGAAAGCTGTGAACAGTGGGCACACGTGGTGCATCATCTAGGCATGGGCGTGCACGATCCGTGCACTATAAATTACATGGAAGTCTATGGAGACCATGGCATCGTGGGACATTGAAGAGAAAAAATCATGGCACCAAAAAAGTTAAAAAGAAATACCACGAACGATCCGAACAGGGCGGCGCGAACGGTCGCCCTCGCCTCTGTATCTTCGCCCCCCAGTTGGCAAAATCCAAGTGATCCAAGTTATATGTTGAAGCGACCTTCGCTTCAACATATAAAGGATTATGACGATTATCCCAAAATAATTTAGATTATGTCAGATAATTGCGATTAGGCGATTATGTAATAATTGTGACAGCCCTAACTAGAAACACATACCTCTTCAGGTTTGAATGCACCATAATGTGGGGAGGCCGACAATTTTCAGTTCCTTTTTTCCTCATCTTCTGTTTAAATGAAAACACGCAGGTCCCTGCGTCAGCGTCTGCAGACCAAGAGGACGGAGGAGGAGGACAGACTGAAGCAGGAGACAGAGAGGAGACTGCGGGAGATGAGAGACATCACCGAGAGAGACGCCGAGAGACAGAGACAATCACTGAGGTTAGACTTGAGACACACACACACACACACACACACTGAGAGAGACACGGAGAGACAGAGACTATCACTGAGGTTAGACATAGACACACACACACACACACACACACACACACACACACACACACACACACACACACTGAGAGGCAGAGACGCACATTTTCCGGTGTCTGGCGGCAAATCTCGTGCACGTCCCATGTTTACTGGTAATAGAATTAAGTAGATTTTTGATGATTGTCTCCCTGAAGAAAGCCATTTTAGTATGAACATTTTAGTATGATTCGGGGATATTGTGTGGATTGTTACGATCGGCTCCAACATTTAGTTCAGTGACCATGGAGCTAAAGAAAGGAAACGTGTGTTTTTGTGTGTGCGTGCACGGTGTGTGTGTGTGTGTGTGTGTGTGTCCACAGGGAGGAGAGCGAGGTGTCACTCAGGGAGCTGCGCGCCACCATGGAAGCCGCACAAGTGGAGGAACGCGATAGGCTGGAGGCCCAGAGAGCAGAGGAACGTGATAGGCTGGAGGCCCAGAGGAGGCGGGACTCTGAGAGTCTGAGGGCGGAGCTAGAGCAGGAGGTCCAATCGGAGAGGAGGAGACTACAGGGAGAGAGGAGGGACAAACTGAGCTCAGTCACACAGGAGGTGAGCCTGGGAACACCGGAACATGTCGCAATCTTGTAGATCTGATGCTTGTAGATCTGATGCACAACTACGTTTCTTACATGGCTTGGTTGCATGATGGATTCCGATTGGTCAATCACTGGATTCACCGATTTCTCGTCTTAGGCAGTAAAAGAGTTAATAATGACCAATCAAAGGCTCAGATCACCTGGCTCATATCAATCTATGCTGCTTGAATTGTGCCGTTTTCCAATTTACGTGGCAGCCATGCAAACAAACACACAATGTCAGCTAAACAATACTGTCAAGAATGTTTGTGAAAACATTGATTATATATTAACTCAGCACAAAAAGAAAGAAACTTGACCTCAATCTATTATATTTCCCCTTTAATAATACCAAATTGTATTGTGTTTTATATCATTTTTATCGTTGATTTGTCACCTTTACAACAAGGTACAGCTTGTAAGCATTGGGCATTCGAGGCATGAGCTACACAGCCAAACGTGTGTGTAGCGCCGACCAAAACTTTGCCAAAATGGCTTGCAATACTGTTCTGCTGGCATTTACTCTCGTTTTGGACTTCCCTGACACTGAGCAAATGGCCAATATGTGTTTTTTTTCTTCTTTTCCTTATTACTGTCGGAGAGTGCAATCATTCAGTGCACCAAGCAACAAAGGTGAACACCAAAAGATCAGTATTGCAGGCCTGCCAGGACATTTTGACCATTTTTGGAGGGGCGCTACCCACACGTTTGGCTGTGTTGCTCATTCCACGAATGGCAGATCCTTACAAGCTGTACCTCGTTGTAAAGGTGACAAATCAACAATAACAATGATATCAAACACAATACCATTTGACGTAATTAAAGGGGGGTTATAAGCCGTGTAATCAGGGTGATTGGAGACCTCTGCTTTGCGTCAGGGTCCAATGACCTCCGCTCTCTGTGGATTATCACGCCCTTACATAAATGACCCTTACTGTGTGTGTGTGTGTGTGTGTGTGTGTGTGTGTGTGTGTGTGTGTGTGTGTGTGTGTGTGTGTGTGTGTGTGTGTGTGTGTGTGTGTGTGTGTGTTTGCGTGTGTGCGTGCGTGTGCGTGCGTGCGTGTGTGCGTGTGTGCATGTTAAGGTCAGAATCATTGATGGGAAGAGTGAGTTGATGAGCCCACGACCCGAACATCAACTGGTAGAATACCAGAGAGAGGTGAGACACACACACACACACACACACACACACACACACACACACACACACACGCATGCACACGTGCTCACGCTCACAGAAGTTTTCTTTGATTGAAGAACTTATTAGAAGTTTGCATAGGAAAGGTACAGTTTCATGACGGTACAGTTCACTGGTACAGGGTCAACTAAAAGGAGATCCTAGTAAGCTTTTCGGCTTATTTACACAGGAACCCCTTTATGTATCTCATATACTGTAACATTGAAAGACAGACTGATAGAACACAGTACTATGCAGAGCATATCATCAATATCAAAAAGAAAGAAACAAATGATAGTCATAAAGAAGACCAATCAGAGGCAGTGCACCCTCTTTCCCAGAGGCATTTGCTTCGGGCAATGTAAACCTCCTCATGCCAATAAAGGCCCTTTTGGATTGAATTTAAGTCCCGGAGAAGACACACTGTGATTGGCCAGTAGTCACTTTGAATGGCAGCGTGCCTTTCTAACTTCCGCACTTCCGCCAGTCCTGTTTTACCAGTCGCTCCAATGAACTGCTGCGGCGGATGAGGTGTCTAGCTCTTTATATCTATGCACACACACGCGTATAAGCAAGATTTCCACTCCAATGGGAACGGAGAACACGTTAACACGGGGTCATGTGAGCATGTCAGTCCAATGGGAACGGAGAACACGTTAACACGGGGTCATGTGATCATGTCAGCTGACAGGCGTGCTGCTGGATGTGAGAGAGGAAGTGCAGCGAGACCATGACAGGAAGCTGGAGCAGCTGAGAGACGACCACAGGAGGGCGCTGTGCCTCATCAGAGAGAAACACCTGGAGGAGGTTCTTTTCTTTTATTGTTGTGTGCCTTGTACTGTAGTCCAATGTAGACCTTATGAAGACGAATTCCTTCTTTGCTAAATTGCTGCTGGAATTAACCAAACTAGAAGTCAGAGAGCAAGATACTTAACACCAGCTGTGTGTGTGTGTGTGTGTGTGTGTGTGTGTGTGTGCGTGTGTGCGTGCGTGCGTGCGTGCGTGTAGGAGTGTGCTCAGAGGGAGCGTCTGGCCTCTTCTCTCCAGCAGGACAGAGAGCGTCTGCAGAGCTCACACACCTCACAGCTGGAGAGGCTGCAGATGCAGCTGGACGCACACACACGGGACGCACACGACACACACGCACGCAAGGTGAGCTGTCACACACACACACACACACACACACACACACACACACACACACACACACACACACACACACACACACACACACAGTTTGCTGTCTGGCAGAAACCTCTTATCTCCATAATAATGCCTGGACATTCCAATGACTTGCATGGATCCTGGTAACTGCTAAATCCAAGTACTAAGAGTATTACCCGTTAGTTGGTGCTAATTTCCCAGGTCCTAAGAGTTCAAAATGTTTCCTATCTGAGTTCATCAGTTTTGTTCACATATCTCCCTCCTTTTACGTTCCCTTCACTGGCTTCCGGTTTCTGCCCTGAAATCCAGAGCAAAACACAGACGCAGACTTACAAGGTAACCAAAAGCATGGTGGCACCGCCATGCCTTCTGGGCCTGATCCAACCCTAACCCTGTCCGAGCCTTCCCTAAAACGTCCCAGACTCTTCTCTCTTCACTAAAACACCCTGGACAACGCTCCACACGTCCTAGACTCTTCTCCCTTCCCTCAAACACCCTGGACAACACTCCTTGCGTCCCAGACTCTTCTCCCTTCCCTAAAACACCCTGGACAACGCTCCACACGTCCTAGTCTCTTCTCCCTTCCCTAAAACACCCTGGACAACGCTCCACACGTCCTAGACTCTTCTCCCTTCCCTAAAACACCCTGGACAACGCTCCACACGTCCTAGTCTCTTCTCCCTTCCCTAAAACACCCTGGACAACGCTCCACGTGTCCCAGACTCTTCTCCCTTCGCTAAAACACCCTGGACAGCGCTCCACACGTCCTATACACTTCTCCCTCCTGGCTCCCTAATGGTGGAATAAACTCCCCGACCCCTTCGCAGTCATAACTGCAGACTCACTCCAGATGTTGTGCCATAGTCTGGTGTGTGATAACCGTGATTACCAGTGGCTAATGCTAGGCCATCCTCTGTGTTGACCGTGTCTAACTCCCTGGGTTCTGGGTTGACGTTCCTAACTCCCTGGGTTAGGGTTGGGAACTCCCTGGATTTGCATCTGAACTCCATTGTGTCTGTCTCTCCATGCAGGAGGCGGAGCTTAAGGTCCTGGCAGATCAGTTGGAGCTGAAATCCAAAGAGCTGAAGACCCAGGACGACCTGCTGCAGACCAAGGTGATCCATCTATCCCACATGCACTGTCTTAACCACAAAATACATTTCCAAACAAATGTCTGAAAAAACTCGCCCTACCTTTTTGAAAAGGATGTGACCGCTGCATACTCATGCACCATTTGGCTGATTATGCAATGAAATTGTGTTTTCTGGAGAGACTAACCTACGTGCCTACTGTATACCATATACGGGCATAGCGGTCGGACCCGCCTAGACAACTGTATATCCGCACAAATCAACGCTGAGTCCTCGCCAATGTGCACGCCAAATTTGATATACTGTATGCACCCATATATGCCCTTTATCAGTGGTTCTCAACCTTTTCAGGCCGTGACCCCCAAAATAATCATATTTGAACTGGGGACCCCCCCACCCTGACGAGCACTAAGAGTTGACATGTTGTATAACACGGTTCCATTTATTTTCAAAATTTCTGCCTCTAATATTTGCTAATTTGGCCAATGTTTAATTTGTCATTTCAGGGGTATTAAAAAGTCCTTAAATTGTCACTTTAGAAATGTGCAGATACCCTCTATGCACATAACCTAAACATTATGTTGATTTGTTTTTCTGCTGAGTGAGAAAACAATGTTCCACATTAAGTTAATCATCTGGGGACCCCCCAAAATACTTTGGGGACTACCGACCCACAGGTTGAGAACCACTGCCGTATATGGCCCTATATGGTCATAGAAATCTGATCTGCGGTTCTGGACAAACAGATCTCCATATATGCCTATATACGGGCATATCAGTCGGATCGGTGGTTCGACCGACTCTACACCAGCATATAAATGTCCCTCGGTCAGTGGAGATGCAGGTTTGCAAGTTTGAAGTTGATTGGTCAGATGGTTCTCAAGATATCGTGAATAACAGACAGAGGTAGAGAGATTCTGTGCATTTTATTGTAAGATGATACGGTCAGTGTGCAAGGTGGGTGTACGTAAGGATTTATAGACTGTTATTCTGTTATGTCTGCACAATGAAAAAAAAAACACTGACCTCAGTGGTTGAGATAAGGGATGGGACGATGAGTGATATTATCGTTTATCGTGATAAAAAACACTCACGATAATCTTATCGTGGAGATTTAATTTATCGTGATATAGTCCTCCGTCATGCACTGGGATCAATTCACCTTTTAGTTGCCGAGCTGCATATCCGGTACCATTTAAACCCTCTATAATTGGTAAAAGGTATTATAATATACGTACTTGATAAAGTCTTGTTTTTTTTCACTCTCTATCAAATGTTTTTGCCCAAAAATAGCCGTTTTGGAGTCTATTCACAATGAGAGAGCTAACGTGAACACAGCTTCTGAACTATTATTTTGCTCTTTGGTCACTGAACTAAATATTGGACCCGATCTTCACAAGCCACGTAATATTAACAACATACTAAAGTGGCTTTTTTCAGCTACACAAAAAAGGAGAAAATCAACTTTGTCGCTTTATCTGTCCCAGCAACACACTCTCGCGGGACTCTAGCACCAGTAAACAGGACGTTCGCGAGATTTGCCGTCAGAGCCGGCGCCCACTTAGGACGCTATTTGTAGGCTTTGTGTACAATGTCACACTCTAGTGGATCCAATGAGGTCTTAATAAATTAAATATCTTTGATTTGGTCTCTGGCAGGCAGCAGACCTGAACAGGAAGAGGAAGCAGTTCATGGAGGAAGAGGAGGAGACTGACAGAGGCATGGAGGTGGGGCTTCAAGTGTCTTCAGAACGCTGTTTATATAGCACCTTTAACCAAGGGCACTTTACATAGATTGTACATTACATTCACCCATTCACACACACATTCACACATGGTAGAGGAAACCATGCAAGGCACCAATCTGCTCATCGGCAGCAACTAGGTGTTCAGAGTCTTGCTCAAGGACTCTTCAACACTAACTCTGGGGGAGCCCAGGATCGAACTGGGAACCTTTCCGGAACCCTCCGTGTTCTAATGACGGTTTACATTGAACTATACACACTGATAGGTATATTTGTTTATAGTTAATATTGAATAAACACAGATGGAACTTTTCTCTGTGTGTTATGTTGACTGATGCCAGGTCATTGTAGACATGGCAACCTTTAGTGTATAGTTTCAATGTCTGTACATTGAAACTGTTATAGATTTTTGGATATTCCGACTGTTGCTAGGTTCTTGGCTTACCTTTGATCCTAGATTACTATTTATATACATTGTGTAGTCCTTGCTTATTGTAAATCGCTCTGGATTAAAGGTAGAGTAAGTAATTTCCTTATAATTCAAAAAATAACAAAATGGGTTTATGTTCTGATAGTACTATTTACTATAGAGCATTTGGTTCATATTTGGACTTCAGCCTTATCCCCTGTGAGGAGAAACAAGCTGCTTGAGGTTTGGTGGAGGAGACAGGTTTTCTTCCAATCAGGATAGAGTGGAGCCTTCCTCCAATCATGGTCATGGGCCATACGCACACCAAGGCCCGCCCCCACTTGATCATGATTGGAGGAAAGTGCCTGCCTGTCACCTACACGAAAACTGAAACTGAAACTTAATTGAAATCCCTTACCCTACCGTTAAGAGCGTCTGCTAAATGCATTGTAAACACGTTATTGTGCATCGCGTGTCCAGTCTCTGCCCAGGCTGCAGCAGGAGGTGCACAGGGTGAGGGAGGAGAGAGACGCAGCCATGGAGCTGACCCAGAGAGCCAGGGAGGAGGCGCAGAGGGCCAGGGAGGAGAGGGACGCCGCCAGGGAGGAGGCGCGGAGGATGAAGGAGGACAAGGAGAGGCTGGAGAGCAAGGTGGAGCTGCTGCTGGAGCGCTGCGAGCGGCTCTGCCGCCGGGTCAGGTAACAAGAGCCTTAGATTCTCAAGTTCACACTGAGTCAGGTACCAAGAGCCTTAGATTCTCAAGTTCACACTGAGTCAGGGACGAAGAGCCTTAGATTCGCAAGTTCACACTGAGCGCGATTAGAGATGGACCGATTGCAAAATTCTTGGCCGATACCGATCCACCGCTTTTTTCCGCTTTTTGGAGACGACATTGACACAGGATTATGGAATATATCCTTACATTGCAAAGGTAATCAGCACCATCTGTATTCTGTAGGCTGCCACTAAGTAGAGTGGCTGCTACTTGCTAATGTTTACTTTAGTCACAGGACCAGAGCATCATGCTGTGCAGTGCCATCGACACAATTGGCATAAAACCGGTATTTATGTCAGTGACCTGCCGGTCACCGATTCTGCTCAAAACTTGGTTTGATATCATACCTGCCGATTTTTTATATTGGCCGATTCCGATTTCCATCCCTAAGCGCGATGACTGTAGCGATAATGAAGTTGGTGTCCACGCTGAAGAGCCATAAAGTTATGTAAACAGTGCACATGCACTGCGCAGTCCAGTGCGCGCACAGGGTTTTCCTAGCGGGAAAATGTCTCTCTCGCCATTTTGGCCGATAAAGTATGGTTGTTGACCGCGATGTGGCTAATGTGTTGAATATGACGGGTCCTTTTCACTGGGGGAATCCAATCGTCAAGGGCAGTGAAAGTTTCCATTTTCGTTTATTTTTTCAACGATGATTTATCGCATCTGAATCTTGACTCGCCAACTTTGGTTCCCAGTTCAGGGCAAGAAAAAAACAAGCATTTTCTTTGGTTCCAGTTCCAGGCCAACGTTCCGGGTTCTGAACCAATTCATATTCAGTGGAAACACTCTGAACTGGTTCGATATTAGGTGGGAAAAAAAGAATCCAAGCCGTTCAAACCCTGTTGGAAATGGGACCATCAGTGTCTGCTAAATGTCTAAATGTCTAAATTGTACATCACAGTGAGCTGGAACAGGGCGGGGCAGCCAGGGCCTCGCCCAGAGCCTCGCCCCGCCCAGAAAACACCCACCATGAGAAGAGCAAGGAGGAGAGCAGGGCGCCCTCTGCTGGTAGAAGAGACGCATCGCTGCACGTAGACGACCTGGAGGAACCTCCCCTCTCCCCTTTACCTGACAGTCACAGCAGCATGGACAAGTGAGTGGGGTGTGAGTGGGGTGTGTGTGTGTGTGTGTGTGTGTGTGTGTGTGTGTGTGTGTGTGTGTGTGTGTGTGTGTGTGTGTGTGTGTGTGTGTGTGTGTGCGCGCGCGCTATCTATACCTTCTAAGATAGTTTTATGGTTCAAAAAGACATTAAAAGACTATTAGAAAAAAAATTGATACATAAAGAAATACGTGCGTTCAACGTGAATCATGGCCATTTTCTCGATATACCTCCCAACCGATAGGGTTGTGTAGTTGAAAGCATCCAGAGAAAATATCCACAGATTGGATTAAAATGCTTTTTATGAAACAATATGGAATATACGGGTGCTTCTAAGGGGCTTTACACAGTAGCGGGTCGCGTGTAAATAAAAGATGAAACACTTCTTTGGTATTTTATGAAAATGTTGCAATACACTAATTTCTCTACAGTAGCAGACCTGCTTTATATCTTGCAAATGAAATTACATAAATTCCCCTGAAAATGTCTCTACACTTTAACAACACTGCACTGAACGCCCATGGATATGGGCGTCAACACATTTAAATTCTTTTATTAGTTTTTGCGTAGTTACTGCACTTTGGCTTTGGCAGGATAGCGTATTTATTTAGTTAAACAATTGATACAATCGCACAGAGTTACAGAGTTCTATTCACCAAAGAATTGTTTCATTTTTTAGAATACCTTGGCCTCCCTTCTGCATCACGAGCCTGTTGGCGACTCAGTGACTGGGGGCGCGACCGTACACAAACCTGGGATAGATCTTCTCCTGGCTCGGATGTACGGGGCAAAAAGGGAGAAATGTTGATATTTCGACGTCCCATTAGGCCGACTAAGGGAAACACACACCGGACGCGGACAAGGCACGTCAAAACTTACGGCCCCATTATTTTCAAAGAACTAACCCACACCAGCGGCATCAGACGCGTGCAGGCGCGGGTCTGCCGCCTCGCCTGCCGCATCGATACGACGCTGTTCTATTTTTCCAGCGCCGCATCCAGTTGGTGTTACCGCACGGCACTTCACGCACCTCAATGCTGCGACGCGACACTGCACAGCCGCCTGCGTCCGGTGTGTATTCCCCTTAAGGGTTAGGGTTAGGTTTAGGCATAGTTTTACTGAGGTTAGAGTTAGGGTTTGGGTTAGGTTTAGGCACAGTAGCATTCACGAGGTTAACATTGACCAGGTTAGCATTCACTATTTTGAAGATGATGACGACGGTCATGACAGATGACAGTCTTGTGATCCAAGGCAAGCTTGTTTACACCGAGCAGGATAAATCATAACCAATACCGCCCCTCCCTCCCCCTCCCTCCCTGTGTGTGTGTGTGTGTGTGTGTGTGTGTGTGTGTGTGTCCGCGTCCAGTCTGAGGCGCTACATCTGGTCGGAGGGCGTGTCCACGCAGCGAGCGCGCCACCTGCTGGAGAGAGAGAACCTGCGCCTGCTGCAGAGACAGGCAGCGCTGCGGGCAGCCCAGAGCCCCGCCGGCTCCGCCCCCTTCTTCTCCTCCACTCAGGACCCCGGCCCGGGGGCGGGGCTCAACCAGGAAGTGCTGAGGAACCTCCAGCAGGTTGGTCCGCGTCTAGTCTATGTCCAAGCGTGTCTAGGAAGGGAGCGCTCGTTTTATGCTTAGATGTCACAGTTATTGTCCACGACGCTCATTTATTGTCCAAGACATTGCAAGCGGTGCGAAGGCCAGCGGACCTTGGTCCTGCTCTTCGCGCCCGAGCGCCGCAGGCGCGAGTGTCCACGAAGAGCGGGCCAGGGCCGCGCGGCCGGCGGAGCACCGCGCGATTTACGAAGCCGTGGTGAATGCAATCGTTATATTTACGGCCTGGGCAAGCCCACGATAAACGCCACGATAACCTCCTAACGCATTCTATTCACCTCCTCTGCGCGGTCCAGGTGACTACAATGGAGCGCTCCCTACCTCCGGTTCAGCCAATCACAGGGGGCTCGGCGGGGACCGGAACTTGGACAAGCTTGCGTATCAGCCAGACGCGGTTGGTCCGAAGAAGCTCTTTCTTTCTTTCTTTTTTGTCTTTAAAATTTTATCCCACGATTTTTGTAACCCATTTTTTCATCCCGGCATCAATTGTCTAATTAGATAAGATAAGAAGAATCCTGTGCGCTACACTCCCTCTGTCAACCCGGGTAGAGCAACGGACTGACCTCATGCTTCCTTCTATGCTTGATTCCAAGCCGCTTCTTATCACCTGACAGGGTGGAGTTTCCCCGGTTGGACGTAGCGCGTGGAAGGATAGATAGATACCTTTATTATCCCAAGGGGTTATTCCAACCAGTTCCTTTCCCCTCCATCAGGCGCCTCGGCTGGCCAGGGGGAGGCATTATAGAGACCAGGATTACTGCATTTTTTGTGAGGCTACCTACCCTAGGTCTAGGGGACATGGGGAGAACATGCCAAGGAAGCTCTTTCTGAAGGACAGGAAGCTCTGGATGCAGGGGATGGGTGGCAAATGACGCTCGTCATGGGTGACGGAAGTTTAGTCAAATACACGGCAATGAATGGAACGAACAAACGCTACTTTGTCATGTATAGTCCAGGAATGTGACATTAGACATATAACAGGTTGTTTTGTAATAAAATAGCTTTTCGAGAAACTAAGCTTTTCTTCCTCCCTCCCTCCATCAATTAATCTCTTTCTCACCTGCTCCCTCCCTCCCCCTCCAGGAGGTTAGTAAGGTGGAGGAGTTGAGTCGGACGGTGCAGAGAGGCAGCGCCCTCCTCAGGAGGAAGGAGGAACAGCTGCACCAGCTGGAGAGCTCCTTAACCGAGGAGGTGACACACACTCACACGCACGCACGCACACACACACGCACGCGCACACACACACACACACACACACACACGCATGCATGCATGCACACACACACATCTGTGACCTTTACCAGGGAGCTGCAGGGAATGTTAGGTCTGCCGGGAAATAGCAAAGGTAGACCATCTACAATAATAATTGTGTCAAGCGTTGCGAAGGTCGCATGAGCCGACTCAGCGCCGTTAGAAGTTGCAAACCAGGGGGACAGAATAGTAAATATTGTTGTGGGGACTGCTTCTGCGACCGCAAAGGGTATGTGTACTGACCAGTCATAGCACGTCTAGCGTTTGTCTACTGACCAATCACAGCGCATCCTTGCACAAGCTCCTCCCAGCTCCGGTAGGAATAACGCACTCTCATATGAACCTGGAATCAGTCTAAATAACTTGCTATCTAAATTATGTTTTAAACTTTGCCTAAAACTGCATGGTCACCCAGGCTAGGGCAAATCCCATGGGTTAATGTGGAGTCTGAAGAAGTGAGTCTTCAGATTGGGAGTAACTGCAATGTGGAGTTTGATGTGGAGGGCGTCCAGGTTGTTTTAGAGAATGGAGAAGAGTCTGATACGTGTGGAGTGTCGTCCAGGGTGTTTTAGGGGAAGGGAGAAGAGTCTGATACGTGTGGAGCGTCGTCCAGAGTGTTTTATAGGGAAGGGAGAAGAGTCTGGGACGCGTGGAGCGTCGACCAGGGAGTTTTAGGGAAAGGAGAAGAGTCTGGGACGTGTGGAGCGTTGTCCAGGGTGTTTTATTGAAGGGAGAAGAGTCTAGGACGGGTGGAGCGTCGTCCAGAGTGTTTTATAGGGAAGGGAGAAGAGTCTGGGACGTGTGGAGCGTTGTCCAGGGAGTTTTAGGGAAAGGAGAAGAGTCTGGGACGTGTGGAGCGTTGTCCAGAGTGTTTTATAGGGAAGGGAGAAGAGTCTGATACGCGTGGAGCGTCGACCAGGGAGTTTTAGGGAAAGGAGAAGAGTCTGGGACGTGTGGAGCGTTGTCCAGGGTGTTTTATTGAAGGGAGAAGAGTCTGGTACGCGTGGAGTGTTGTCCAGGGTGTTTTAGGGAAGGGAGAAGAGTCTAGGACGTGTGGAGCGTTGTCCAGGGTGTTTTAGGGAAGGGAGAAGAGTCTGGGACGTGTGGAGCGTCGTCCAGGGAGTTTTAGGGAAGGGAGAAGAGTCTAGGACGTGTGGAGTGTTGTCCAGGGTGTTTTAGGGAAGGGAGAAGAGTCTGGGACGTGTGGAGCGTTGTCCAGAGTGTTTTATAGGGAAGGGAGAAGAGTCTGGGACGCGTGGAGCGTTGTCCATGGTGTTTTAGGGAAGGGAGAAGAGTCTGGGACGTTCGGAGCGTTGTCCAGAGTGTTTTATAGGGAAGGTTCTGACGGGTTCTGTCTCGTGTTCCTCTCTTCCCAGCCCCTGTTTGAGGACGGGTCTCGGCTCACCGGGGACAGGAAGGTGACGTTCGACGTGACAGAGTCTGACGTCAGCAGCAGCGCAGAGCAGCCGGACATCACAGGTGATGCATGACACCCCCGCTCTGACTCTGATATGCTGCTTCACCACAGTGTTTAAAAAATAGCAGATCTACAAGCTCATAGCGCAGCACTCTGTGCCACAGTAGGAGCTTGTATCTCAGCTATTTTCTGAATAGCTAAAGTATAAAATAATGATTAAAGTGGTTAAAGGACAACGTTGTTTTTTTTTTACAACATGGGTTCATATTTTTTGTAATTGGAGAAAAGAAAAGATGAGTGTTAAAATGTTTTCATTTACTGCTTTCTGTCGTTTTAGCGATTTGTATTTCAGTGGGTGGGGCATGCGTACAAGTGGCTAAATGTCTTTTTAGACACAATAAGCCCATTCCCAAGATGCACCACAATCTTTCCTGGGCAGATGTGACTTATGGGGGCTAGTAGTGTTACTGTAAATAGCGATAAAGAAATTGCCGGCTTATTGTGTCTAAAAAGACAAATTTAGCCACTTGTATGCATGCCCCCAACCACTGAAATCAAAATGGATAAAATCGATAGAACAATAGAGAGAAGTAATTGAAAATATTTTAACACTCATCTTTTCTTTTCTCTCATTACAATCTAAAATATGAACCCTTGTTGGAAAAAACTAAAGTTGTCCTTTAAAATCTAACATGAAACAGATGCGTTCCAGCCAGGTCTTAAATGTTATATTATAACAGCAAATTGTGATGTGGTTTGTCCCTGCACCATTTTCACCACCACCAGGTGGCGCTCATCATCATCATCCCAGCGTCCCTGCTAAAGTCCTTCATCTGACAGAGTCTCTGCAGCAGATCTCTGGACAGCTCAACACGGTGCTGGGAGCTCTGGGTTCGCTGGGTGGAGCCTCCCCCTCCTCCACCTTCCAGCTGCCCCTGGCCCAGCCTGGCTACACCTCTGGCTACACCCACGTTAGTATATGCTGTATTCAATGTTTTCAGTGCCAAGGACCCCATTGCTGAGAGAGAGATGAAGCAGGGACCCCCACTACATATTGTATAAATATTTTCAAAGCGAACGTTTGTAACTCAAATTTTGCTCCTGGGTGGTCCCTGGAACGAAATAATTTGAGATGGGTGTCTGTGGCCAAATAAATATAATTTTAGGGGTCCTTCACATGAAAAGGTTTGAGAACCACTGACATAGTAGTCTCTCAAGAACAGACTAACTGAGCTCCAGTTAAGTGAAAATGACCTTTTCTTTGACGATGGCTGGCCAGATTGCTGACATAGAAACATAGTTTTTTTCAAAAAAATCTTAGAAGGATTCAAAAGACACTTAAAGAATCGGGTCAAAATTCTAATTTTCATGATTTTTCAAAAATAGCAGATCTACAAGCTCGCAGCGCGGCACTCGGTGCCGCGCTGTGAGCTTGTATATCTGTTATTTTTCAATAGTTAAAGCATAAAATAATGATACACAATAATGTGTACCCGTTCTGAATGGGTTAATGATGTGTGATGCAGATTTTCATCGATTTCATAGATAGATTCATAGACTAGTTTGACAGCACTGTCATCAGTCTATGTTGGATTTGTGTTTTTAGTTAACTTAACCTTTCATTCTGTGCTTGGTCTGCTCTTTTTTTTTACCTCTACACCAAACCTATTTACAGAAAATAGTCAATCTACAAGCTCTCAACGCCTTGTGATGCGAGGCGTTGAGAGCTTATAGATCAGGGTTCCCCAATTAGTTTTCCCCAAGGGCCGAATTATGTCTAGAGTACCAAGCCGAGGGCCACAACATTGCAGTGGGCGACGGTGGCGTTCCCACTACTATGTCGTTGTCGGGTGAAAATCTTGTATGTCCAAAACCGTTCGTTTTGAATTAATCATTTTAAAAATGGTTTAAACTAGTGAAAACAGCCAATCTACAAGCACACAACGCCTTGCGGTGCGAGGCGTTGTGTGCTTGTAGATCAGGGTTCCCCAATTACTAGTTTTCCCCAAGGGCCGAATCACAGTATGTCTAGGGTACCAATCCGAGGGCCACAACATTGCAGGGGGCGACGGTGGCGTTCCCACTACTACGTCGTTGTCGGGTGAAAATCTTGTATGTCCAAAACCGTTCGTTTTGAATTAATCATTTTAAAAATGATTTAAACTAGTGAAAACAGCCGATCTACAAGCACACAACGCCTCGCGGTGCTAGGCGTTGTGTGCTTGTAGAGCTGCTGTTTTCACTCCTTTTATGCAACGGCCTTGTATGATTTGCAAAAGAACGTACAAATTTGGAGATACGAGATTTCCACCCGACAACGACGATATACTAGTGTTGTTGCTGCTCTTATACCACCATTATTACTGGGGTTGGTGTGGGCCAGACAGTAGCCCCCCGCGGGCCGCAAATGGCCCGCGGGCCGCTTATTGGGGAACCCTGTTATAGATTCGTCTATTTTTGGCTAACTGTAATAATAACCCTGATCCCTACTGTCTCCAGACCTCGCTGCTCATGCCTACCTCCTTGGGGCACCTCTCCGGACCCCTCTCCGGACCCTTCTCCGGACCCCTCTCCGGACCCCTGTCAGGCCCTCCCTCGGGGTCCTCCTTGGCCTGGGGCCTCCACAGAGACCCGGGGCCCCCGTCACTAGGTGGCGCTCCTCTCTACTCCTCCTCCATCAGCAGCCACACACGCACCTCAGAAGAACTCCTCAACAGCCGCTGGGCCCAGATCTTCCCCGGTAACTCAAACCCTCCAAACCCCCCCACAACCTCTGAACCCTCCACAATCCCCCCCCAGATCTAACCTCCAACCCAGGTCACAAAGCGACGCGTTGTAAGCTTGTAGATCAACTATTTCTAGTATAAAATTATTAAATGTCAATAGTTTCTTGTATATTTAAGTTATTTTTCTCTGGCCTCCATTTTTTTTTATTACGAATCCTAAAAGGCAAACATAATTTTAAAATGTATTCATATGTTCCAATGTTCAACACCAAACACACAATCAAATCGTTAATCGCAATTATTTGAGTGACAGTTGTCAACTTAAATGTATAATCGTGACAGCCCTACTCCCAACCCCCCCCAGATCTTCCCCGGTAACCTAACCACAACCTCCAAACCCGTTGTGCCTTTGAGCAAAGCAACTAGAACCTGTAGCACCAACGTTTTAACGTGTTTGCTGTCCCGTCGCTCCAACATTCACAATGATAATTCACAAAAAAACTAAGAACATGTAGTCTCATGTTCCTTCTTATATTGATCCCAAATGACAGTCCATGCGGTTTATTAGGCAGAAATGCCCCTGTCCTCATGTGGGACAACCAAGGCATAGATGTACCTTGACAACTAATAACACATTTAAAAAAAAAAAAATTGTATCCAATAGTCCATTAGCCCTTTTTGTCCTTTTTATATGACTATGGTTATTTGGAGTCTTAGACATACTGTACACTTGGCAAAACATGTGTAAATAATTCTCTGTAGTTGTATCATGTCCTTTGACATTGGGCTACATTAGGTAAGGCTTCATACAAAATACTACATACTTCATTCTAAACACATAGCACTACTGAAACACTCAATGACCATAAAGGAAGCTAGTTAGCATTTGTTTTTTAGTTTTTTTTTTTTAGAATCCTTTTTTTTTTCTTTACTGATTCTTTAGATTGATATTCATATGCATTTGTTATATTGTTGTTGATGTTCTGACATGTTATAGTGATGTATTATCTGTCGCTTTGGATTAAAAGCGTCTGCTAAATGCCTAAACTGTAAACTGTTACCACATAGTGTTTTCCAGCTCCTATATGATAATAGCAGTGTTGTGCAGGCAAAACAAATATGTAGCCAAGAATTACCTTCTATTCCAGTAAGTTAAACTTGTATTACTCTTTGTCAGTTGCTCATAGTGATTCTTTTTCATGTCCATGCATCTACTCCAAATGGTTCAAGAACATCAATTACATTACTATATATGCTGTGTTTTATTTGCAAATAATACAGGATTGTTTACAGGTTAAAGCTTAATGACACTTTGTTAGCTGTTGTCTTTTTAATTTAAGACACGTTTTCAGTGTTTGTCATTTTAGTGTTAGACTGAATCCTTTGCTGCATGTGTGTCTCTGTCCACCAGGAGCCGCTATGGGACCAGCAGCCTCCAGTACTACAAGAGAAAGAGCTGCTTACTCTACATACTCTCCTGCTAGGTAAATACGACATTATCAGTGGTTTAAAGTGACAATTAAGTACATTTACTCAACATAATACTCCTGCAAGGTAAATACATCATCATCAGTCCTCAAACTGTCTCACACACAGTTGAGTTGAAAAGCCTGGGTTTCCGAGGCTAAGTTTAGTTTAGTTTACTCAAAAAACAAATGACCACAGATTACAAATCATACTGGGTTAACACAGCTTTTGGATAAAACAATAAAGTTCAGGACTTATTTCCATTGTGGTCCTTTTGCACATAACAGAGGAAATATACAATTCACACGAGTGACATTAATGTAGCAAAGACCTCACTGATAAAAATATATTAAAACAAAACAACACTTAATACTCTCTTAATCACTCGTCTGAATACAGAATACACAATGCCCTGTGTGAGCTTGTAGGTCGACTATTTTCACTATTTAAAACATGTTTTAAATAATAGAAAAAGGAACGTTTTTGGACATAATATGAGTTTTTTTTTGGATGCATGATTGAATTTTGGTTTGGGGATGTGCGCGCGCGTGTGTGTGTGTGTGTGTGTGTGTGTGCGTGTGCGTGTGCGTGTGTGCCAGTGAGCGTGCACGTGTCCACAGGTCAGCGGAGGTGGACGGTCAGAGGCTGCAGAGTCTCATCGACACCAACAAGAAGTGGCTGGAGAAACGCAGGAAAGACAACAGCATGTATCCTTTACTGTACAGAGCTGAGCACAAACCTTAAAGATATCACACCTGTTTATAGAAAGGTCTTTACCTTAAAGATATCACACCTGTTTATAGAAAGGTCTTTACCTTAAAGATATCACACCTGTTTATAGAAAGGTCTCTACCTTAAAGATATCACACCTGTTTATAGAAAGCTCTCTACCTTAAATATATCACACCTGTTTATAGAAAGGTTTTACCTTAAAGATATCACACCTGTTTATAGAAAGGTCTTTACCTTAAAGATATCACACCTGGTTATAGAAAGGTCTCTACCTTAAATATATCACACCTGGTTATAGAAGGCTCTCTACCTTAAAGATATCACACCTGTTTATAGAAAGCTCTCTACCTTAAATATATCACACCTGGTTATAGAAGGCTCTCTACCTTAAAGATATCACACCTGTTTATAGAAAGCTCTTTACCTTAAAGATATCACACCTGTTTATAGAAAGCTCTTTACCTTAAAGATATCACACCTGTTTATAGAAAGCTCTTTACCTTAAAGATATCACACCTGTTTATAGAAAGCTCTCTACCTTAAAGATATCACACCTGTTTATTTGTATGGCACACTTCAGCATCAATAACAAGGCAATTCAAACATGCTTTGTGTTAAACCTCAAGCAAAGGAAACAAATCGTAATATGATATATGTATGACATTAAAATACAATGAACAGAAGAAGCTAAAATAAAATGTACAGCTATAAATTATGGTGAAGAATACTAATACTAGTTGATACTCCAGAGAAATATCGCACAGAATGATCGGGATGGTCCACTCCTGGTTGTCCTGTGAGCAAAATACCTTTGACCCTGAATTCCACCTTTCACGTTGGCGTCACCCTAGCTGAACACACAATATGATTGCGACCGGCAGGTCGCAAGTTACTATGAAAGGGGCAGTAGTTCCGTGATGTAGGGTGGTGCTGGTCCATTTAGTGCTTTAAAAACGTGTCTCTGATGTCTTGGTATAGTGGGCAGGTGGTCAGAAAGTGTAGCTCTGTTTCTACCACAGTGGGTGCATAGCCTGTCTAGTGTCTTCCCTTTGGGAGCGGGGTCAGAACCACTACTAGAAACACTGGTTCAGAGAGTAGAGGGCTCAGTACAATTTACAATTTATAATTTAGGCATTTGGCAGACGCTCTTAATCCTGAGTGATTTACAATAAGGAAGGACAGCACAAGGTAATAAATACATCAACATTAATACATCAAATGCATAGAAATAGTCATCCAAAATGTGTTGTATGTATACAGTGTTAAATGTGTTATATATATTGTATGTATACAGTGTTAAATGTGTTATATATATTGTATGTATACAGTGTTTTTTATATGTGTATTTATCCTCAACCTCTCCTCTCAGACCTCTGTTAACTCGATACCGGAGCCCTGGACTGCTCCAACTGGGCCTTGATGATAATAACCACATCAAGGTCTATCATTACTGACCCTACTGAACCAACTGGGCCCACTGGGCCTAGACGATAGCAACCACATCAAGGTCTATCATTACTGAACCAACTGGGCCTGGACGATAGCAACCACATCAAGGTCTATCATTACTGAACCAACTGGGCCCACTGGGCCCAGGCCCATAACAAGCACATCTAAGTCTAACCTTACTTGAGGTCCATATTTTTGGAGAGTATTATACCTTTGTTTCTCACCATAGGGTGTGGGGACCACCAGGGTTCCAAATGGACCCCTTTACGGGTCTGGGATTCTGAAAAACAATTGTAACCCGTGAGTTATGGTTTTTGTTATGACCGACCAGTATGTCCAATTGTCCCATCTTAAGGAACAATTAATTGCAAATTGGACCTACTGTCGATATTGTGTTAAGCTGTCCAGACCCATAAGGGTCCATTTGGTTCCATGTGTAAACTCTTTATGGACCCCACTCTGAGAACGGTTGACCTTTTGTCCAGAGGTTAGGTTGTTTTTAAGGCAGGTGATTTTTTTTGTCCTCGAACTTCATGGCCTGTTGGTCAACTTTACAATGTAAAAAAGATTTTTTTTAAAGCCATCGTATTTAAATGTTTTATTAAACCTTATGTTTTAACTTTAAAGTATGTTTACTTTGCCATTACAGTGTTTTAGAACAGAGAGAGATCTGTGGTGGTGTTTTATTGTTCATATAATTGGTCCCCACTAATGTTCATTATAATAATGGCTATAATAGTGATATCATCGCGAGACGGGTTGCCAAACAGATTTCAAATATTAGTATTTTATTTTTGTACGAATGCAGGAACAAATGGCTTCTGCTTCAGCATAGCTAACTTTCAAGGAAGAGCAAGACTGTTTCTATTGGCTTGGATCAGAGCCATAGAAACTTAAATAGTTCTGCCATTGCGGGGTCGGAAGCAGCGCTGGTCACATGATTCATTTTCACTTTACCCCTCATAGACTCCAATGCATCCTGTAAACTTCCGGTTCGCGGTTTGTCACTATACGCCAGTAGATGTGTGAGTAGAAGACCCGGCACCATGAAGTGAACGGGAGTGGCGCCACTCTCTCGCTAAGGCTCTGGCTTGAATTCCCCCATCGATGATGCCACTGCTAGTCAGGTTTCTGAACTGTCCACAGCCCTCCTCTGAGACACAGAGTGAGTAGACAGGTTACTGAACTGTCCACAGCCCTCCTCTGATAGCGAGTGGACATTATAATGAGTAATATTGAGAACCTGTTATATGAAGATATGTTTGAATACTTGAGTAAATGTACTTAGTTACTTTACACCACTGTTCTCTACCAAAGTAATTAACGTGTATAATTAACGTGTAGAAATGACGGCCATGAGTGTGTATCGATATTCCACACACAATTTTTATCGATCACACTGATGGATACAAATGTCACCACAATAACCTCATTATCTATCCACAGGGCATTGGTTAATTTCAATCTAAACTATATGAGTCATGACTCCATTTAAACTACAGAAACCTTTATATATAATATTGGTCTAAAGTGTTACATTTGTACTGTATTTTTATAATATGAAATATTTTTTAATAAATCTCGATATATGTTCATACATCTCCTTGGTCTTATTTAAGACTCTTTTGTTGTCATTGCTGTCAAGCAGAAATCTGATTCAACGTGTATGATTTTACTTTATTAAATGTTTTATTAAAATTTAATAAAACATTTAATAAAGTAAAATGCCCAACTTCTGTGAAAATAGCCAGTCTACTGTATGAGTTTCTGCTATTTTAGATTATAATTATTTTAGGGCTGGGACTTTAACTGATTAATTGCGATTAATTAATTACAGAAAATTAACGCGATTAAAAAAATTAACACATTTTAATCGCACTTAGTTTTTGCACCACAGAACCTTCAGTTTCGGGCATACCGATCATAGCGATGCACCGACCAAGAATAGACAACAAACGCAAAGGGAGAAGTAGCCGATCAGAGCGCTTTGGTTGGCCCCGTGGATGCGAAATTTAGATTTTTTACTTGGAAAAAAATGCTTCTCAGGTCAAATATCGACGTGCGATTAAAATGCGATTAATTGCGATTAATTAGAGCCTGTAATTAATTAGATTAAAATTTTTAATCGCATCCCAGCCCTAAATTATTTACATGATTATGAAATTGCTTAATGAAAGTTCCATTGAAAAGTATCGACAAGATAGTGACTTTACATTTCTTGAAAAACACTTCTCACCCAGGTCCCACGAGGCAAACCCCCCTTTTTCTTAGAGACCTGCATCTGCCCTGCTATAAAAGGTAGGCCACCAGAAATATTATCTATGGCCCAGTAGGAACACAACCTATATTTCCCAAGATGGACGCCACCCGAAAATGAGTTTTACTATGACTTCTACAGTGACAGCTGGCTGTTATGGCAAAAGGTCCGCTTTTTAAGCAATATGAACACATTTGGTCGGTTTGAGCTTTCATGTCTATGTTGTCGATATGGCTGGACTCCTAATTTTCATGTAACCAAGATGGTGGCTACTCGAGACTGAGCTATCCAGGGGCCAAAGGGGGTTTTAACAGGTATTGAATGTTATAACATTGTTATCCACAATTTAGCTTTTATAATTAAAAAATTCACAACCTGGTCAACATTTTCAACCCAAAAAAACGAAACACCTGCTGATGCTCATAGCACTTTCAGTATGGAGACTGTCAGCATCCACTGCAGATCTACTACTTATATTATATTGTATGAACATACTGTACTGTCTACTCTACATTTGGTTACTAGTTAGAAATGAAAGTGCTCAAGTTTTAAATGCGATAAATCCAATAAACCAGTGGTTCTCAAACATATTTGGCTCACAGGGTACCCCTTTAAACAACATTTTTAATCCACAGCACGCCTGAATGACATTGAAACCCCAGCATCCCTATTCTGGGGTGTACATTCACCAAAAATAGAAGATCTATACTGTTACAATGAGCTTGTAGATCAGCTATTTTTGGTGAAGAGACTTGGTGTAGACTGAAAAGGATTGCACCAAGTACAGTACAACTTTCTAGAGGCAGTAAGTGGTTAAAGTGATGTTTATCCATTACAAACCCTCTTTGAGAACCCCTGCAATAAACAACATGACCATGAATGAGAGCAGTGTAGCCAAAATCCTGAAACCAGAGAACAAAAACAAACCGTTATGTCCTGTTGTTCTTCTCTGAAAGATGTTATAGACAGGATCCTTCAGTGGGTCTCAACCTGACTCCCAGGGGGGCCCTCCCATGATTTTGGGCGGGTTCCCAGATGACAGATAGACTTAGATTTCAGCCATCTTCATATAATTGTTCCTTAATGATGAGGATAATCTGGTCCAATGTTTTGTGGACAGTTCAGAAACCCACCTACCAGTGAAGTTTCTATTATCTTGAATTCCTCATCGATGATGTCACTGGTAGACGGGTTTCTGTTCAAACAAATGGTACAATAGTATAATGAGCAATTATATAAAGATAGGTTGAATGTGGATGAAGTCATCCTTTAACGATTTGTTTTTGGCATTGAAAACAGGAACATAAAAATAAAAAATACATTTCAGATCAGCTTTTAGGCTTTGTAAACAACAGATAAATTACAAATAACTTAAAATATACTAAGAAATAACTGACATATTTAATAACAAAAAAGAAATAAGAGAAAAAACACACTTTACTCACTTTGGTGAGCTTGTAGATCAGCTATTTTCGGGGGAAACAGGCACAAGACAAGTTCTGGGTGATGTCACAATTTTTATTCTGATGCTGATTCTGCACTGATTACTGATGGCCCATAACTTAACAAAATATGCAACATTTTCTACAAATAAAAATAAAATCTTCTATTTGAGAAATATTTTTAAATCAGGGATGACACGTTGAAAGTGGCTCAAATTGTGACTCATTGGCTGGTAATACTTGTTGAGACCAATGTTGTGGACCAATGTTGTGGGTGTATGAGGTTAGCAACCTCATGCACAGCACTCGCGAGAGGGCACCAACTCAAGCTACAGACATTTATTCAGATACCCTCAGAGTCTCCCGAGAGGGGGGGAGTATGTGAGACTCAACAATACAAACATAACGGTAACAGCCCTTAACTAATCACAGCTAACGAGATGGCTCACCTAAACAACATCAGCTGGGGAGAAATTGGAAGTAAAGTGTCACTGCGAAAACATCTGCAGGAACACAAAAGGTAAAAATACATCAAGCCAGGACCAAGTGTGGAGAAGAGGGGTCACAGGTGCAGCGCACAACTTGGTTGGTGAGTTGGTGAGACGAAGGAGAACTCCAGGCAGGAATAACCCCACAGTACTGGAGAACTCTACGCACCTGTGTCACCTCAAGACCTCAGGAGGGACCCACCCAATACCTCCCCAGAGAAGCCTCTTGTTGGGAAAAAACAAATAGAGCAGGAGAGGGGAGTTTAGCCTTGGTCAGGAGGAGGAGATGGGCAGTGATTTGGCCACCACTGCCGACCCGGCCATCAGGAGGGTGTTGTGGTTTGCGGGTCGAATCACCACCTATGATCGATGGTTACCACCTGAAGACATCAAATTTTCCTGGCCAAGGCTACATTCACCAAACGTGAATGGAGGAGAAGCATCGTTAGATGTAATTATAATCATAGAACTCTGGGCAACCAGTGACTTCCAGGAAAGTCTGGATGGAAACCGAGGAAGATTGGTGACGCTAGAGAGACAGATGACCACCAGGAAGAGCCTGGCGTGGGTGTATGAGGTTAGCAACCTCATGCACAGCACTCGCGAGAGGGCACCAACTCAAGCTACAGACATTTATTCAGATACCCTCAGAGTCTCCCGAGAGGGGGGGGAGTATGTGAGACTCAACAATACAAACATAACGGTAACAGCCCTTAACTAATCACAGCTAACAAGATGGCTCACCTAAACAACATCAGCTGGGGAGAAATTGGAAGTAAAGTGTCACTGCGAAAACATCTGCAGGAACACAAAAGGTAAAAATCACACCCGTGTGAACTGAGCGATGGTCCCCCCCCCCCCCCCCCCCCCCCCGTGTGTGTGTGTGTGTGTGTGGCCTGGCCTGAACAACAGCGCCCCTCCCTTAACATGTGTGGTCAGAAAAGGTACTACACCACAGGCTTGAGGCTACATACAGACCCACATACAAACCCACATACAAACAAACAAACATACCTACACACACAGCCACGCTATGGAGACGGTGTGACCACCGCTCAAAAATACATCAAGCCAGGACCAAGTGTGGAGAAGAGGGGTCACAGGTGCAGCGCACAACTTGGTTGGTGAGTTGGTGAGACGAAGGAGAACTCCAGGCAGGAATAACCCCACAGTACTGGAGAACTCTACGCACCTGTGTCACCTCAAGACCTCAGGAGGGAACCACCCAATACCTCCCCAGAGAAGCCTCTTGTTGGGAAAAAACAAATAGAGCAGGAGAGGGGAGTTTAGCCTTGGTCAGGAGGAGGAGATGGGCAGTGATTTGGCCACCACTGCCGACCCGGCCATCAGGAGGGTGTTGTGGTTTGCGGGTCGAAACACCACCTATGATCGATGGTTACCACCTGAAGACATCAAATTTTCCTGGCCAAGGCTACATTCACCAAACGTGAATGGAGGAGAAGCATCGTTGCTGAACCATTTCTCACACAGGTCACAGTGGTAGGGTTTTTCTCCTGTATGATGAATTCTCTGGTGACGGTTGAGATCAGTCATCTGTCTGAACTTCTCCCCACACTGCTGACAGTTGTAGGGTTTCTCTCCTGTATGAGTTCTCTGGTGTCGTTTGAGATTAGTTCCAAGGCTGAATGTTTCCCCACACTGGTCACAGTTGTAGGGCTTCTCTCCTGTATGAACTCTCTGGTGTTTTTTGAGAGGACCTTTTAGGCTGAATCTTCTCCCACACTGCTCACAGGTGTAGGGTTTTTCTCCTGTATGAATCCTCTGGTGTTTTTTGAGATCACATTTTTGGCTGAACTTCCTCCCACAATGCTCACAGTTGTATGGCTTCTCTCCTGTATGAATCCTCTGGTGTCGTTTGAGACTACTTCCCTGGCTGAATGTTTCCCCACACTGGTCACAGTTGTAGGGCTTTGCTCCTGTATGAATTCTCTGGTGCTGTTTGAGATGACCTTTTAGGCTGAACTTCCTCCCACACTGGTCACAGTTGTAGAGTTTCTCTCCTGTATGAATCCTCTGGTGTTGTTTGAGATTACATTTTTGGCTGAACTTTCTCCCACAATGCTCACAGTTGTAGGGCTTCTCTCCTGTATGAATTCTCTGGTGCCGTTGGAGATTACTTTTTTGTCTGAAGCTTCTCCCACACTGGTCACAAATATGTTTCTTCACTTGGGAAGGCAAGACATCTGGGATGGAGAATGAGGGGAGATAAAGAAACCACAAAATGATTCGAAATAACAGGTGTTGTGTTAACAAGTGATAATGTTCTAATATTCAAAGCATCTCTCACTACGTCTTTCTTCAGACTGTAGACCTGGAGTCTGTTGAATGCACCATTTAACCAGTTAATACAGCATGTTGTCGCTGGTGGGTGGAAACCTTGTATGTCCAAAACTGTTACTTTAAAGAAAATGTAAAAAAGAACCTCTATTCAAAATAAATGAATCCAATGTAGTTATTTAGTCACAAGCTCTCGTTAATCATTTTCATTGGTTCACAAACTTTCACTTATACTTGAATTAGTCTATAGGCAACTTTTAAAATGTAAAAAAATAAATACAATAGAAAGGTAATAATAAAAAGTCATCCTTACGCATAAGGATAATAATGGTAAATGCTGCATTCATATAGCGCTTTATTCCAAAGCACTTTACATAGATTGTGCATTACATTCACCCATTCACACACGCATTCATACACAGATGTCGGGGGAAACCATGCAAGGCACCAACCTGCACATCGAGAGCAATAAGCTCTTCAGTGTCTTACTCAAGGACACTTCGACACTAACCATGGGGAGCCCGGGATCGAACGGGGAACCTTGCCGTTCCACATCCAGCCATTCTACCGGCCACTCTCCCCCTGAGCCCCTGCCGCCCCTATATCAATCACCAGAACCAAGCACCTGTGCTTTTAATGAATCTAAGGTGACTAAAATGGAATTTGAAGTTACAATGGATTTATGCAGTATAGGAGGGGGAGTATTTTCTGTCACACCACGCGCACACACACACACACACACACACACACACACACACACACACACACACACACACACACAGTGCATGAGCGCCGCGGACATCAACCGCAGATCACTCCGGTGCTTCTAGGGAAGAGACAGCAGGACATGGCCGCTAAAAGCGCCCCCAGAGGTCAGGAGGAGAATGTTGGTACCCTTGATACTAATATATTTTATATACACAGATTTAGAAATAAAATACATTTTCCTGTAAATGTCACTTTGCGAGATGCGTTGCCAAAGCAAATGTCAATCAATCTGTGATACGGTCCCGCCCCGTTTTCAGAATGTTTCTAGGAAAACCATGTGACCTACTGTATCATGTTAATTTCCGGGGTGTGACATAACCCCTTTAAACTACGTTAAACTCAACCACATTACAGATAGAAAGAGGATAATTGAAGCTGCAAAGTGTTTGTTTCATAAAAATCCACCGTTGACATGTTATGAGCTACTTTCTTCAATAAATTCTGTGCAGGTGGAGTTTGGAAGCGCTCGTTGGAAATCACTCAACGGTCCTACGTACCACTCGTTTCTAAACTAGTAAGACGCCTCAGGGTGACAAGCGACCTCGCCCTATGTCTTGGCCATCTAGCCAGTATCGGACCAGTTACCCATATACAGTGGTGTGAAATCGATTTTAGAAGTGTGGGTCCTCTAAATTCATGACGTCATGCGCGTATGCTGTTTTTATTGTTAAGTGTGTGTTTAGTGTGTGCATATGAGGCGCACGTGCGTGCAGCAAAATAAGTGTGGGCTCGCTGAGCCCACGCGAGCCCATGGCATCTCACCCCTGCCTATATGTGGAGATCCATGTACTGTATATGGAGATATGCTGTGAGAGCCCAAACATGCTTACTCAGTTATTCGTTATGTGAAAGTCCTGATGTCTAAGACATCTGACATACCCTTTTATGCCCGTACATGGAGATTCCTGTCTGTAGAACCAGCCACACAGATATGGGCTGTCTTGGCCATCCGTCTTGGCCATATATGAATTCTGTTAGTGTGGTATGTGGCCTCCATATATATGGGCATTACCATATGAATCCCTTTTAGATAAGGGCTTAATATTGATGACATCAGGGAAATCCATGTATGGGCATAAAAAGGATTTTGTTAGTGTGACATCACAGTGAAGCCAGAGTGTGATGTCAGAGCGACAAACCCATTCTGTTAGAGTGGTTTCCCTGACATTACAGTGATGTCTAGAGCATGATTTCAGAACGACAAACCCGTAGACTGTAAAAAAAAAAAGTGCACACGTCTGTCCGGACGGACGGAGTTAGAATGTGCCGTTTCACATACTGCGACCTTCGGCCGCAATTACATATGCAATTACACATGTGGGTCAGTGACGTGACGCCCCAAAAAATGTGTTTTTAAAAAAACTTTAAAATGCAGGCATAAAAGTTATTTAATTTTGTTCTACTCACTCTCAACCTTATGGAAATACATTTTGTTTTTAGATATTTTATTGGAATCAGACTTTATTCAGCAGTTTGTTGTACTTGTGCCTAAAATCGTCATATGGTGTGACATGAAAATAATTGTTCATAAAATGAAAATGGAGTACATCTTTCTTAAGTTACTCACTTTATCAAAGTCCTTTATCATAACTAACCAGTGATCCACTATAGTTTTTTGAAAATTAATTATATCTGTATATTTTTTTCATAATCGACACTCTGTGTGAGGCCCATGTTCATGATCTTACAACATATTTTAAATGTATTCTGTCAAAACTTTCTCTAAAATTACACAAATATTTGTGAGTCTTCCTGATAATATTCTCTATGTAATCCATAAACATTTTTTTGGTTTAATCATTAATAAAGGTATGATTTTTCACTATTTGGAATGTCACACCAAATGATTTAGTGTCACACCGTATGATCATATCTTCATGTGTCAAAGCAAACTGTGTTTTAACCTACCTATTAGTGAGTACTGAACTTTACTGATTGATTAAACAATTACCCAGGATAACATGGCCTTAATATTTCTGAACAGGATAGTATTGTAGGGCTTTAACATGGGATAAGAAAGAATTGTAGTAGTAGATGGATGATGAGGATGTGCACAGGAATGCTACGCACACCTAAGTCTTCTGCCGGCCCACGGCAGAAGGATCCTAAAGAGACAATAAGGCGCATAGCCACACTTGGAGCCAAGGCAACATTTTATTAACACCAATTAGTGGAAACAGAACTCAGCATTCAGGTAAATTGCTTTTTTCCGAAGTCTCCTGAACTTGAACACAGCATTTTGTGTTGAACAAATGTAATTAGGAATCATGACATTACACCACATCTCCACTAGCTAAAGAGTGCTGGGTTGCGCAACTCCAAAAATAACTGATCTACAAGCTCTCGCAGCACAACGTGTTGAGAGCTTGTAGATCAGCTATTTTCGCTAGTTTTGTCTCGTGTCCTACCTTAACACTGTCCACTGTCCTGTCCAGTCCAGTGAGTGAAAGTACAAAAGTATTAGATCAGATTAGATTATACATTTAGACTGTATTGTACATCAGCCAGTCGTATTTGGTGAGGGTAGCAAACCGGCTGCCTTGTTGCGGTTCTGCTATGCCACAGACAACCTCCTGCTCTTCGTAGAAAATGCAGTCTCGCCCCTTTGGCTCCTCTCTCCTTGCTGGGTCATTGTTTAGTTTCTCCCTGTACTTTCTCGTTCTCTCAGCACTTGTGATTTTCCAGCTGACAAAAGAAAATGGAATGTATAGTTTAAGACAAAGAGAAAATATTGTTTAGATTGAAACAATATGTTAAGGTTTCTGTGAAGGGGTTTCTGCTCTGTCTGATGAATTTGAAGTATCACTGAATGAAGCTAAATTACATTTTATGTAAAATTGTTTAATACAAATGTTTAAATGTACAAAAGAAACATGGAACTTTGTTATTTATTGTTATATCTGTAGTTTAATACAGTATAAAGCATATGGTGTGACAATCAAGTCATATGGCGTGACAAGCAGATGTCACACCATTATGATTAAGTGTCACACCATATTACGTTTTTCTGCATTTAGGTTTACCTTGAGGCTACTATGTACACATTAGCATGCTAACAGCATGCTAGCTATAACAAAGCAACCTAGATCTACATGGAAATATGACCAAAACTTCAAATAACTTAAGCTTTTTTTAATGAAAAGGTGTCACACCAACAGACATCCAAAGTGGTGAGTTTGTCAAAGTTTCAACAAGATGGCATTTCATGAAAATGTTAAAATCATAACTCACCTCAGACACCTGTCTTGCAGTTGTGCTGGGAGTGCTGAATAGCCTTACAGAAGAAGGACCTCTCTAGCCAATAGGTGTCCAAATAATTGCCTGTTTAATTTGTCCAAACTAGTGTCACACCAAATGATTTTGGTTTGGGGGACAAAATGTTTTTGATCAGAAATGACTGAAAACATTATGCTTTGACTTTGAAAAGATATAGGCTCACAAATAGACATTTTTTTAGCCTAAATTCATTTTCAAATGATTTTTAGCAATTCTTTTTCTTAGTTTTATTCAAGTTCCCACTTTGAGAAACAAGGTCAGGACAGTCACACCATATGAGTTTTGCCATGTTTGGTTGAACATTCTGAAGAAATGAGGAATGAAATGTTTTAATCTTGAGTAAGTTCACATAAAGCTTAATGTCCTGCACAATATTCAGAAGGTTTTTGACAAATATATTTTTTATTTATACATGTTTGACACCGAGGACAGCGAAAACGTTACGTCACGTCACCCACCCATTTGCTTAGTTTGCAACTGTCTCCTACTTTAATTGTTGTCTTATGGTGCGCTACTTTAAAGATTGAGTACCGTTTTTATTCAATGTTTAATCATATGTTTATAGGACGATGTATTTGCACTGTATAAAATCTACTTTTACCAGTATGGCAATAGTGTTTTCAATGTGTTGTTCTGTAGCCCACCTGCTATTTACATAGGCCTAACAACTGCTACATGGCCTGTAGTCTACTGCAGTGTTTCTGAACCTTTTCAGGCCGCGACCCTCAAAATAATCATATTTTAACTGGGACCCCACAAAATAATTTGGGGGTCCCGACCCACAGGTTGAGAACCAGTGGTCTACTGTATGCTGGACTGTTCCTTTAATATGCAACTCTCTGGTATAAAGGATTCTCTGACTGCTATTATTATTTCCATAGTGTAGTAATGTGACTAAATCTTGTCCAGGCTAAAATTGCCTATGCTAATAATACTAATACTGTTCATTCTCTCTCCTGTTGGAACAGGACCTAATCGACCTACAAAACAAACATCACATACCTGTTCTCTTTAACTTTAAATCGGGCTTCAGAATTGTTTCCAACAGTCTGTGTCCATGGTCGATCTGTCCCTCCTCTGACAATGATGAAAGGGTTTTGGAGGCCATAGCCTTTCTTTTAAAAAGCACAAACAGTTCCTCTTCCGTCTGTTTGGACAGTTTAGATTTGAGGCATGGTGTCACCAGCTGGGCTCTGAATCTGCTCAACATTTTATCGAGTACAGCAAGGTAATGTCTTGACAAATTATTGCTAGTCTACTCTGCTGCACCTTGAACAATACCTCTGAGCAGGACAAACTGTTGGAAAGACCAAACTATACTAGGCTCATGGCTGTCTTGTCAGCAGGCATGCGCAGATCTGGTTAATGAGAGCTAATAAGACACACCTGCTAGTGTAATTATCAGCAGTAGACTCACTCAGCTGTGTTAACGTGTGCTTAGACTGCCATCCTGTGGAATAAATTGACACTGCACTAATATGACAAGTGAACTCATAGCACTTGTCTGTAATAATTTTGTTCTTACCGGTATTTTCTCCTTTCTCAGCTATTATAAAAGCTTTTAATATTGGACAAGTGTGCAGTATGCTCTGTTAACTGAATAATATTCAGTTGGACATTCTTTTCTTGTGTACTCCGTTTCAAGGATTTCAATGGGGGATTCAACCAGTAAGTGTATGAGACTCCAGGGTCTAAACAAGGTCTCAATGGAAGAGTGGGGAGACTGTCAGCATCCACTGCAGATGTACTACTTATATTATATTGTATGAACATACAGTACTCTACCATTGGTTGATATATAGCTAGAAATTAAAGTGCTCAAGTTTTTAACACAATCCAATAAACCAGTGGTTCTCAAACATCTTTGGCTCAAAAGTGCTCAAGTTTTTAATATAATCCAATAAACCAGTGGTTCTCAAACATCTTTGGCTCAGGGCATCCGCCACGGCACGCCTAAATGACATTGCTACTCTACAGCACCTTACATTTATGCCAAATATGTAAATATTTCCCCCTAAGATACAGTATGTCACAAGGGAAATTTGATAGAATATCTGTTTCCATTAGAACAGATTGAAAACATTTATATATATATTTGGCGTTAAACCCCAGCATCCCTATTCTGGGGTGTACATTCACCAAAAATAGAAGATCTCTACTGTTACTTTCTAGAGGCAGTAAGTGGTTAAAGTAATGTTTATCAATTACAAACCCTCTTTGAGAACCCCTGAAATAAACAACATGACCATGAATGAGAGCAGTGTAGCCAAAATCCTGAAACCAGAGAACAAAGACAAATCGTTATGTCCTGTTGTTCTTCTCTGAAAGATGTTATAGACAGGATCCTTCAGTGGGTCTCAACCTGACTCCCAGGGGGGCCCACCCATGATTTTGGGTGGGTTCCCAGATGACAGTTAGACTTAGATTTCAGCCATCTTCATATAATTGTTCCTTAATGATGAGGATAATCTGGTCCAATGGTTTGTGGACAGTTCAGAAACCCGCCTACCAGTGACTTTATAGCCTGAAGTTTCTATTATCTTGAATTCCTCATCGATGATGTCACTGGTAGACAGGTTTCTGTTCAAACAAATGGTACAATAGTATAATGAGCAATTATATAAAGATAGGTTGAATGTGGATGAAGTCATCCTTTAACGATTTGTTTTTGGCATTGAAAACAGGAACATAAAAATAGAAAATACATTTCAGATCAGCTTTTAGGCTTTGTAAACAACAGATAAATTACAAATAACTTAAAATATACTAAGAAATAACTGACATATTTAATAACAAAAAAGAAATAAGAGAAAAAACACACTTTACTCACTTTGGTGAGCTTGTAGATCAGCTATTTTCGGGGGAAACAGGCACAAGACAAGTTCTGGGTGATGTCACAATTGTTATTCTGATGCTGATTCTGCACTGATTACTGATGGCCCATAACTTAACAAAATATGCAACATTTTCTATTTGAGAAATATTTTTAAATCAGGGATGACACGTTGAAAGTGGCTCAAATTGTGACTCAATGGCTGAGTAATACTTGTTGAGACCAATGTTGTGGACCAATGTTGTGGGTGTATGAGGTTAGCAACCTCATGCACAGCACTCGCGAGAGGGCACCAACTCAAGCTACAGACATTTATTCAGATACCCTCAGAGTCTCCCGAGAGGGGGGGAGTATGTGAGACTCAACAATACAAACATAACGGTAACAGCCCTTAACTAATCACAGCTAACGAGATGGCTCACCTAAACAACATCAGCTGGGGAGAAATTGGAAGTAAAGTGTCACTGCGAAAACATCTGCAGGAACACAAAAGGTAAAAATACATCAAGCCAGGACCAAGTGTGGAGAAGAGGGGTCACAGGTGCAGCGCACAACTTGGTTGGTGAGTTGGTGAGACGAAGGAGAACTCCAGGCAGGAATAACCCCACAGTACTGGAGAACTCTACGCACCTGTGTCACCTCAAGACCTCAGGAGGGACCCACCCAATACCTCCCCAGAGAAGCCTCTTGTTGGGAAAAAACAAATAGAGCAGGAGAGGGGAGTTTAGCCTTGGTCAGGAGGAGGAGATGGGCAGTGATTTGGCCACCACTGCCGACCCGGCCATCAGGAGGGTGTTGTGGTTTGCGGGTCGAAACACCACCTATGATCGATGGTTACCACCTGAAGACATCAAATTTTCCTGGCCAAGGCTACATTCACCAAACGTGAATGGAGGAGAAGCATCGTTAGATGTAATTATAATCATTGTCGAAAAAGTGAAATAATATCAGCCAGTGGGCATAACTCAAGTGCACATGGAGAGACTAACATTTGTCTCCATTAAAAACCTTTCTCACACAACTCCCAACAGAAGAGCTTCCCTCTAGCGTGAATTCTTGTTCACTTCTTTAAAGGCAACATATCGGTTAAAGCCCGGCCTTCTTGGAACGCTTTGTTCAAGTGTGAATGGCTTTAATGTGGTTCTTTAAGGACCTCTGACGTTTGAACCATTTCTCACACTGGTCACAGATGTAGTAGTTCTCTGCGTGCATTATCTCGTGAGATCTCAGGCCTGAGTCAGTGCTGAACCATTTCTCACACAGGTCACAGTGGTAGGGTTTTTCTCCTGTATGATGAATTCTCTGGTGACGGTTGAGATCAGTCATCTGTCTGAACTTCTCCCCACACTGCTGACAGTTGTAGGGTTTCTCTCCTGTATGAATTCTCTGGTGTCGTTTGAGATTAGTTCCAAGGCTGAATGTTTCCCCACACTGGTCACAGTTGTAGGGCTTCTCTCCTGTATGAACTCTCTGGTGTTTTTTGAGAGGACCTTTTAGGCTGAATCTTCTCCCACACTGCTCACAGGTGTAGGGTTTTTCTCCTGTATGAATCCTCTGGTGTTTTTTGAGATCACATTTTTGGCTGAACTTCCTCCCACAATGCTCACAGTTGTATGGCTTCTCTCCTGTATGAATTCTCTGGTGTTTGAGACTACTTCCCTGGCTGAATGTTTCCCCACACTGGTCACAGTTGTAGGGCTTTGCTCCTGTATGAATTCTCTGGTGCTGTTTGAGATGACCTTTTAGGCTGAACTTCCTCCCACACTGGTCACAGTTGTAGAGTTTCTCTCCTGTATGAATCCTCTGGTGTTGTTTGAGATTACATTTTTGGCTGAACTTTCTCCCACAATGCTCACAGTTGTAGGGCTTCTCTCCTGTATGAATCCTCAGGTGCTGTTTGAGATTATCTTTTCGGCTGAACCTTCTCCCACACTGGTCACAAATATGTTTCTTCACTTGGGAAGGCAAGACATCTGGGATGGAGAATGAGGGGAGATAAAGAAACCACAAAATGATTAGAAATAACATGTGTTGTGTTAACAAGTGATAATGTTCTAATTTTCAAAGCATCTCTCACTACGTCTTTCTTCAGACTGTAGACCTGGAGTCTGTTGAAGGCACCATTTAACCAGTTAATACAGCATGTTGTCGCTGGTGGGTGGAAACCTTAACTGTTCCTTAAAGAAAATTTAAAAAAGAACCTCTATTCAAAATAAATGGATCCAATGTAGTTATTTAGTCACAAGCTCTCGTTAATCATTTTCATTGGTTCACAAACTTTCACTTATACTTGAATTAGTCTATAGGCAACTTTTAAAATGTAAAAAATAAATAAAAGAGAAAGGTAATAATAAAAAGTCATCCTCACGCATAAGGATAACATCAAATGGTAAATGCCGCATTCATATAGCACTTTATTCCAAAGCACTTTACATAGATTGTGCATTACATTCACCCATTCACACACGCATTCATACACAGATGTTGGGGGAAACCATGCAAGGCACCAAACTGCACATCGAGAGCAATAAGCTGTTCTGTCTCGAGGACACTTCTACACTAACCATGGGGAGCCAGGAATCGAACTGGGAACCTTGCGGTTCTCGATCCGGCCACTCTACCCCTGAGCCACTGCTGCCCCATCAAGCACATGTGCTTTTAATGAGTCTAAGATGGCTAAAACACACACACACATACACACACACACACACACACACACACACACACACACACACACACACACACACACAGTGCTTCTACGGAAGAGACGGCAGGACATGGCCGCTAAAAGCGTCCCAGAGGTCAGGAGGAGAACGTTGAGACCCTCGATACTGATATATTTTATACACAGATCTAGAAATAAAATACATTTTCCTGTAACGTCACTTTCTGGTTTTCCTGGTCGGTTTGATGCCAGTGCAAGATGCGCTGCCAGAGCAAATGTCAATCAATCTGTGATACGGTCCCGCCCTGTTTTCAAACCGTTTCTAGGAAACGTGACCTACTGTATCATAATGTAAATTTTCGGGTTGTGACATAACACCCCTTTAAGCAACGTTAAACTCAACCACATTACAGACAGAAAGAGGATAATTCAAGCCTTCAGTACACCTGCAAAGTGTTTGTTTCATAAAAATCCACCGTAGACACATGTTATGAGCTACTTTATTCAATAAATTCTGTGCAGGTGGTTATTTTCTAAGGGTTGGAGACTTGGAGTTTGGAAGCGCTCATTGGAAATCACTCAACGGTCGTACGTACCACTCGTTTCTAAATTAGTAAGACGCCGCAGGGTGACAAGCGCGTAGCCTTGGCCATCTGGCCAGTGATGTATATCGGACCACCCATATCAGACCCCTGGTACCCATATATGGAGATCCATGTACTGTATATGGAGATATGCTGTGAGAGCCCAAACATTCTTACTCAGTTATTCGGTATGTGAAAGTCTTATGATGTCATACACTTTTATGCCCATACATGGAGATCCCTGTCTGTAGAACCAGCCACAAAGATATGGGCTGTCTTGGCCATATATGGATTCTGTTAGTGGTATGTGGCCGATGTGGCCTCCATATACTGTATGGGCATTCCTATATATACTTCATATATGGGCATAAAAGGGATTATGTTAGTGTGACATCACAGTGAAGCCAGAGTGTGATGTCTGAGCGGCAAACCCATTCTGTTAGAGTGGTTCCCCTAACATTACAGTGATGTCAGAGCGACAAACCCATAGACCGTAAAAAAAGTGTACACGTTCGGACGGACGGAATCAGCATGTGCCGTTTCACATACTAAACTGCGACCTTCGGTTCCAATTACACATAATGCAGGAGGCAGCAGGATGTTGTGTTATTGAAAACAAGCGCGTCCAAACTCCAAACACACAGAAAAATTATCACCTGCACAGAATATATTGACAGAAAGGATTGTTATGAAACAAACACTTTGCAGATAGAGGATAATTCAAGCTTTCCATACAGCTACAATGTTGGTGAGTTTAACATTGTTTAATACATTCAGATAGGAATTTTCTGTTTGAATGTATGAGCTCGCTGTCATTGAACTCTAGATTCAACACATTAAAAATAAATCTAGGGTTGCAAATTGCGGCTAGGGGCACACAATTGACAGGTGCATTGCAATTGGTGTGGGGTAATTGATCACACCACCTGCAAATTGTGTTCCCCATACATGTGTGCGTCCATAACAAGTTTTGATCTCCACTCCAGAGTGTGAAGCTGGTGGAGATATTTGACTAAACACAGGTTTTCTACTTTCAAATGGATATGAAACTATAGAGGACAATATCTGAGGAATGAGTTATTGGCTGAGTACAGGCCTATAGGCCTACACACGCAGTGCAGAGCATTTATTGCAGTCTGCTAACCGAGCGTGGATAATCTGGATATAGTACCGATCTATGGCTCAGCTCAGGTTTTTATGCGAGTTCTCAATAAAAAACAAATAAGTAGATAATTGGAACCCTGAAAATCGATCAAATTGAAATAATAAGAACTGTATCCATCACCCTGACATGTGTGTAAGCAAGCTGTTTTGCTTACTTTGCAACTGTCTTCTTGTTTAATTGTTTTATTGGCTTATGGTAGGCTACTTTAAAGATTGAGTACCGTTTTCATTCAATGTTTAATCATATGTTTATAGGATGATGTATTTGCACTGTATAAAATCTACTTTTACCAGTATGGCAATAGTGTTTTCAATGTGTTGTTCTGTAGCCCAACTGCTATTTACATAGGCCTATACAACTGCTACATGGCCTGTAGCCTACTGTATGCTGGACTGTTCCTTTAACTTCTTCAGTGCCATATTTAAAGTGGGACCTCTTATATTGCCGGTTCGCCAACAAAGGGTTACAAAAATAGTGTGCACGCTGGTGCACACATTCGTGCACAGATCATGCACTATGCATGTGCATGCTTTTCACAGCTTTCAAACAAAAAAATCCGCTTGGAAATCCGTTCAGGCATTCAGGAGAAGGCAGCCCTTATGTTTTCTTCAAATGTAAACAAACATGGCTGCCATGTTTGAAAGATGGGGTTGGTATGGGGGTTAAACATGCAATTTCGCGATCGCGATCATGGCTAGTACACTGTTGGAGGTCCAATTTTTTCAAATTTTTTTTTTTTTTTATATATAGGCCTATATATATATATATTTTTTTTTTTAAAGACGTCCAGAAGACGTCTGGCAGGGAGGTCCATAGTTAAAAAGATGTTTTTATTATAGAAAACGTCTTTTTTGGCAGGGTATGAGTTTTAATATGCAACTCTCTGGTATAAAGGATTCTCTGACTGCTATTATTATTTCTTTAGTGTAGCAATGTGACTAAATCTTGTCCAGGCTAAAATCGCCTATGCTAATAATACTAATACTCCCTTCATTGTTCATTCTCTCTCCTGTTGGAGCAGGACCTAATGGACCTATAAAACAAACTATCACATACCTGTTCTCTTTAACTTCAAATCGGGCTTCAGAATTGTTTCCAACAGTCTGTGTCCATGGTCGATCTGTCCCTCCTCTGACAATGATGACAGAGTTTTGGAGGCCATCGCCTTTCTTTGAAAAAGCACAAACAGTTCCTCTTCCGTCTGTTTGGTCAGTTTATACTTGAAGCACGGTGTCACCAGCTGGGCTCTAAATCTGCTCAACATTTTATCGAGTACAGCAAGGTAATGTCTTGACAAAGTATTGGTAGTTTACTCTGCTGCACCTTCAACAACACCTCCGAGGTAGACAAACTGTTAGAAAGACCAAACTATACTAGACTCATGGCTGTCTTGTCAGCAGGAACGCGCAGATCTGGTTAATGAGAGCTAATAAGATACACCTGCTAGTGTAATTATCAGCAGTAGACTCACTCAGCTGTGTTAACGTGTGCTTAGACTGCCATCCTGTGGAGTAAATTGACACTGCACTAATATGACAAGTGAACTCATAGCAATTGTCTGTAATAATTCTGTTCTTATTTTCTCCTTTTTCCTTTATCAACTATTATTAAAGCTTTTAATATCAGACAGGTATGCAATGTGCGCTGTTAACTGGATAATGTATTCAGCTGGACATTCCTTTCTTGTGTCCTAATCATAATAAACTAACCCCATACCTCCCATTTTCCTTTGTAAATATCTCCTATTTCACTTTATTACTTTTATTTATTTTTCCCTTGTTATTTTTTTAAGACTGCTTTTTATGTTGTCCTCTTTTGTTACTGACATTTCCCTGAGCAAAGTACTGTGTTCTATCAGTCTGTCTTTCAATGTTAAGTGAGATACATAAAGTGGTTCATGTGTAAATAATCTGAAAAGCTTACTAGGATCTCCTTTTAGTTGACCTTGTACCAGTGATTTGTACTGTCATGAAACTGTACTTTTTCCTACGCAAACTTCTAATAAATTCTTCAATCGATCAATCAATCAATCAATCCTGACTGGCACACTCAAGATTTAGATCTGTTCTCCAGGTTTTCTTTAGAATGATGTAGCCTATAACACTGATTTACTATGACACTATGGCACATTATGAGTCCACGGTCCACCAGTACAGTGGTTATCGTTTTATTTGCAAGGACCCCCATAAGTAACTCTCAGAGTTGCAGATCTGGTCATTCAGGGATATCTCTTTGTGTTTCTGGTAAAAATGTAATTTTGACAAAAATACCTACCACAAGCCAACATGGAAATGACCCCTGGCCAGCCAGGGAACATAGCAAAAAAAAGGGATACACAGTTAAAAAAAAGCCTAAATATTTATTTATGAACTTGCATGTAGATCTGGTGAAGAGAGTTGTGGTAGATGGGAAAAGAACTCATCGAGTACAGTGCAAATCAGGTGTGTTTTACTAAGCATAGAGGGATCTAAGTGGTTAAACTGAAGTTTATCCAATGTTTTCTGAGGCACCCCTGGACTGGCATCACGGCACCCACTTTAGAGAAACCCTGCCTTACCTTGTAGCGACTTCTATTTGTAGACAGGCTCTGAATCATTGGATTGGTCCCTTCTCTCAGTAGTCGGTTGAATTCCAGGGTTCCCAACCATTTAATTTTTTACCAATTAATTTTCAAAACTTTTCCAAAATATTAAACCCAATTTCCAAGACTATAACAATAATTCAGCTCAATAACGAGTCCTATGCGCAATGCCCAAATACAGGTAGCGTATGGCAGTGATTCTCAACCTTTTCAGGCCGTGACCCCCAAAATAATCATATTTGAACTGGGAACCCCGGCACCCTGACGAGCACTAAGAGTTGAGGAATTTTGTATAACACGGTTTTATTGTGAAAATAGCAGATGTACATGCTCACAACGCCTCGCAACGCGACGCGTTGTGAGCATGTAGATCAGCTATTTTTACACTTTCTCCCTCTAATATTTGACAATTTGGCCAATGTTTAATTTGTCATTTCAGAGGTATAAATTCTTTCCAGGACCTTCCAGGACCCTTGATCAATTTCAAAACTTTTCCAGTCCTGGAAAAATATTTTTCTAATTTCAAAATATTTCCAGGAATTTCATGACAGTGGCCTCCTCCTCTCTCCTCACCTCCAGAGTAGGGAAGGAATTCGTTGGTATCCCAATGATGTGGCAGCTCCTTCTCTGCAGACATTCTAGTTCCTGGACCAGGTGTTTTGGGAGGCCAGCCCAGCATATTCCAGCACTGGTCTGATGAACGTCACGTTATATCTGGGTCAACACCACATCTCGGGGTAGCTGTACCCACCCACCCATCTGAACTTGACCACTTTGTTAAGTGGTCAGATTTTCCAGTGGGCCTTGAACCAGAAAACCACTGATGTATACCGATGTTTCTGGTTGACATTGGCACATTTCACTCAGGTTTTTTCATCTCACTCATGTCACTTTGTCTGCTGACCTCACTCAGCAACGGGAAAAAAAAAAAAAAAAAAAAAAAAAAAAAACAATTCACAGGAGGCAAGCAGTGATCACCCCATGATGTGCACTGCAATGTAGTTTCAAATGCACTACATTGCAGGCGCAAAAAAAAAAGAACACGACGACACGTGTGACATGCTTGATCTGGGCAGATTGCCCCAGGAAATGTGCCAATCTCAACCCAAAACAACGGTACATAGTAACACACACGATACAAGTACTGTATTCTGTATGTAGTTACAGGTATCAGGTAAGCACTATACTAGACTAGGCAGCTATGTAAATACAAATTTATTTCAAAAATAGATCCATGAGTATACAATGCACAGACTGCAGTTTCGAACTGTTACACTGTGAACACTGACAGGGTGGTTAGTCGGGACAAGATGGACTAAAGAGAAACCGTTACAGAGCTTTTCCCACCAGACAATACAACATTTCTAAGAACCTATCCAACTGCGTTTCTATTTGCACACGTTTTGGCACAGAGAGTTAATCTATAACCAATATAAGTTTGGCCGGTATATCGGCAACGATGAGCTATATGAGCTTGTAGATTGGCTATTTTCTAAATATTTTTAAAAGAGCTTAAGTGGTTATACAAATTTTGGTTTTTGTATGTAATTTATATTTACTTGCCCTTTTTTACCTACGAAATATAGGTCCAAACATCACCAATGGGTGGTCTAGGTCTCTAAAATAGGTAGATATCGCATCGGAGTCGATGGGACCCAGAAGTCTGGCTCTAGTTTAAACATAAGCATTCATTGTTTTATTTGTTTAGGCCCTGCGGTGGTGAAATTACAATGCATAGCTATTAGCTAGGGTTCTGGTCAAAGCATAGACCTATTGAAACTTATCAGTAACGGCTGATCACTCTCAGATCATCATTTTACCTCATTGCACTCCATGTTACTTTACAGGGCATGAACACTTTTACGTTTTTTGACAGACTTTTTGCTGTGGCGTCTGTGTGATTTGAGATCTAGATATGTACTATAATCATAAAACTTCATTCTATTGCAGTAAGTTATAGCATAGACCCAATTTCCAAACAATTCCAATTTCTGACATTAATGTCAGATCAATACCATAGTTTTAAAACATCCGATTTTTTGCCAATTCTCAAACACGCACAGACGCATGCACAGCACACACAGAAATGGGCACAAAATACAAAATGTATTTGAAATTCAAATTAAAAATACTATGTGAAATACTTCCTTACCAGGATACTGTCAGGGTAGCATCTTGGTGAGATATGGTATCCTGTTAAATATTAGACCAAGTATCTTTTTTTTTCTTCCCCCCCCCCCCCCCCCCCAACTAGATATAACTGTAAATATCATACTACTGCACATGCCATTGCTTTTCAGTTGTATGTACAGTACAAGTACTGTCAACTCGTCTAGCCACGGTCTCACAGCAAATGAACAACACTGACGTCTCAATTTCTTGTTAAAGACAGGGTGCCGTGATGTTTTCCCCCATAAAACATGTTTGTCAGGTATTATGATTATACTTGGAGGATGATCTTTTTCAATAAAGGGTACAAATTGTGTTTTTATGTGGTTTTTCAGGTGGGTGGTGACCCAGTTGAAATTAGCCACACCCACAGCTGTTGCTGAATGGAAAAAAAGAGGAGGAGATGATTTTATGAAAGAAAGTAATGTATTTCAATTGGGCCTTTTGACTCCGTGGCTATATTAGAGTATTCTAAACCCCATAGAAACATACAAAACAGAAAAAGTACAACTCTATGGCACCACCTCTTTAAGGGTTAAAGATAAATCTAAATAATAATGCACTTCTTGAAACACAAAGATAAGAGTTGACAGGTCTCATTTTTCAAATACTAGAAAAAAAAAGAGAGATAAGGAACGCAACATTAGTCAAGTAAAGTAGACCTATGCATACATGTTCAAAGCAGGCATTCATGGGAACAAAATGCTCTTATTATATTGACAATACAATTAAATATAGGCCCATGATAGTAACTACCTATGTATAACAAATTCCAGTGGAGCTCGTCCACACCAAAGCAATGATTAAGAGACCTTTTACAGTTTCCATAGCAATGGTATCACAGTCCCTCCGGGATATGGGATATGTGACAGTCCACATCAAGGTGACCAGCAGAGATCATTTTAAGTTTCCAAAGCCCATCAAGCAGTGTGAATAGCTTTAATGTGGTTCTTTAAGGAACTGTGATGTTTGAACCATTTCTCACACTGGTCACAGAAGTAGTAGTTCTCTGCATGCATTATCTTGTGAGATGTCAGGCCATGGTCAGTGCTGAAGCATTTCTCACACTGGTCACAGTGGTAGGGTTTTTCTCCTGTATGAATTCTCTGGTGACGGTTGAGATTAATTATCTGTCTGAACTTTTCCCCACACTGCTGACAGTTGTAGGGTTTCTCTCCTGTATGAATTCTCTGGTGTCGTTTGAGACTACTTCCACTGCTGAATGTTTCCCCACACTGGTCACAGTGATAGGGCTTTTCTCCCGAATGAATCCTCTGGTGATGTTTGAGATTCTGTTTTCGGCTGAACTTGCTTCCACACTGGTCACAGTTGTAGGGCTTGTCTCCTGTATGAATTATCTGGTGCTGTTTGAGATGACCTTTTCGGCTGAACTTACTCCCACAATGCTCACAGTTGTAGGGTTTCTCTCCTGTATGAATCCTCAGGTGCCGTTTGAGATGATCATTTAGGCTGAACCTTCTCCCACAATGCTCACAGTTGTAGGGCTTTTCTCCTGTATGAATTCTCTGGTGTTGTTTGAGATGACTTCCATGGCTGAACGTTTTGCCACACTGGTCACAAATATGTTTCTTCACTTGGGAAGGCGAGACATCTGGGATGGAGAATGAGGGGAGAAAAAGAAACCACAAAATGATTAGAAATAACATGTGTTGTGTTAACAAGTGATAATCTAATTTTCAAAGCATCTCTCACTACTTCTTTCTTCAGACTGTAGGCCAGGAGTCTGTTGGTGGTTGGATGGAAACCTTGTATGTCCAAAACTGGGCTATTTTCTGTCACACACACACACACACACACACACACACACACACACACACACACACACACACACACACACACACACACACACACACACACACACACACACACACACACACACACACACACACACACACACACACACACACACACAGCGCTTCTAGGGAAGAGACAGCAGGACATGGCCGCTAAAAGCGTCCCAGAGGTCAGGAGGAGAACGTTGAGACCCTCGATACTAATATATATTATATACAGATCTAGAAATAAAATACATTTTCCTGTAAAGTCACTTTCTGTTTTTCCTGGTCGGTTTGATGCCAGTGTGACATGCGTTACAAGAGCAAATGTCAAACAATCTCAATACGGTCCCGCCCTGTTTTCAAACCGTTTCTAGGAAAACCATGTGACCTACTGTATCATAATGTTAGTTTTCGGGTTGTGACATAACCCCTTTAAACGACGTTAAACTCAACCACATTACAGAAAGAAAGAGGATAATTCAAGCTTTCAGTACAGCTGCAAATTGTTTGTTTCATAAAAATCCACCGTTGACATGTTATGAGCTACTTGCTTCAATAAGTTCTGTGCAGGTGGAGTTTGGAAGCGCTCATTGGAAATCACTCAACGGTCCTACGTACCACTCGTTTCTAAATTAGTAAGACACCTCAGGGCTACAAGCGACCTCGCCCAATGTTTTGGCCATCTGGCCAGTGATGTATATCGGACCAGTTACCCATACTGTATATGGAGACCCTGGTACCCATATATGGAGATCCATGTACTGTATATGGAGATATGTTGTGAGAGCTCAGTTATTCGTTATGTGAAAGTCCTATGATGGCTATGACATCTGACATCATACCCTTTTATGCCCAAACATGGAGATCCCTGTCTGTAGAACCAGCCACACAGATATGGGCTGTCAATTGGCTATCTGTCTTGGCCATATATGGATTCTGTTAGTGTGGTACTGTATGGTGCCGATGTGGCCTCCATATATGGGCATTCCCATATTAAGTCCTGTTAAATATGGGCTTAATATTGATTGCATCAGGGAACTCCATATATGGGCATAAAAGGGATTCTGTAAAGCCGACATCATAGTCGCCTGGGCGGTGGAAGGCTTTACACCGCGGTGTAGTCTTTTCGAGTCTTTTTGAGTCATGAAACTACAACGTTACGTCATTCCTCGCGGTGGAGAGCTTTACACCGCAAGTCCCAACACATCTCTCTGTTTTTACTATCAGACAGACAGGCTCTACACCCCGTTCACTGATTGGTCGACCTGGTCGGAGTTTGCGTCTGAACCAGAGGGAGGCGGGGGAGTACTTCACCGTGGGCCCCGTGACTATGATGTCCCGCACTTATTTTCTGACTTGAGGTGGAAAGCTCTCCACCGGTGGATAGCTCTCCACCGTACACTCTGATACGGGCTTTAGTGTGACATCACAGTGAAGCCAGAGCGTGATGTCAGATCTATAGCTCAGCTCAGGTTTTTATGTGAGCTCTAAATATTCAAGAATAAATAATAATAATAGCTATAAGTAGATAATTGAAACCCTGAAAATTGACCAAATTGAAAAAATAAGAACTGTCTATCCATCACCCTGACATGTGTGTGAATGATATAACAGATAAGCAAGCAGTTGTTTTGCTTACTTTGCAACTGTCTCCTATAGTTTAATACTTTAAAAATTGAGTACCGTTTTTATTTAATCATATGTTCATATAGGATGGTGTATTTGCACTGTATAAAATCTACAATTACCAGTATGGCAATAGTGTTGTCTGTTGTCAATGTGTTGTTCTGTAGCCCACCTGCTATTTAGACAGGCCTATACAACTGCTACATGGCCTGTAGCCTACTGTATGCTGGACTGTTGGTGCACCCTTTAATATGCAACTCTCTGGTATAAAGGATTCTCTGACTGCTATTATTATTTCCATAGTGTAGTAATGTGACTAAATCTTGTCAAGGCTAAAATCGCCTATGCTAATAGTACTAATAGGCCTACTCCCTTTATTGTTCATTCTGTTTCTTTCCTGTTGGAGCAGGACCTAATGGACCTACAAAACAAACATCACATAGCCTACCTGTTCTCTGTAACTTCAATTCAGGCATCAGAATTGATTCAAACAGTCTGTGTCCATGGTCGATCTGTCCCTCCTCTGACAATGATGACAGAGTTTTGGAGGCCATCGCCTTTCTTTTAAAAAGTACAAACAGTTCCTCTTCCGTCCATTTGGATAGTTTATATTTGAAGCATGGTGTCACCAGCTGGGCTCTGAATCTGCTCAACATTTTATCGAGTACAGCAAGGTAATGTCTTGACAAAGTATTGCTAGTCTACTCTGCTGCACCTTCAACAACATCTCCGAGGTAAACAAACTGTTAGAAAGTCCAAACTATACCAGGCTCGTGGCTGTCTTGTCAGCAGGCATGCGCAGATCTGGTTAATGAGAGCTAATAAGACACACCTGCTAGTGTAATTATCAGCAGTAGACTCACTCAGCTGTGTTAACGTGTGCTTAGACTGCCATCCTGTGGAGTAAATTGACACTGCACTAATATGACAAGTGAACTCATAGCACTTGTCTGTAATAATTCTGTTCTTATTTTCTCCTTTCTCAGCTATTATAAAAGCTTTTAATATTGGACAGGTTTGCAGTGTACTCTGTTGGACATTACTTTATTGTGTCCTAAATCGTAATAAACCAAGCCCATACCTACCTCCCATTTCCTTGGTAAATATCTCCTATTTCACTTTATTACTATTATTCATTTAAATTTTTCCCTTCTTTATATTTAAATGTTTTAAGACTGCTTTTTTATTTTGTCCCCTTTTGTTACTCACAATTCCCTATGCAAAGTACTGTGTTCTATCCGTCTGTCTTTCAATGTTATATGAGATTCTGTGTTATATGAGGTTCAGGTGTAAATAAGCGGAAAGGCTTACTAGGATCTCCTCTTCAGTCTTCAATCAATCAATCAATCAATCCTGACTGGCACACTCATAATAACCAATTGTGAGATAAGCGAACGTCAGGTCGCATGTAAAAAAAAAAAAAGCCGAGGAGGTTTTGATAGTAACTGCAACCTGACAGTCTCAATAATAATAATTTAGTCATGTTGACGTCATCATGTTGTGCATATCGTCTCTGTCGGGTGGAAACCTCATATTTTCAAAACTGTTACCTTTCAGGATTTATATTTATTTTTATATTTTTTTATATGACTTTTCAGTATTCTAATGGAAAAATAGCAAAAGTAGTAGATCTACAAACTCAAATTGGGTCACTTTGTGCTTGTAGATCTGCTCTCCAAGGTTTTCTTTAAATTATGACTGATTTACCATGACACTATGGCACATTATGAGTCCAGTGGTTCTCGTTTTATTTGCAAGGACCGCCATAACTCTCAGAGTTGCGGATCTGGTCATTCAGGGCTATCTCTTTGTGTTTCTGGTAAAAAAGTAAAAAAAAAAGAAAAAGAAAAATAATAACGTCTACCACAAGCAAACATGGAAATCACCCCTGCCTTATCGGTAAGGGATTCTCATTGCTTTTTTAGCATTACACTCATTATTGGACAGAATAGTTGAGTACAGTGCTTGTTCCTCTCGTGAGATACAGTTAGAGTTCTCAAATTCTGCCCGAACCCGACCGACATTTAGGGTAGGGTAGGGCCTAAAATGTATGCTAATTAGTCGGGCCGGGTAGGGCCTCGGGCTCAGTGAAAAAATAAAATATGTTTTTATTTTATTACTATTACTATATGATAGACCCGACCATATCCGACACGACCTGACGTTTTCGGGCCGGGTAGGGCCTAAAATGTATGCTAACTTGTAGGTCCGGGTAGGGCCTCGGGTCTGCCCAGTTAGGGCCCAGTTAGGGCCGGGCCTTAATTTTCAGGCCCGTTGAGAACTCTAGATACAGTATAACCACACAAGACTATGCATTTGTGATTGTGATGAGAATTATAGCCTCCATCCAGCCATGAGCAGGCTGGCAGACCGTGTGTAATTTAATCTGTTGAAATAGAGAAAAAGGGGAGAAACAGCTCTATGAAAGTGACCATTTACAGGCATGATAATAATGTGATATTACCAGCATTGATTATCACAGGGATGTGGGGGTTAACAGAGATGGGCGTGCTGCTTCTTCTGCAGCCTAAAGTCTCCCTCATGTCACTCCAAACATAATCTTGGAGCGTCAACTTCCTTTTTAAACACTCTTTCTCTAGTTAAGCATGCTTGCTTTACACAACAAAAAACATACTTGAGGAACGTCACAGTTTCTCTAGCACCAAAGTCTAATCACACTGCCTGCGAATCTTGAATATCTGAAGGGGGCTTATATCATGTACTAAGCAGGTGCAGCAGAGTAGACTACTATGCACCTTCGCTTGATTGACTAAAAATGCACACTAGTCAACTTTCCTCTTGTTTATTTGGATCTCGCACAGGGCTGTCATGATCAACACATTTCACAATTAATCATCACACAGCTAAGGAGGATTTCAGCCATCTTCATATTGATGAGGATAATCTGGTCCAATGTTTTGTGGACAGTTCAGAAACCTGCCTACCAGTGACTTTAGCATTAGTTTTTTTTTTTCAGATTTCTATTATCTTGAATTCCTCATCGATGAATGACGATGATGTCACTGGTAGATGGGTTTCTGTCCACAAAAATGGTACAATAGTATAATGAGCATTAAGGAGGACCAATTATATGAAGATAGGTTGAATGTGGATGAAGTCGTCCTTTAACGACTGAACACTGGAACATACCAATAAAGATTACATTTCAGATCGGCTTTTAGGCTTTGTAAACAACAGATAAATGACAGATAACTTCAAATAGCCTATACTAAGAAATAACTGATATATTTAATAACAAAAAAGAAACTCACTTGGTGAGCATGTAAGATCAGCTATTTCCGGGGGAAACAGGCACAAGACAAGTTCTGGGTGATGTCACATTTTTGATTCTGATGCCGATGCTGCACTGATTACTGGTGTGTGTTGGCCCATAACTTGACATAAAGTGCAACATTTTCTAATTAAAAAAAGAAAAAAAAAATACTTAATAAAATCTTCTATTTGAGAACTTCTTAGCAAAGTAATAAGTATATGAACATAAGTATAATTTTGAAAACATTGGATTTTTTTATGTATTTATTTTTGCCTATAACAAAATGCTTACATTAGGGATGACAGGTTGAAAGTGGTTACATTGTGACTCATTGGCTGAATAATAATTGTTGAGACTGAGTGAAATAATGACACATATATCAATATCAGCCAGTGGGCCAAGCTCAGTGCACATGGAGAGACTAACATTTGTCTCCATTGAAAACTGTTCCCACACAACTCCCAACACAAGAGCTTCCCTCCAGTGTGAATTCTCGATAGTTGTTCACTTCTTTAAATGCATCATATCGGTTAATGAACTTGCATGTAGATCTGTTGAAGAGAGTTGTGGTAGATGGGGAAAGAACTCATCGAGTACAGTGCAAATCAGGTGTGTTTTACTAAGCATAGAGGGATCTAAGTGGTTAAACTGAAGTTTATCCAAAGTTTTCTGAGGCACCCCTGGACTGGCATCACGGCACCCACTTTAGGGAAACCCTGCCTTACCTTGTAGCGACTTGTATTTGTAGACACGTTCTGAATCATTGGACTGGTCCCTTCTCTCAGTAGTCGGTTGAATTCCAGGGTTCCCACACATTATTACCAATTCATTTCCAAAACCTTTCCAGAATATTAAACCCAATTTCCAAGACTATATAACAATAATTCAGCTCAATAACGAGTCCTATGCGCAATGCCCAAAGACAGGTAGCGTATGCCAGTGGTTCTCAACCTTTTCACGCCGTGACCCCCAAAATAATCATATTTGAACTGGGAACCCCGGCACCCTGACGAGCACTAAGAGTTGAGGATTTTTGTATAACACGGTTTTATTGTGAAAATAGCAGATGTACATGCTCACAACGCCTCGCAACGCGACGCGTCGTGAGCATGTAGATCAGCTATTTTCACACTTTCTCCCTCTAATATTTGACAATTTGGCCAATGTTTAATTTGTCATTTCAGAGGTATAAATTCTTTCCAGGACCTTCCAGGACCCTTAATCAATTTCAAAACTTTTCCAGTACTGGAAACATATTTTTCTAATTTCAAAATATTTCCAGGAATTTCATGACAGTGGGAACCCTGGAATTCTCTTAGAGTGGCCTCCTCTCTCCTCGCCTCCAGAGTAGGGAAGGAATTCGTTGGTATCCCAATGATGCAGCAGCTCCTTCTCTGCAGACATTCCAGTTCCTGGACCAGGTGTTTTGGGAGGCCAGCCCAGCATATTCCAGCACTGGTCTGATGAACGTCACGTTATATCTGGGTCAACAACACATCTCGGGGTAGCTGTACCCACCCACCCATCTGAACTTGACCACTTTGTTAAGTGGTCAGATTTTCCAGTGGGCCTTGAACCAGAAAACCACTGATGTATACCGATGTTTCTGTTTGACATTGGCACATTTCACTCAGGTTTTTTCATCTCACTCATGTCACTTTGTCTGCTGACCTCACTCAGCAATGAAATAAAAAATAAAATAAATAAAAATAAAACAATTCACAGGAGGCAAGCAGTGGTCACCCCATGATGTGCAATGCAATGTACAGTTTCAAATGCACTACATTGCAGGCGTTTTTTGAGAGTCAAAAACTAAAAAAGAACACGACGACACGTGTGACATGCTTGATCTGGGCAGATTGCCCCAGGAAATGTGCCAATCTCAACCAAAAACAACGGTACATAGTAACACACGATACAAGTACTGTATTCTGTATGTAGGTACAGGTATCAGGTAAGCACTATACTAGACTAGGCAGCTCTTATGTAAATACACATTTATTTCAAAAATAGATCCATGAGTATACAATACACAGACCGTGCAGTTTCGAACTGTTACACTGTGAACACTGACAGGGTGGTTAGTCGGGACAAGATGGAATAAAGAGAAACCGTTACAGAGCTTTTCCCACCAGACAATACAACATTTCTAAGAACCTATCCAACTGCGTTTCTATTTGCACACGTTTTGGCACAGAACTGGTTAATCTAGAGCCCGACCAATATAAGTTTGGCCGGTATATCGGCAACGATGAGCTATGAGCTTGTAGATTGGCTATTTTCTAAATATTTTTAAAAGAGCTTAAGTAGTTAAACACATTTATAGTGTTGTACGATGTGTACTTCCGTAGGATTTTTGTGCTAAAATTGATTTTTTTGCAGATCCTGGTTCTTTAGAGTCCAAACTATGAGAAAATGATGGGTGTCAACTTTTCCGGACCCCCACCCCCTTTCTGGGGGTCATCTAGTTTGGGACCTCCCAGAACAGTACGCCAGCCAGTTAATGTCCAATTTTCTTAATATTAGGGTTGTTTTGTAGGTTTTAAAACATTAACAGAGTTAATTTATTGCACTTTTGAAGCAGCCAGAATAAGCTTTCTGACTTTTGGTTGGGGTCTTTCCTCACCTGGGACCCCCCAGACGGTCCTCTGTGCCTATTTCTGTAATCGCTCTGCTCCTGCTCCAGAAAATGTCATATTAGATCATAATTGAATAAATGTTTTTGTAGCTGGGCTCTGAAAACAAAAATGAGTAGTAGCAAATACCAGGGGTCTTCCACAGGGGCTTCGGGACCCCTAGGGGGTCCTCAGAGTTACTACATAGTCTAATGATTTGTTTTGCTGAACTTATTTATTTATTTTTTATTGCTTTGGCTTTTATAGGGACCAAACTGTCAGAAAATGATGGGTGTCAGACTTTCCTGACCCCTGCCCCTTTTCTGGGGGGTCATCTATTTTAGGACCTTAGACCTTAATAGAACAGTATGTCAGCCAGTTAATGTCCAATTTTCTTAATATTAGAGTTTTCATTTTAAAAGTCCATATATTGCACTTTTGAAGCAGCCAGAATAACCTTTATGACTTTTGGTGGGGGTCTTTCCTCACCTGGGCCCCCTGGAATGACCCCTGAGCCTATCTCAGTACTCATTACAGTCCTTGCTCTGCTCCTGCTCCAGAACAGTGTCAAATTAGATCATAATTGAAGCATGAAAGCTTTTTTTGTAGCTGGGCTCTGACAACAAAAATTAGTAGCTAATACCAGGGGTCTTCCACAGGAGGTCTGGGACCCCCAGGTGTCCTCAGAGTAACTAAAGGGGGCCAGCCAAATCTCTGGTCACCCCAACCTCCCCTCATAGAGATGCTGAAGGGCAGAGCACTGCATCCCACAGAGCTTAGACTTTTAGCTTTTTATGTGGTTTTTCAGGTGGGTGGTGACCCAGTTGAAATTAGCCACACCCACAGCTGTTGCTGAATGGGAAAAAAGAGGAGGAGATGATTTTATGAGTGAAAGCAGTGTATTTCAGTCGGGCCTTTTGACTCCGTGGCTATATTAGAGTATTCTAAACTCCATAGAAACATACAAAACAGAAAAGGTACAACACTATGGCACCACCTCTTTAAGGGTTAAAGATAAATCTAAATAATAATGCACTTCTTGAAACACAACAGGTCACACTTTTCAAATACTAGAAAAAAAGAAAAAGATAAACAAGTGCATCAGATGAGACCTTAAGAGAAATGTTTGGAACGCAACATTAGTCAAGTACAGTATACATAAATGTTCAAAGCAGGCATTCATGGGAAAACAATGCTCTTATTATAACAATGCAAATACATATAGGCCCTTGATAATACCGTAACTACCTATAAACAACAAATTACAGTGGAGCTCGTCCACACCAAAGCAATGATTAAGAGACCTTTTACAGTTTCCATAGCAATGGTATTGTCACAGTCCCTCTGGGATATGGGATATGTGACAGTCCACATCAAGGTGACCAGCAGAGATCATTTCACGTTTCCAAAGCCCATCAAGCAGTGTGAATGGCTTTAATGTGGTTCTTTAAGGAACTGTGATGTTTGAACCATTTCTCACACTGGTCACAGAAGTAGTAGTTTTCTCCATGCATTATCTCGTGAGATCTCAGGCCTGAGTCAGTGCTGAACCATTTCTCACACTGGACACAGTGGTAGGGGTTTTCTCCTGTATGATGAATTCTCTGGTGACGGTTGAGATCAGTCATCTGTCTGAACCTTTCCCCACACTGCTGACAGTTGTAGGCTTTCTCTCCTGTATGAATTCTCTGGTGTAGTTTGAGATTAGTTCCATGGCTGAATGTTTCCCCACACTGCTGACAGTGGTAGGGCTGTTCTCCTGTATGAATTCTCTGGTGTCGTTGGAGATTCTGTTTTCGTCTGAACTTGCTTCCACACTGGTCACAGTTGTAGGGCTTGTCTCCCTTATGAATTCTCTGGTGCTGTTTGAGATGACCTTTTTGGCTGAACCTTCTCCCACAATGCTCACAGTTGTAGGGCTTTTCTCCTGTATGCATTCTCTGGTGTTGTTTGAGATGACTTCCACAGCTGAATGTTTTGCCACACTGGTCACAAATATGTTTCTTCACTTGGGAAGGCAAGACATCTGGGATGGAGAATGAGGGGAGAAAAAGAAACCACAAAATGATTAGAAATAACATGTGTTGTGTTAACAAGTGATAACGTTCTAATTTTCAAAGCATCTCTCACTACGTCTTTCTTCAGACTGTAGGCCAGGAGTCTGTTGGTGGGTGGATGGAAACCTTGTATGTCCAAAACTGGGCTATTTTCTGTCACACCACGCGCAAACACACACACACACACACACACACACACACACACACACACACACACACACACACACACACACACACACACACACACACACACACACACACACACACACACACACACACACACACACACACAGCTTCTAGGGAAGAGACAGCAGGACATGGCCGCTAAAAGTGTCCCAGAGGTTGGGAGGAGAACGCTGGTAGCCTTGATACGATACGAATATATTTTATATACACAGATTTAGAAATAAAATACATTTTCCTGTAAATGTCACTTTCTGGTTTTCCTGGTCGGTTTGATGCCAGTGTGACATGCGTTACCAGAGCAAATGTCAATCAATCTGTGATACGGTCCTGCCCTGTTTTCAAAACATTTCTAGGAAAACCACGTGACCTACTGTATCATAATGTCAGTTTTCGGGTTGTGACATAACTAGGCGTGGGGCGGTATCGACATTTTGTTACCGCGATTACCGTCTTCCCATTTACCGTCGGTACTGCGGTAATTACCGCACCCCCGTATCTATTAATTAAGGTTCGGCGATAAGCCAAAATATTGCAATCGTCTTCCCAAAAGTCGCCTCTCCACAGCCTGACTGCCCGAGTTATACTTCCCCGTACAGCACAGCAGGTTTGGCTTTGAAAGGAGCAGATCTACAAGCTCACAACACGTCGCATCCGCGACGCGTTCTGAGCTTTTAGATCTGCACTGTCGGGTTACCATAGTAACGGTAGCTACTTGGGCTTTTAAGACACAGACTGCTGTGTGTGAACAAACCAGAAGAGAGACGGAGACGGGTAATCAGATCGTGTACAGTGATTAACTCACGTCTGAAATCGCAGCGATTGAGTGCTGATATATACAGGTTTAAGTGACAAGACTTGACAGAAAAGGTTATAAAATCGGCGACGGGGCACAACGGGCGAGTCGGCGGCTCGGCGCGACGCGGTGGGAAAAGTAAAAGATAGTTTCATTTTCGCTTTTAGTCCACGCGGTCCGCGCTCCGCCTGTAATCCGTATGAATAAAAAACAAAATGCCACAAGGTACTACTGCCACAACACAAGGTATGTATTAACATACTTGTGTTGTGTGGATTACAGTCAGAGAAAGTGTACGCTTCTCCGTGCTCCCTACTACGAGGCTGCTGCTGTGTCAGTGTAGACTGTCTCCGAGTCGAGTGACGTATGTGGCTTCCAAACCATAGACGTTCCAAACCTGTGTTACGCGGCCCAGAGCAGAGCGGCATGGAGCGCATGCGGTCCTCGCCTCTCCCCCGTTTTAAAACTTGCTTGTTTTCAATAAAAAATAGACTATTTTGACCGCGGTAAGGACCCTGACACCGCGGTAGGCCTCGGTATACCGCGGTACGGCGGTACGGCGGTTACCGCCCCCAACCCTAGACATAACCCCTTTAAACAACGTTAAACTCAACCACATTACAGATAGAAAGAGGATAATTCAAGCTTTCAGTACAGCTGCAAAGTGTTTGTTTCATAAAAATCCACTGCTGACATGTCATGAGCTACTTTCTTCAATAAGTTCTGTGCAGGTGGAGTTTGAAAGCGCTCATTGGAAATCACTCAACGGTCCTACGTACCACTCGTTTCTAAATTAGAAAGACACCTCAGGGCTACAAGCGACCTCGCCCCATGTCTTGGCCATCTGGCCAGTGATGTATATCGGACCAGTTACCCATACTGTATATGGAGACCCTGGTACCCATATAAGATCCATGTACTGACTGTATATGGAGATATGCTGTGAGAGCCCAAACATGTTTACTCAGATATTCGTTATGTGAAAGTCCTATGATGGCTATGACATCTGACATCATACCCTTTTATGCCCAAACATGGAGATCCCTGTCTGTAGAACCAGCCACACAGATATGGGCTGTTAATTGGCTATCTGTCTTGGCCATATATGGATGCTGTTAGTGTGGTACTGTATGTGGCCGATGTGGCCTCCATATATGGGCATTCCCATATTAAGTCCTGTTAAATATGGGCTTAATATTGATTGCATCAGGGAACTCCATATATGGGCATAAAAGGGATTCTGTTAGTGTGACATCACAGTGAAGCCAGAGCGTGATGTCAGATCTATAGCTCAGCTCAGGTTTTTATGTGAGCTCTAAATATTCAAGAATAAATAATAATAATAGCTATAAGTAGATAATTGAAACCCTGAAAATTGACCAAATTGAAAAAATAAGAACTGTCTATCCATCACCCTGACATGTGTGTGAATGATATAACAGATAAGCAAGCAGTTGTTTTGCTTACTTTGCAACTGTCTCCTATAGTTTAATACTTTAAATATTGAGTACCGTTTTTATTTAATCATATGTTCATATAGGATGGTGTATTTGCACTGTATAAAATCTACAATTACCAGTATGGCAATAGTGTTGTCTGTTGTCAATGTGTTGTTCTGTAGCCCACCTGCTATTTACACAGGCCTATACAACTGCTACATGGCCTGTAGTCTACTGTATGCTGGACTGTTCCTTTAATATGCAACTCTCTGGTATAAAGGATTCTCTGACTGCTATTATTACTTCCATAGTGTAGTAATGACTAAATCTTGTCCAGGCTAAAATCGCCTATGCTAATAATACTAATACTCCCTTTATTGTTCATTCTCTCTCTTGTTGGAACAGGACCTAATGGACCTACAAAACAAACATCACATAGCCTACCTGTTCTCTGTAACTTCAATTCGGGCATCAGAATTGATTCAAACAGTCTGTGTCCATGGTCGATCTGTCCCTCCTCTGACAATGATGAAAGCTTTTTGGAGGCCATCGCCTTTCTTTTAAAAAGTACAAACAGTTCCTCTTCCGTCCATTTGGATAGTTTATATTTGAAGCACGGTGTCACCAGCTGGGCTCTGAATCTGCTTAGCATTTTATTGAGTACAGCAAGGTAATGTCTTGACAAAGTATTGCTAGTCTACTCTGCTGCACCTTCAACAACACCTTCGAGGTAGACAAACTGTTAGAAAGACCAAACTATACCAGGCTCATGGCTGTCTTGTCAGCAGGCATGCGCAGATCTGGTTAATGAGAGCTAATAAGACACACCTGCTAGTGTAATTATCAGCTGTAGACTCACTCAGCTGTGTTGAGACTGCCATCCTGTGGAGTAAATTGACATTGCACTAATATGACAAGTGAACTCATAGCACTTGTCTGTAATAATTTTGTTCTTATTTTCTCCTTTCTCAGCTATTATTAAAGCTTTTAATATTGGACAAGTGTGCAGTATGCTCTGTTAACTGAATAATATTCAGTTGGACATTCTTTTCTTGTGTACTCCGTTTCAAGGATTTCAATGGGGGATTCAACCAGTAAGTGTATGAGACTCCAGGGTCTAAACAAGGTCTCAATGGAAGAGTGGGGAGACTGTCAGCATCCACTGCAGATGTACTACTTATATTATATTGTATGAACATACTGTACTCTACCATTGGTTGATAAATAGCTAGAAATTAAAGTGCTCATGTTTTTAACATAATCCAATAAACCAGTGGTTCTCAAACATATTTGGCTCAAAAGTGCTCAAGTTCTTAATATAATCCAATAAACCAGTGGATCTCAAACATCTTTGGCTCAGGGCATCCCTGTAAACGTTTTTATTCCACGGCACGCCTAAATGACATTGCTACTCTACAGCACCTTACATTTATGCCAAATATGTAAATATTTCCCCCTAAGATACAGTATGTCACAAGGGAAATTTGATAGAATATCTGTTTCCATTAGAACAGATTGAAAACACACATATATATATATATATATATATATATATATATATATATATATATATATATATATATATGGCGTTAAACCCCAGCATCCCTATTCTGGGGTGTACATTCACCAAAAATAGAAGATCTCTACTGTTACTTTCTAGAGGCAGTAAGTGGTTAAAGTAATGTTACAAACCCTCTTTGAGAACCCCTGCAATCAACAACATGACCATGAATGAGAGCAGTGTAGCCAAAATCCTGAAACCAGAGAACAAAACCACCCATGATTTTGGGCGGGTTCCCAGATGACAGTTAGACTTAGATTTCAGCCATCTTCATATAATTGTTCCTTAATGATGAGGATAATCTGGTCCAATGTTTTGTGGACAGTTCAGAAACCCACCTACCAGTGACTTTTTAGCCTGAAGTTTCTATTATCTTGAATTCCTCATCGATGATGTCACTGGTAGACAGGTTTCTGTTCAAACAAATGGTACAATAGTATAATGAGCAATTATATAAAGATAGGTTGAATGTGGATGAAGTCATCCTTTAACGATTTGTTTTTGGCATTGAAAACAGGAACATAAAAATAAAAAATACATTTCAGATCAGCTTTTAGGCTTTGTAAACAACAGATAAATTACAAATAACTTAAAATATACTAAGAAATAACTGACATATTTAATAACAAAAAAGAAATAAGAGAAAAAACAAACTTTACTCACTTTGGTGAGCTTGTAGATCAGCTATTTTCGGGGGAAACAGGCACAAGACAAGTTCTGGGTGATGTCACAATTTTTATTCTGATGCTGATTCTGCACTGATTACTGATGGCCCATAAATTAACAAAATATGCAACATTTTCTAAAAATAAAAATAAAATCTTCTATTTGAGAAATATTTTTAAATCAGGGATGACACGTTGAAAGTGGCTCAAATTGTGACTCATTGGCTGAGTAATACTTGTTGAGACCAATGTTGTCGAAAAAGTGAAATAATATCAGCCAGTGGGCATAACTCAAGTGCACATGGAGAGACTAACATTTGTCTCCATTAAAAACTTTTCTCACACAACTCCCAACAGAAGAGCTTCCCTCCAGCGTGAATTCTTGTTCACTTCTTTAAAGGCAACATATCGGTTAAAGCCCTTCTTGGAACGCTTTGTTCAAGTGTGAATGGCTTTAATGTGGTTCTTTAAGGACCTCTGACGTTTGAACCATTTCTCACACTGGTCACAGAAGTAGTAGTTCTCTGCGTGCATTATCTCGTGAGATCTCAGGCCTGAGTCAGTGCTGAACCATTTCTCACACAGGTCACAGTGGTAGGGTTTTTCTCCTGTATGACGAATTCTCTGGTGACGGTTGAGATCAGTCATCTGTCTGAACTTCTCCCCACACTGCTGACAGTTGTAGGGTTTCTCTCCTGTATGAATTCTCTGGTGTCGTTTGAGATTAGTTCCAAGGCTGAATGTTTCCCCACACTGGTCACAGTTGTAGGGCTTCTCTCCTGTATGAATCCTCTGGTGTTTTTTGAGAGGACCTTTTAGGCTGAATCTTCTCCCACACTGCTCACAGGTGTAGGGTTTTTCTCCTGTATGAATCCTCTGGTGTTTTTTGAGATTACATTTTTGGCTGAACTTTCTCCCACAATGCTCACAGTTGAAGGGCTTCTCTCCTGTATGAATCCTCTGGTGACGTTTGAGATGACTTCCACGGCTGAACCTTCTCCCACACTGGTCACAAATATGTTTCTTCACTTGGGAAGGCAAGACATCTGGGATGGAGAATGAGGGGAGATAAAGAAACCACAAAATGATTAGAAATAACATGTGTTGTGTTAACAAGTGATAATTTTCAAAGCATCTTTCACTACGTCTTTCTTCAGACTGTAGACCTGGAGTCTGTTGAAGGCACCATTTAAGCAGTTAATACAGCATGTTGTTGCTGGTGGGTGGAAACCTTGTATGTCAAAACTGTTCCTTAAAGAAAATGTAAAAATGAACCTCTATTCAAAATAAATGGATCCAATGTAGTTATTTAGTCACAAGCTCTCGTTAATCATTTTCATTGGTTCACAAACTTTCACTTATACTTGAATTAGTCTATAGGCAACTTTTAAAATGTAAAAAATAAATAAAAGAGGAAGGTAATAATAAAAAGTCATCCTTACTCATAAGGATAACATCAAATGGTAAATGCTGCATTCATATAGCACTTTATTCCAAAGCACTTTACATAGATTGTGCATTACATTCACCCATTCACACACGCATTCATACACAGATGTTGGGGGAAACCTAGCTCTGGTCCATAGCGTTAGTGGAGTTCTCCCTAACGCTATGTTCCTCTACCTCCGTATTCCTTGGCAAAACCGGAACACCCCGCCGTCTGGTCCAAAAATAACAAAAACTGTTTCGCCCCTCATCAAACCAAAGGTATCAGTGAACAGTTGAAAGCTTACTCTACTTAGTGGACGAGGTCTGAGCCCCCCACCACACGATTAAAATACATTTCTAGGGCAAAATGAAAAATATTCCACCGGATGGAGACGCTATTCCAGGTTTTTACGAAACAGCGCTTCCAACGTCGCAGAGTTGAATAACACCCAGTGAGACTAATGCTCAGTGTAATTCGGTCCTCTGACCTGCGCGGCAGTAGTGAGTTGGCACCTTGATGGCGACGACAAGTAGTGAAAAACGAGAAGAAATGGAGTCTCCATCCGGTAGAATATTTTTCATTTTGCCCTAGAAATGTATTTTAATCGTGTGGTGGGGGGCTCAGACCGCGTCCACTAAGTAGAGTAAGCTTTCAACTGTCCACTGATACCTTTGGTTTGATGAGGGGCGGAACAGTTTTTGTTATTTTCGGACCAGACGGCGGGGTTTTCCGGTTTTGCCAAGGAATACGGAGGTAGAGGAACATAGCGTTAGGGAGAACTCCACTAACGCTATGGACCAGAGCTAGGGGAAACCATGCAAGGCACCAAACTGCACATCGAGAGCAATAAGCTGTTCTGTCTCGAGGACACTTCTACACTAACCATGGGGAGCCAGGAATCGAACTGGGAACCTTGCGGTTCTCGATCCGGCCACTCTACCCCTGAGCCACTGCTGCCCCATCAAGCACATGTGCTTTTAATGAGTCCAAGATGGCTAAAATGGAATATTTTCTGTCACACACACACACACACACACACACACACACACACACACACACACACACACACACACACACACACACACACACACACACACACACACACACACACACACACACACACACAGTGCTTCTAGGGAAGAGACGGCAGAGAACGTTGAGACCCTCGATACTAATATATTTTATATACACAGATTTAGAAATAAAATACATTTTCCTGTAAATGTCACTTTCTGGTTTTCCTGGTCGGTTTGATGCCAGTGCAAGATGCGCTGCCAGAGCAAATGTCAATCAATCTGTGATATGGTCCCGCCCCGTTTTCAGACCGTTTCTAGGAAAACCACATGACCTACTGTATCATAATGTCAGTTTTCGGGTTGTGACATAACCCCTTTAAACAACGTTAAACTCAACCACATTACAGACAGAAAGAGGATAATTCAAGCTTTCAGTACACCTGCAAAGTGTTTGTTTCATAAAAATCCACCGTAGACATGTTATGAGCTACTTTCTTCAATAAATTCTGTGCAGGTGGTTATTTTCTAAGGGTTGGAGACTTGGAGTTTGGAAGCGCTCATTGGAAATCACTCAACGGTCCTACGTACCACTCGTTTCTAAAGCGCCATGCCTTGGCCATCTGGCCAGTGATGTATATCGGACCAATTACCCATATATAGAGACCTGGTACCCATATATGGAGATCCATGTACTGTATATGGAGATATGCTGTGAGAGCCCAAACATTCTTACTCAGGGGAGAGTATGATTTCGCCCCTGTCCGTCCGTGCGTCCGTCCGTCCGTCCGTCCTCCGAGTTTGTGTACAGCTAATCTCCGGCGCCGTTGGCCCCATCGCTGCCAAACTGAGCACACACCCCGTTTTCAGACCGTTTCCGTCCTCCGAGTTTGTGTACAGTTAATCTCCGGCGCCGTTGGCCCCATCGCTGCCAAACTGAGCACACACACTCCCTGGATGCCAATTCAGAACTATGCCCCACATTTTTCAAATGGCCCTGTTCTAGCGCCACCATGAGGCCGATATTTGCAAAACACATTTCTGTACACTACTCCTACAGATTTTGTCCAAAAATCCTACAAATCGGTAGACAGTATCTCTACAGTCATGTGATCATCATGGATATGTCCGATTTTCCATATTCCATCCTGATTGGCTACAATTGGCTTCCAGAGTTTGCAGGATTGCTCCGTTTTGAACAAAATGCCTCAAATCATGAACACAGCGTGTAATCTTGGTGAAATTGAGCGTGCACGTTCCCACTAGGTAGAGGAAGAAATGCCACTTCAAATTTCTCAAATCAGCCTCATGGTGGCGCTATAACAGGTCAATTTGTGTGGCCTGGTGGAGACCTGTGCTCGGAAGAGCACTGCTTCTAGTTCGTTATGCGAAATGATGTCATACACTTTTATGCCCATACATGGAGATCCCTGTCTGTAGAACCAGCCACACAGATATGGGCTGTCTTGGCCATCTGTCTTGGCCATTATGGATTCTGTTAGTGGTATGTGGCCGATGTGACCTCCATATATGGGCATTCGTATATGAAGTCCTGTTAGATATGGGCTTAATATTGATGACATCGGGGAACTTCATATATGGGCATAAAAGGTATTCTGTTAGTGTGACATCACAGTGAAGCCAGAGCGTGATGTCTGAGTGGAAAACCCATTCTGTTAGAGTGGTTCGCCTAACATTACAGTGATGTCAGAGCGACAAACCCATAGACCGTAAAAATAGTGTACACGTTCGGACGGACGGAATCAGCATGTGCCGTTTCACATCGGTTCCAATTACACATAATGCAGGAGGCAGCAGGACGTTGTGTTAAACAAGTAGGGATGAGGCCGAATATTCGGCACCGAAAATTTTCGGCCGAAAATGGCTAAAAATGCATTTTCGGTTTTCGGCTGGATAGCTTTTAAAACCGAATAGTTGAGCACCGAATAGTGTGAAGGACAGGGTCAGGGGTCCTCAATAGGCGGACCGCAGTCCATGTCCGGACCGCGGCACATTTCTGAGAAATCTCCGCACAGTTGTATCTGACGATCGGACTGACTGTGTGTGATGTGTGTTTGTGTGTGCGTGGGTGTGTATGTGCTGATTGTGCTCATTCGCTCAAACACATACACAGGCTCACAAGACACACCCCTACGCCAATTTGCAAGCCCACAAAGCGTCGCGGGTGCAACGTGCTGTGGGCTTGTAGATCAAAGGTTTTCCTTCCCTCCGAGTCTCCGACGCAGTCTGCTCTCCATGCTGCTCCCCCCCCTCCCCTCTCCTCTCCTCTCCACACACTCATGCCGCTCGCTGCCTTAAAAAAGTTGCTAAAACCTCTTGGAAACCATTGCTCCCACTGGATTAATAACTTAGAGATCTTCTACCTTTGGCTGTTCAATTGGAGAGGACAACAGCAACACATTAATATCCACGATGTAAGGCTCCAACTGCTTGCATTAGACGAGAAATGGTCGCGAAACTCGCGATGCGTGATCATGCGTCTTTAACAATGTGATGTGTCGTCGCATATTATTGCCAGCTATCCTAGGCTGTGTTAGGTTAATAACTATGACTCGTTGACCCTGATTTGACTGGTCATTTGACATAGTCAATCAGCACAGTCAGTCTGGCTTGTGCAGTACGTGTGTCAACTAACTGAATGTCAAGTAATCCTCTCCCCCTCACGCTAAGTTCCACTTTATTTTCCATTCTGAACGACAAGCCTAATATTGCATTTATGCTCTTTAGTTTCCAATAATTAAACTATAAGCCAGTGTTTTATTGCTACACAATAAATGTAAATAATGTAGCCTACTCTACATGCATAAATAATTATCCATTCATCCATCCATCCATCTTCAACCGCTTATCCAGCATCAGGTAGCAGGGGTAACAGTTCCAACTGAGATTTCCAAAGTTCCAAATAATAATAATAATAATTAAAATAAACAATTCTAATGATTATAATAAACATACATACATACAGTACATACTGTATAAATGTATCCGCCTTATTTCGCCTTCGCCTTTTTTTCGGACCTGGACCTGTTTCAAAAAAATATTTCTGGACCTTCAAGATTTGTATTTGAGGACCCCTGGGCCCTAGATCATTTTGCAACATACAGTATGTGCATTTGTTGTTGAAGGCCTGGCTGTTACAGCCCTTGTGTTTACAATAATATTTTGTTGTAGGCCTAGATCATTCTGCAGTTTTAAGCACCTTGTTCTGATGCACTTTTATCTCTGTAGGATACTACAGAAATAGTTGCACTATTTTGACTTTGTTTTATGCTAACATTGCAAAGAGAAAATATTTTATTTTGTTATGTGTGCATTCAAAAGTGAGAAATAAATGTTTTATGGAACCATATGGTGATTATTATTTAAGTTAGGGTTTGCCATAATCAGGTAGCTTTACAACAAAGGTACAGCAATGGTACAAACATTTATTATACAAAATAAATTATATACATGTATTATTCGGCTATTCGGTATTCGGTATTCGGTGGAATGTTTCCAGTATTCGGTATTCGGTTTCGGCCAAGAATTTTGCTTTCGGCCCATCCCTAAAAACAAGCGCGTCCAAACTCCAAACACACAGAAAATTATCACCTGCACAGAATATATTGACAGAAAGGATTGTTATGAAACAAACACTTTGCAGATAGAGGATAATTCAAGCTTTCCATACAGCTACAATGTTGGTGAGTTTAACATTGTTTAATACATTCAGATAGGAATTTTCTGTTTGAATGTATGAGCTCGCTGTCAATGGTAGATGTTGCTAGATTGAACTCTAGATTCAACACATCTATACTATAATTTTGCAAATGTCTGAGTGAGTGTCTGTCTGTCTGTCTGAAACAGAGTTTCTCCTCAGTGGTTGGAGCAATTGATCTGAAATCGCATCACAACTAGCATATGAACACACCTGACATAACTGTGAAGCCCGTTTGTCACTTTCACAAATCGTATGCTGTATATTAGCATTTTTATGGTGTATCTACTATCTATTCTGCATCTAGCTTGAGGCTAATCTATTCTGCATCTAGCATGAGGCAACATGTTTAACCAGCTGTGTGTGTGTGTGTGTGTGTGTGTGTGTGTGTGTGTGTGTGTGTGTGTGTGTGTGTGTGTGTGTGTGTGTGTGTGTGTGTGTGTGCAGGCAGGCAGGCGGGTGTGTGTGCAGGCGGGTGAGCGGGCAGGCGGGCGGGCTGGGGGGGTAGCCATTAAACGAAACGGGTATTTCTTACATTGATGCTCCTACATATTATCATGCAAGCACCAGTTAAAGTTACTTTCCATCCCTCATATACTGTATGCACAGTGCACATCCCATAACCCACACACTGCACATCATTTTGGAGCTCATATCTTTGAACGGGTAAGGGCTAGTTAAAAATAAATCTAGAGTTGCAAATTGCGGCTAGGGGCACACAATTGACAGGTGCATTGCAAGTTTTGATCTCCACTCCAGAGTGTGAAGCTGGTGGAGATATTTGACTAAACACAGGTTTTCTACTTTCAAATGGATATGAAACTATAGAGGACAATATCTGAGGAATTCATTATTGGGTGAGTACAGGCCTATAGGCCTACACACGCAGTGCAGAGCACTTATTGCTGTGGAGTTCAGTCTGCTAACTGAGCGTGGATAATCTGGATATAGTACCGATCTATGGCTCAGCTCAGGTTTTTATGTGAGTTCTCAATAAAAAATGAATAGTAGATAATTGGAACCCTGAAAATCGATCAAATTGAAATAATAAGAACTGTATCCATCACCCTGACATGTGTGTAAGCAAGCTGTTTTGCTTACTTTGCAACTGTCTTCTTGTTTAATTGATTTATTGGCTTATGGTAGGCTACTTTAAAGATTGAATACCGTTTTCATTCAATGTTTAATCATATGTTTATAGGATGATGTATTTGCACTGTATAAAATCTACTTTTACCAGTATGGCAATAGTGTTTTCAATGTGTTGTTCTGTAGCCCAACTGCTATTTACATACGCCTATACAACTGCTACATGGCCTGTAGCCTACTGTATGCTGGACTGTTCCTTTAATATGCAACTCTCTGGCATAAAGGATTCTCTGACTGCTATTATTATTTACATAGTGTAGCAATGTGACTAAATCTTGTCCAGGCTAAAATCGCCTATGCTAATAATACTAATACTCCCTTCATTGTTCATTCTCTCTCCTGTTGGAGCAGGACCTAATGGACCTACAAAACAAACTATCACATACCTGTTCTCTTTAACTTCAAATCGGGCTTCAGAATTGTTTCCAACAGTCTGTGTCCATGGTCGATCTGTCCCTCCTCTGACAATGATGACAGAGTTTTGGAGGCCATCGCCTTTCTTTGAAAAAGCACAAACAGTTCCTCTTCCGTCTGTTTGGTCAGTTTATACTTGAAGCATGGTGTCACCAGCTGGGCTCTAAATCTGTTCAATATTTTATCGAGTACAGCAAGGTAATGTCTTGACAAAGTATTGGTAGTCTACTCTGCTGCACCTTCAACAACACCTCCGAGGTAAACAAACTGTTAGAAAGACCAAACTATACCAGGCTCATGGCTGTCTTGTCAGCAGGCATGCGTAGATCTGGTTAATGAGAGCTGTAAGACACACACACACCTGCTAGTGTAATTATCAGCAGTAGACTCACTCAGCTGTGTTAACGTGTGCTTAGACTGCCATCCTGTGGAATAAATTGACACTGCACTAACATGACAAGTGAACTCATAGCACTTATCTGTAATAATTCTGTTATTTTCTCCTTTTTCCTTTATCAACTATTATTAAAGCTTTTAATATCAGACAGGTATGCAGCTGGACATTCTTTTTTTGTGTCCTAATCATAATAAACTAACCCCATACCTCCCATTTTCCTTTGTAAATATCTCCTATTTCACTTTATTACTTTTATTTATTTTTCCCTTGTTATTTTTTTAAGACTGCTTTTTATGTTGTCCTCTTTTGTTACTGACATTTCCCTGTGCAAAGTACTGTGTTCTATCCGTCTGTCTTTCAATGTTAAGTGAGATACATGAAGTGGTTCATGTGTAAATAATCTGAAAAGCTTACTAGGATCTCCTTTTAGTTGACCTTGTAGTGATTTGTACTGTCATGAAACATGTACTTTTTCCTACGCAAACTTCTAATACATTATCAATCAATCAATCCTGACTGGCACACTCAAAATTTAGATCTGTTCTCCAGGTTTTCTTTAGAATGATGTAGCCTATGACACTGATTTACTATGACACTATGGCACATTATGAGTCCACGGTCCACCAGTACAGTGGTTATCGTTTTATTTGCAAGGACCCCCATAAGTAACTCTCAGAGTTGCAGATCTGGTCATTCAGGGCTATCTCTTTGTGTTTCTGGTAAAATTTTAACTTTGACAAAAATACCTACCACAAGCCAACATGGAAATGACCCCTGGCTAGGGAACATAGCAAAAACAAGGGATACACAGTTTTAAAAAAGCCTAAATATTTATTAATGAACTTGCATGTAGATCTGGTGAAGAGAGTTGTGGTAGATGGGAAAAGAACTCGAGTACAGTGCAAATCAGGTCAGTTTTATTAAGCATAGAAAGATTTAAGTGGTTAAACTGAAGTGATATTGATGAGAGGCACCGCTGGACTGGCATAAGGGCACCCACTTTAGGGAAACCCTGCCTTACCTTGTAGCGACTTGTATTTGTAGATAGGCTCTGAATCATTGGACTGGTCCCTTCTCTCAGCAGTCGGTTAAATTCCAGGGTTCCCACACATTTTTACCAATTAATTTCCAAAACTTTTCCAAAATAACCCAATTTCCAAGACTATAATATAATTCAGCTCAATAACCAGTCCTATGCACAATGCCCAAAAACAGGTAGTGTATGCCAGTGGTTCTCAACCTTTTCAGGCCGTGACCCCCGAAATAATCATATTTGAACGGCACCCTGACGAGCACTAAGAGTTGAGGAATTTTGTATAACACGGTTTTATTGTGAAAATTGCAGATCCACATGCTCACATGTAGATCGGCTATTTTCACACTTTATCCCTCTAATATTTGACAATTTGGCCAATGTTTAATTTGTCATTTCAGAGGTATAAATTCTTTCCAGGACCTTCCAGGACCCTTGATCAATTTCAAAACTTTTCCAGTACTGGAAAAATATTTTTCTAATTTCAAAATATTTCCAGGAATTTCATGACAGTGGGAACCCTGGAATTCTCTTAGAGTGGCCTCCTCTCTCCTCGCCTCCAGAGTAGGGAAAGAATTTGTTGATATCCCAATGATGCAGCAGCAACTTCTCTGCAGACATTCCAGTTCCTGGACCAGGTGTTTTGGGAGGCCAGCCCAGCATATTCCAGCACTGGTCTGATGAAGGTCACGTTATATCAGGGTCAACAACACATCTCGGGGGAGCTGTACCCACCCACCAATCTGAACTTGACCACTTTGTTAAGTGGTCAGATTTTCCAGTGGGCCTTGAACCAGAAAACCACTGATGTATACCGATGTTTCTGGTTGACATTGGCACATTTCACTCAGGTTTTTTCATCTCACTCATGTCACTTTGTCTGCTGACCTCACTCAGCAACGAAATAAAAATAAAATAAATAAAAATAAAACAATTCACAGGAGGCAAGCAGTGATCACCCCATGATGTGCACTGCAATGCAGTTTCAAATGCACTACATTGCAGGCGTTCTTTGAGAGTAAAAAACGAAGACGAAGAAAAAAGAAGACGACACGTGTGACATGCTTGATCTGGGCAGATTGCCCCAGGAAATGTGCCAATCTCAACCCAAAACAACGGTACATAGTAACACACGATACAAGTACTATATTCTGTATGTAGGTACAGGTATCAGGTAAGCACTATACTAGACTAGGCAGCTCTTATGTAAATACAAATCTATTTCGAAAATAGATCCATGAATATACAATGCACAGACCGTGCAGTTTCTAAGTGTTACACTGTGAACACTGACAGGGTGGTTAGTCGGGACAAGATGGACTAAAGAGAAACCGTTACAGAGCTTTTCCCACCAGACAATACAACACTTCTAAGAACCTATCCAACTGTGTTTCTATTTGCACACGTTTTGGCACAGAACTGGTTAATCTAGAGCCCGACCAATATAAGTTTGGCCGGTATATCAGCAACGTTGAGCTATGAGCTTGTAGATTGGCTATTTTCTAAATATTTTTAAAAGAGCTTAAGTGGTTAAACAAAGTTAGGTTTTTGTATGTAATTTATATTTACTTGCCCTTTTTTACCTACGAAATATTGGTCCAAACATCACCAATGGGTGGTCTAGGCCTTTCTAAAATAGGTAGATATCGCATCGGAGTCGATGGGACCCAGAATTCTGGCATCGGTCTGGCTCTAGTTTAAACATAGGCATTCATTGTTTTGTTTTCTTAGACCCTGCAGTGGTGAAATTCCAATGCATAGCTATTAGCTAGGGTTCTGGTCAAAGCATAGACCTATTGAAACTTATCAGTAATGGCTGACCACTCTCAGATCATCATTTTACCTCATTGCACTCCATGTTACTTTACAGGGCATGAACACTTTTAAGTTGTTTGACAGACTTTTTGCTATGGCGTCTGTGTGATTTGAGAACAAATTGTGTTTTTATGCGGCCACACCCACCTGTTCATTAAATAAGTATACCTGTTTTTCAGGTGGGTGGTGACCCAGTTGAAATTAGCCACACCCAAAGCTGTTGCTGAATGGGAAAAAAGAGGAGGAGATGATTTATGAGTTAAAGCAGTGTATTTCAATTGGGCCTTTTGACTCCGTGGCTATATTAGAGTATTGTTAACTCCATAGACACATACAAAACAGAAAAAGTACAACACTATGGCACCACCTCTTTAAGGGTAAAAGATAAATCTAAATAAGAATGCACTTCTTGAAACGCAAAGATAAGAGTTGACAGGTCTCATTTTTCAAATACTAGAAAAAAAAAGATAAGGAACTCAACATTAGTCAAGTAATGTAGACCTATGCATACATGTTCAAAGCAGGCATTCATGGGAACTAAATGCTCTTATTATATTGACAATACAATTAAATAAAGGCCCATGATAGTAACTACCTATGTATAACAAATTCCAGTGGAGCTCGCCCACACGAAAGCAATGATTACGAGACTTTTTACAGTTTCCATAGCAATGGTATTGTCACAGTCCCTCCGGGATATGGGATATGTGACAGTCCACATCATTTCACATTTCCAAAGCCCATCAAGCAGTGTGAATGGCTTTAATGTGGTTCTTTAAGGAACTGTGATGTTTGAACCATTTCTCACACTGGTCACAGAAGTAGTAGTTCTCTCCATGCATTATCTTGTGAGATCTCAGGCCCTTGTCAGTGCTGAACCATTTCTCACACTGGTCACAGTGGTAGGGTTTTTCTCCTGTATGAATTCTCTGGTGACGGTTGAGATTAATTATCTGTCTGAACTTTTCCCCACACTGCTGACAGTTGTAGGGTTTCTCTCCCGTATGAATTCTCTGGTGTCGTTGGAGACTACTTCCCTGCCTGAATGTTTCCCCACACTGGTCACAGTGATAGGGCTTTTCTCCCGAATGAATCCTCTGGTGATGTTTGAGATTCTGTTTTCGGCTGAACTTGCTTCCACACTGGTCACAGTTGTAGGGCTTGTCTCCCGTATGAATTCTCTGGTGGTGTTTGAGATGACCTTTTCGGCTGAACTTACACCCACAATGCTCACAGTTGTAGGGTTTCTCTCCTGTATGAATCCTCAGGTGCCGTTTGAGATGACCATTTAGGCTGAACCTTCTCCCACAATGCTCACATTTGTAGGGTTTCTCTCCTGTATGAATCCTCAGGTGCTGTTTGAGATGACCATTTAGGCTGAACCTTCTCCCACAATGCTCACAGTTGTAGGGCTTTTCTCCTGTATGAATTCTCTGGTGTAGTTTGAGATGACTTCCATGGCTGAACGTTTTGCCACACTGGTCACAAATATGTTTCTTCACTTGGGAAGGCAAGACATCTGGGATGGAGAATGAGGGGAGAAAAAGAAACCACAAAATGATTAGAAATAACATGTGTTAACAAGTGATAACATTCTAATTTTCAAAGTATCTCTCACTACTTCTTTCTTCAGACTGTAGGCCAGGAGTCTGTTGGTGGGTGGATGGAAAGTTGGAAACCTTGTACTGTATGTCCAAAACTGTCACACCACGCGCAAACAAACACACACACACACACACACACACACACACACACACACACACACACACACACACACACACACACACACACACACACACACACACACACACACACACACACACACACACACAGTTCTTCTAGGTAAGAGACAGCAGGACATGGCCACTAAAAGCGTCCCAGAGGTCAGGAGGAGAACCTCATGCTTACTCAGTTATTTGTTATGTGAAAGTCCTATGATGGCTATGACATCTGACATCATACCCTTTTATGCCCAAACATGGACATCCCTGTCTGTAGAACCAGCCACACAGATATGGGCTGTCAATTGGCTATCTGTCTTGGCCATATATGGATTCTGTTAGTGTGGTACTGTATGGTGCCGATGTGGCCTCCATATATGGGCATTCCCATATTAAGTCCTGTTAAATATGGGCTTAATATTGATTGCATCAGGGAACTCCATATATGGGCATAAAAGGGATTCTGTTAGTGTGACATCACAGTGAAGCCAGAGCGTGATGTCAGAGCTGCAAACCCATTCTGTTAGAGTGGTTCCCATTACATTACAGTGATCCAGAGAGGAGCTGGTGGAGATATTTGACTAAACACAGGTTTTCTACTTTCAAATGGATATGAAACTATAGTCTAGAGAGGACAATATCTGAGGAATTCATTATTGGGTGAGTATAGGCCTATAGGCCTACACACATAGTGCAGAGCATGCATTGCTGTGGAGTTCAGTCTGCTAACTGTGTGTGGGATAGGACAGATCTATGGCTCAGCTCAGGTTTTTGTGTGAGCTCTAAATATTCAAGAAAAAAAATAAAAAATAATAATAGCTAAAAACCCTGCTAAAAAATAGCTAGAAACCCTGAAAATTGACCAAATTGAAAAAAATAAGAACTGTCTATCCATCACCCTGACATGTGTGTGAATGATATAACAGATAAGCAAGCAGTTGTTTTGCTTACTTTGCAACTGTCTCCTAGTTTAATTGTTTTATTGGCTTATGGTAGGCTACTTTAAAGATTGAGTACCGTTTTTATGTAATCATAAGTTCATATAAGATGGTGTATTTGCACTGTATAAAATCTACAATTACCAGTATGGCAATAGTGTTGTCTGTTGTCAATGTGTTGTTCTGTAGCCCACCTGCTATTTACACAGGCCTATACAACTGCCTACATGGCCTGTAGCCTACTGTATGCTGGACTGTATGTAACTCTCTTGTATAAAGGATTCTCTGACTGCTATTATTATTTCCATAGTGTAGTAATGTGACTAAATCTTGTCCAGGCTAAAATCGCCTATGCTAATAATACTAATACTCCCTTTATTGTTCATTCTCTCTCCTGTTGGAACAGGACCTAAATGGACCTACAAAACAAACATCACATAGCCTACCTGTTCTCTGTAACTTCAATTCGGGCTTCAGAATTGTTTCAAACAGTCTGTGTCCATGGTCGATCTGTCCCTCCTCTGACAATGATGAAAGAGTTTTGGAGGCCATCGCCTTTTTAAAAAAAAGTACAAACAGTTCCTCTTCCGTCCATTTGGATAGTTTATATTTGAAGCACGGTGTCACCAGCTGGGCTCTGAATCTGCTTAGCATTTTATCGAGTACAGCAAGGTAATGTCTTGATAAATTATTGCTAGTCTACTCTGCTGCACCTTGAACAACACCTTCGAGGTAGACAAACTGTTGAAAAGTCCAAACTATACCAGGCTCATGGCTCATCATGTCTTGTCAGCAGGCATGCGCAGATCTGGTTAATGAGAGCTAATAAGACACACCTGCTAGTGTAATTATCAGCTGTAGACTCACTCAGCTGTGTTAACGTGTGCTTAGACTGCCATCCTGTGGAGTAAATTGACACTGCACTAATATGACAAGTGAACTCATAGCACTTGTCTGTAATAATTCTGTTCTTATGTTCTCCTTTCTCAGCTATTATAAAAGCTTTTAATATTGGACAGGTTTGCAGTGTAGGCTACTCTGTTGGACATTACTTTATTGTGTCCTATAATCGTAATAAACTAAGCCCATACCTACCTCCCATTTTCCTTTACAATTATTAATTTTTCCCTTCTTATTTAAATGTTTTAATACTGCTTTTTTATTTTGTCCCCTTTTGTTACTGACAATTCCCTATGCAAAGTACTGTGTTCTATCCGTCTGTCTTTCAATGTTATATGAGATTCTGTGTTATATGAGGTTCATGCGTAAATAAGTGGAAAGGCTTACTAGGATCTCCTTTTAGTTGACCTTGTACCAGTGATTTGTAGCCTACTGTCATGAAACTGTACTTTTTCCTATGCAAACTTCTAGTCTTCAATCAATCAATCAATCAATCAATCAATCCTGACTGGCACACTCATAATAACCAGTAAGACTCCCCAATAAACCCTTTTGTAAATCCCGCCCCATTCTGCCCTGTTACTATGATGGGACATTAACCCTGGGCAGATTGTTTTTATAGTGGAAGTGGATAGGATTTTTTTTCCCTTCATAGCCTCATTACAGCTATATAAAGTACCAAAGGAAAAACACCTAGGTGATATTAATAAAAAGGGAAGACAAAGGTACAGTAGTTACATTGCAAAACAGGGGGTTTACCCGAAAATATATGTTTTAATGTGTTTAATCCCAGTGGGACAGAATCCTCTTTGCAGATTCTTTTATAGTGGAAGTGGATGGGATTTTTTTCCCCTTCATAGCCTCATTACAGCTATATAAAGTACCACAAAAAACACATCTACGTGATATTAATAAAAAGGGAAGAAAAAGGTACAGTAATTACATAGCAAAACAGTAGTTTTCCCCCGAAAAATAAATGTTTTAATTAGTTTAATCCTCTGGATCTGAGATAGAAAGAGAAGCGCATTGCATCTTGGGTACTAGGAAGAGGACAGAGAGAATGTTTCTCCTCACATAATAGGCTGGCTTTTCGTAATTCTGCCCATTTAAATTATATGTACCCAATCGTGACTCTTAGACCATTGATAAGGTACATGTGAACTAGTTTGTTGAAGCTTATTCGTTATGATGAGCGAGATCGCTTGACGCTTGCCGTCGCTATCACCGTACCGGCCGATCTCCGTGTCGCGCACTGCGGACAGTTTTTGAAAGCCTGAAGCAACATTCTCCACTGCACAAACTCCACCCCCGATAGCAAAAAGTGAATGTTTTTTTCTGGTTGGCCAGTCAGGGAGTCTCAGGGACCAATCAGAAGGCTGACAAACGGTCTATTGGGAGATAAGCGACCGTCAGGTCGCATGTAAAAATTGGCGGTTTTGATGGTGGAGGTTTTGATAGTAACTGCGACCTGACAGTCGCAATAATAATAATTTAGTCATGTTGACATCATCATGTTGTGCATATCGTCTCTGTCGGGTGGAAACCTCATATTTCCAAAACTGTTACCTTTCAGGATTTATATTTATTTTTATATATTTTTTTTAAGTCATGACTTTTCAGGATCCTAATAGAAAAATAGCAAAAGTAGTAGATCTACAAACTTAAATTGGGTCACTTTGTGCTTGTAGATCTGCTCTCCAACGTTTTCTTTAAATTATGACTCTGATTTACTATGACACTATGGCACATTATGAATCCAGTGGTTCTCGTTTTATTTGCAAGGACCGCCATAACTCTCAGAGTTGCGGATCTGGTCATTCAGGGCTATCTCTCTGGGTATAATAATAATAACAATAATAATAATAATAATGTCTACCACAAGCAAACATGGAAATCAGCCCTGCCTTATCGGTATGGGATTCTCATAGCCTTTTTAGCATTACACTCATTCTTGGACAGAATAGTTGAGTACAGTGCTTTGTTCCTCACGTGAGATACAGTATTTATAAGCACACAAGACTAGGCAATTGTGATTGTGATGAGAATTATAGCCTCCTTCCAGCCATGAGCAGGCTGGCAGACCGGTTGTAATTTAATCTGTTGAAATAAAGAAAAAGGGGAGAAACAGCTCTATGAAAGTGACCATTTACAGGCATGATAATAATGTGATATTACCAGCATTGATTATCACAGGGATGTGGGGATGGACGTGCTGCTTCTTAAAGTCTCCCTCATGTCCACTCCAAACATAATCTTGGAGCGTCAACTTCCTTTTTTTAAACACTCTTTCTCTAGTTAAGCATGCTTGCTTTACACAACAAAAAACATACTTGAGGAACGTCATCACTTGGCCATCTCTCTCCATCTCGCCACTCAAGATTCAGCACGTTCACACATGACACCAAAGTCTAATCACATTGCCTGCGAATCTTGAATATCTGAAGGGGGCTTATGTCATGTACAGTATACTATTCACCTTCGCTTGATTGACCAAAAATGAACACAAGTCAACGTTACTCTTGTTTATTTGGATCTCGCACAGGGATGTCACGATCAACACAATTCACGATTAATCATCACACAACTAAGGAGGATTTCAGCCATCTTCATATCCTTAATGATGAGGATAATCTGGTCCAATGTTTTGTGGACAGTTCAGAAACCCACCTACCAGTGACTTTATCATTAGGCTTTTTTTCAGATTTCTATTATCTTGAATTTCTCATCGATGATGTCACTGGTAGATGGGTTTCTGTCCACAAAAATGGTACAATAGTAAAATGAGCATTAAGGAGGACCAATTATATGAAGATAGGTTGAATGTGGATGAAGTCGTCCTTTAACGACTGAACACTGGAACATTCCAATAAAGATTACATTTCAGATCGGCTTTTAGGCTTTGTAAACAACAGATAAATGACAAATAACTTCAAATAGCCTATACTAAGAAATAACTGATATATTTAATAACAAAAAAGAAACTCACTTTGGGTGAGCGTCTAAGATCAGCTATTTCCGGGGGAAACAGGCACAAGACGAGTTCTGGGTGATGTCCCATTTTTTATTCTGATGCCGATGCTGCACTGATGGAGTAACAGGTGTGTGTTGGCCCATAACTTGACATAATGTGCAACATTTTGTAATAAAAAAGAAAAAAAAAAGAAAACAAAAATCTTCTATTTGAGAACTTCTGGGCAAAGTAATAAGTATATGAACATAACTATAAGTATAATTTTGAAAACATTTTTTCTTTTTGCCTATAACGAAATGCTTTTTAGGGATGACAGGATGAAAGTGGTTAAATTGTGACTCATTGGCTGAATAATAATTGTTGAGACTGATGCTGTTGAAAAAGTGAAATAATGACTCACATATCAGCCAGTGGACCTAGCTCAGTGCACATGGAGAGACTAACATTTGTCTCCATTAAAAACCTTTCCCACACAACTCCCAACAGAAGAGCTTCCCTCCAGTGTAAATTCTCTATAGTTGTTCACTTCTTTAAAAGCAACACATCGGTTAAAGCCCTTCTTGGAACGCTTTGTTCAAGTGTGAATAGCTTTAATGTGGTTCTTTAAGGACCTGAGACATTTGAACCATTTCTCACACTTGTCACAGAAGTAATAGTTCTCTGCATGCATTATCTCGTGATCTCTGAGGCCTTCGTCAGTGCTGAACCATTTCTCACACTGGTCACAGTGGTAGGGTTTTTCTCCTGTATGAATTCTCTGGTGGTGACGGTTGAGTTGAATCATCTGTCTGAACCTTTCCCCACACTGCTGACAGAGGTAGGGCTTTTCTCCTGTATGAATCCGCTGGTGTCGTTTGAGACTACTTCCAAGGCTGAATGTTTCCCCACATTGGTCACAGTGATAGGGCTTTTCTCCCGAATGAATCCTCTGGTGCCGTTTGAGACTACCTTTTAAGCTGAACTTCCTCCCACAATGCTCACAGTTGTAGGGTTTTTCTCCTGTATGAATCCTCTGGTGCCGATGGAGATCAATTTTTTGGCTGAACTTACTCCCACAATGCTCACAGTGGTAGGGCTGTTCTCCTCTATGCATTCTCTGGTGCTGTTCCAGAGTACCTTTTTGGCTATACCTTCTCCCACACTGGTCACAGTTGTAGGGCCTTTCTCCTGTATGAATTATTTGGTGACGTTTGAGATGACTTCCACGGCTGAACCTTCTCCCACACTGGTCACACATATGTTTCTTCACTGGTAGTTGGGGAGGAAAGACATCTGGGATGGAGAATGAGGGGAAATAAAGAAACCACAAAATGATTAGAAATAACATGTGTTGTGTTAACAAGTGATAATGTTCTAATATTCAAAGCATCTCTCACTACGTCTTTCTTCAGACTGTAGACCTGGAGTCTGTTGAATGCACCATTTAACTAGTTAATACAGCATATCGTTGCTGGTGGGTGGAAACCTTGTATGTCCAAAACTGTTACTTTAAAGACATTTTTTAAAAAGAACATCTATTCAAAATAAATGGATAAATTTTCTGGCACGGCGCGCTCGCACACAAACGCACACGCACACGCACGCACACACACACACACACACACACACACACACACACACACACACACACACACACACACACACACACACACACACACACACACACACACACACACACACACACACACACACACACACACACACACACACAGATTACTCCGGTGCTTCTAGGGAAGAGACAGCAGGACATGGCCGCTAAAAGCGCCCCAGAGGTCAGGAGGAGAACGTTGATACACTTGATACTAATATATTTTATACACACAGATTTCAAAATGAAATACATTTTCCTGTAACGTCACTTTCTGGTTTTCCTGGTCGGTTTGATGCCAGTGCGAGATGCACTGCCAGAGCAAATGTCAATCAATCTGTGATACGGTCCCGCCCCATTTTCAGACCGTTTCTAGGAAAACCACATGACCTACTGTATCATAATGTTAATTTTTTCGGGGCGTGAGTCGTGACATAACCTTTAAACTATGTTAAACTCAACCAGATTACAGATAGAACGAGGATAATTCAAGCTTTCAGTACAGCTGCAAAGTGTTTGTTTCATAAAAGTTTGCCGTAGACATGTTATGAGCTACTTTCTTCAATACATTCTGTGCAGGTGGTTATTTTCTAAGTGTAGGAGACTTGGAGTTTGGAAGCACTCGTTGGAAATCACTCAATGGTCCTGCGTACCATCCGTTTCTAAACTAGTAAGACGCCTCATGGCGAGAGCGGACCATGTCTTGGCCATCTGGCCAGTGATGTATATCGGACCAGTTACCCATACATGGAGACCCCTGGTACCCATATATGGAGATCCATGTACTGTATATGGAGATATGCTGTGAGACCCAAAACATGCTTACTCAGTTATTCGTTATGTGAAAGTCCTATGATGTCTATGACATCTGACATCCCTTTTATGCCCATACATGGAGATCCCTGTCTGTAGAACCAGCCACACAGATATGGGCTGTCTTGGCCATCTGTCTTGGCCATATATGGATTCTGTTAGTGTGGTATGTGGCCGATGTGGCCCCTCCATATATGGGCATTCCCATATGAAGTCCTGTTAAATATGGTCTTAAATGTATTACATCATGGAACTCCATATATGGGCATAGAAGGGATTCTGTTAGTGTGACATCACAGTGAAGCCAGAGCGTGATGTCAGATTTTATGTGAGTTCTAAATATTCAAGGAAGAAATGATAATAAATAATAATAGCTATAAGTAGATAATTGAAACCCTGAAAATCGATCAAATTACAATAATAAGAACTGTCTATCCATCACCCTGACATGTGTATGAAAGATATAACAGATAAGCAAAGCTGTTGTTTTGCTTACATTGCAATAGTCTTCCAGTTTCATTGGCTTATGGTAGACCTACTTAGATTGAGTACCGTTTTTATTCAATGTTTAATCATATATTTATAGGATGATGTATTTGCACTGTATAAAATCTACTTTTACCAGTATGGCAATAGTGTGTTGTCAATGTGTTGTTCTGTAGCCCACCTGCTATTTACATAGGCCTATACAACTGCTACATGGCCTGTAGCCTACTGTCTGTATGCTGGACTGTTCCTTTAATATGTAACTCTCTTGTAAGGATTCTCTGACTGCTATTATTATTTCCATAGTGTAGTAATGTGACTAAATCTTGTCCAGGCTAAAATCGCCTATGCTAATAATACTAATACTGTTCATTCTCTCTGCTGTTTATTGGAACAGGACCTAATGGACCTACAAAACAAACATCACATACCTGTTCTCTTTAACTTTAAATCGGGCTTCAGAATTGTTTCCAACAGTCTGTGTCCATGGTCGATCTGTCCCTCCTCTGACAATGATGACAGAGTTTTGGAGGCCATCGCCTTTCTTTGAAAAAGCACAAACAGTTCCTCTTCCGTCGGTTTGGTCAGTTTATATTTGAAGCATGGTGTCACCAGCTGGGCTCTGAATCTGCTCAACATTTTATCGAGTACAGCAAGGTAATGTCTTGACAAAGTATTGGTAGTTTACTCTGCTGCACCTTCAACAACACCTCCGAGGTAAACAAACTGTTAGAAAGACCAAACTATACCAGGCTCATGGCTGTCTTGTCAGCAGGCATGCGCAGATCTGGTTAATGAGAGCTAATAAGATACACCTGCTAGTGTAATTATCAGCAGTAGACTCACTCAGCTGTGTTAACGTGAGCTTAGACTGCCATCCTGTGGAGTAAATTGACACTGCACTAATATGACAAGTGAACTCATAGCACTTGTCTGTAATAATTCTGTTCTTATTTTCTCCTTTTTCCTTTATCAACTATTATTAAAGCTTTTAATATCAGACAGGTATGCAGTGTGCGCCGTTAACTGGATAATGTATTCAGCTGGACATTCCTTTCTTGTGTCCTAATCATAATAAACTAACCCCATACCTCCCATTTTCCTTTGTAAATATCTCCTATTTCACTTTATTACTTTTATTTATTTTTCCCTTGTTATTTTTTTAAGACTGCTTTTTATGTTGTCCTCTTTTGTTACTGACATTTCCCTGTGCAAAGTTCTGTGTTCTATCCGTCTGTCTTTCAATGTTAAGTGAGATACATAAAGTGGTTCATGTGTAAATAATCTGAAAAGCTTACTAGGATCTCCTTTTAGTTGACCTTGTACCAGTGATTTGTACTGTCATGAAACTGTACTTTTTACTATGCAAACTTCTAATAAATTCTTCAATCGATCAATCAATCAATCAATCAATCCTGACTGGCACACTCAAAATTTAGATCTGTTCTCCAGGTTTTCTTTAGAATGATGTAGCCTATGACACTGATTTACTATGACACTATGGCACATTATGAGTCCACGGTCCACCAGTACAGTGGTTACCACAAGCCAACATGGAAATAAGGACCCCTGGCCAGGGAACATAGCAAAAACAAGGGATAAACAGTTTAAAAAAAGCCTAAATATTTATTAATGAACTTGCATGTAGATCTGGTGAAGAGAGTTGTGGTAGATGGGAAAAGAACTCATCGAGTACAGTGCAAATCAGGTGTGTTTTACCCTGCATAGAGGGGTCTAAGTGGTTAAACTGAAGTGATATTGATGAGGCACCTCTGGACTGGCATCACGGCACCCACTTTGGGAAACCCTGTCTTACCTTGTAGCAACTTCTATTTGTAGACAGGTTCTGAATCATTGGACTGGTCCCTTCTCTCAGTAGTCTGTTGAATTCCAGGGTTCCCACACATTATTACCAATTAATTTCAAAAACTTTTCCAAAATAACCCAATTTCCAAGACTATATAACAATAATTCAGCTCAATAACGAGTCCTATGCGCAATGCCCAAAAACAGGTAGTGTATGCCAGTGGTTCTCAACCTTTTTTGTATGTAATTTATATTTACTTGCCCTTTTTTACCTACGAAATATTGGTCCAAACATCACCAATGGGTGGTCTAGGCCTTTCTAACGGTCTGGCTCTAGTTTAAACATAGGCATTCATTGTTTTGTTTTTTTAGGCCCTGCGGTGGTGAAATTCCAATGCATACAGTAGCTATTAGCTAGGGTTCTGGTCAAAGCATAGACCTATTGAAACTTATCAGTAACGGCTGATCACTCTCAGATCATCATTTTACCTCATTGCACTCCATGTTACTTTACAGGGCATGAACACTTTTACGTTGTTTGACAGACTTTTTGCTGTGGCGTCTGTGTGATTTGAGATCTAGATATGTACTATAATCATAAAACTTCATTCTATTGCAGTAAGTTATAGCATAAACCCAATTTCCAAACAATTCCAATTTCTGACGTTAATGTCAGATCAATACCATAGTTTTAAAACATCCGATTTTTTGCCAATTCTCAAACACGCACATGTGACGCATGCACAGCACACACAGAAATGGGCACAAAATACAAAATTTGAAATTCAAATTAAAAATACTATGTGAAATACTTACCAGGATACTGTCAGGGTAGCATCTTGGTGAGATATGGTATCCTGTTAAATATTAGACCAAGTATCTTTTTTTTTCTTCCCCCCCCCCCCCCCCCCCCCCCCCCCAACTACTCTTGTATTTTGTGCCCATCTCTGTGAACACACACACAAACACATGCACACCCTTCAGATATAACTGTAAATATCATCCTACTGCACATGCCATTGCTTTTCAGTTTTATGTACAGTACAAGTACTGTCAACTCGTCTAGCCACGGTCTCACAGCAAATGAACAACACTGACGTCTCAATTTCTTGTTAAAGACAGGGTGCCGTGATGTTTTCCCCCCTAAAACATGTTTGTCAGGTATTATGATTATACTTGGAGGATGATCTTTTTCAATAAAGGGTACAAATTGTGTTTTTATGTGGTTTTTCAGGTGGGTGATGACCCAGTTGAAATTAGCCACACCCACAGCTGTTGCTGAATGGAAAAAAAGAGGAGGAGATGATTTTATGAGTGAAAGCAATGTATTTCAATTGGGCCTTTTGACTCCGTGGCTATATTAGAGTATTCTTAACTCCATAGAAACATACAAAACAGAAAAAGTACAACACTATGGCACCACCTCTTTAAGGGTTAAAGATACATCTAAATAATAATGCACTTCTTGAAACACAAAGATAAGGGTTGACAGGTCTCATTTTTCAAATACTAGAAAAAAAGAAGGGAAAAAAGAAAAAAAAAGATAAGGAACGCAACATTAGTCAAGTAAAGTAGACCTATGCATACATGTTCAAAGCAGGCATTCATGGGAACAAAATGCTCTTATTATATTGACAATACAATTAAATATAGGCCCAAATATAGGTAGTTACTATAACTACCTATGTATAACAAATTCCAGTGGAGCTCGTCCACACCAAAGCAATGATTAAGAGACCTTTTACAGTTTCCATAGCAATGGTATTGTCACAGTCCCTCTGGGATATGGGATATGTGACAGTCCACATCAAGGTGACCAGCAGAGATCATTTCACATTTCCAAAGCCCATCAAGCAGTGTGAATAGTTTTAATGTGGTTCTTTAAGGACCTGTGACGTTTGAACCATTTCTCACACTGGTCACAGAAGTAGTAGTTCTCTGCATGCATTATCTGGTGATCTCTGAGGCCTGCGTCAGTGCTGAACCATTTCTCACACTGGACACAGTGGTAGGGTTTTTCTCCTGTATGATGAATTCTATGGTGACGGTTGAGATCAGTCATCTGTCTGAACTTTTCCCCACACTGCTGACAGTTGTAGGGTTTCTCTCCTGTATGAATCCTCTGGTGTTGTTTGAGATTAGTTCCACGGCTGAATGTTTCCCCACACTGGTCACAGTTGTAGGGTTTCTCTCCTGTATGAATCCTCTGGTGATTTTTTAGACTACCTTTTATGCTGAACTTCCTCCCACAATGCTCACAGTAGTAGGGTTTCTCTCCCGTATGAATTCTCTGGTGTTGTTTGAGATTCCATTTTTGGCTGAACTTTCTCCCACAATTCTCACAGTTGTAGGGCTGTTCTCCTGTATGCATTCTCTGGTGTAGTTTGAGATTACTTCCACGGCTGAACCTTTTCCCACACTGGTCACAAATATGTTTCTTCACTGGTAGTTGGGGAGGCAAGACATCTGGGATGGAGAATGAGGGGAGATAAAGAAACCACAAAATGATTAGAAATAACAGGTGTCATGTTAACAAGTGATAATGTTCTAATATTCAAAGCATCTTTCACTACGTCTTTCTTCAGACTGTAGACCTGGAGTCTGTTGAATGCACCATTTAACCAGTTTATACAGCATATTGTCGCTGGTGGGTGGAAACCTTGTATGACCAAAACTGTTCCTTAAAGAAAATGAAAAATGAACCTCCATTCAAAATAAATTAATCCAATGTATTATTTAGTCACAAGCTCTCTTTAATCTTTTTCATTGGTTCACAAACTTTCACTTATACTTGAATTAGTCAAATAGGCAACTTTTAAAATGTAAAAAATAAATAAAAGAGAAAGGTAATAATAAAAAGTCATCCTCACGCATAAGGATAACATCAAATTAATGCTGCATTAATAGCACTTTATTCCAAAGCACTTTACATAGATTGTGCATTACATTAACCCATTCACACACGCATTCATACACAGATGTTGGGGGAAACCATGCAAGACACCAAACTGCACATCGAGAGCAATAAGCTGTTCTGTGTCTTACTCAGGACACTTCTACACTAACCATGGGGATCCCGGGATCAAACTGGGAACCTTGCGGTTCTCCATCCGACCACTCCCCTGAGCCACTGCTGCCCCACCAAGCACATGTGCTTTTAATGAGTCTAAGATGGCTAAAATGGAACTTGAAGTTACAACACACACACACACACACACACACACACACACACACACACACACACACACACACACACACACACACACACACACACACACACACACACACACACACACACACACACACACACACACACACACACACACACACACACCTTCTAGGGAAGAGACAGCAGGACATTGTTGTGAAATGTGATCTGCATTGATGCATTGATTTATTATGTCCACCAGATGGCAATAATAGCTCTGTGACACCTCATACCTCAGGTCTATATATGTGACCCCACCCCAAACATTTCCAGATCAAGTTGGATGTATGCTGTTGCCACTACCACTGCCAGTCTTGAAATAAATACATTAACAGAACCCAAAGTTTCTTTATTGATAGAAACATTACATGGTACCAGGAGTGTTCACGAGTCGTCAAGATGGAAAGTGTGAAGCCGCCAGACGCTGTGAATTGGGCTGGTAATGTGGATTATGAGTGGCGTACCTTTAAACAGCGTTTCATGCTGTACCTGATGGCTGCAGGACTGGATGAAAAGTCTTAATTACGGAAGATTGCACTGCTTCTGACCGTCGCGGGACAACAAGCTGTGGAAGTATACAACACGTTTGTGTTCGCCGACGAAGAGGACAAAGACAAGTTTGACGAGGTTGTCAAGAAGTTTGATGAACACTGTTCACCAAAGAAGAATGAAACCTTTGAACGGTATGTGTTTCGTGCGAGAATGCAACAGCCTGCTGAAAGTTTTGATGTGTTCCTGACGGACTTAAAGCTAAAAGCTAGAACATGTAACTTTGGAGTTGTGCATGATTCTTTGATCCGTGACCAGCTTGTGTTTGGCATACAAGATTCAAAGTTGAGGGAGAGGTTACTGCGGGAGACAGAGCTAACCCTTGAATCTGCTGTGAAAATATGCCACGCCAGTGAATTGGCTACGCAGCATGCCAGAACATTTGCGGGGGACACTACTGCCGTTGCCATGGTCTCGAGAAAGACGGACAACAGAGAAGTCCTGAGGCAGTCCAATCAACGAAATAAATCAGAGACTTTCAACTGTAAAAGATGTGGTACTCGTCATGCACCAAAACAGTGCCCAGCATATGGAAAAATGTGCCACAAATGTCAAGGACAGAATCACTTTGCCAAGCAATGCTTTTCCAAGGGGAAAAAAGGCAGAGGTGAACGTGTACACACAGTGGAACAAAATGATCTGTGTGATTCCTTCTTTGTGGGCATGGTGAAACAGGATGTGGACAACATGCCTGAAGAGTCAAGTGTGAATAAAGTGGAACAGGACAAGTGGACCGAGCCGTTGCACATAAATGGAGCTACAATTGCTTTCAAACTGGATACAGGAGCAAAGGCTAACATGATAAATGAACTTCACATCAGAGCCATGAAGGTGAAGCCCCACATTCGTCCTAATCCAATTCCACTCAAGGCCTACAATGGACAGCCCATCCCCACAAGAGGAATATGCAGACTAAAGGTGAGAGTTAAAGGAAAAAATCATCACCTCATGTTTGTAATAGTTCCAGATGGACATGATTCACTGTTGGGAGATGATGCATGTGAAAAATTGGGTCTAGTCAAGAGGATGTATAGCATCAAGACAAATGCACAGAACAACGTTGAGACAATAGTGGATCAGTATACTGATGTATTCCGAGGGTTTGGTGTCTTACCATACACCTACAAGATCCAACTAAAAGATGATGCACAGCCAGTCATTCATGCTCCCAGGCGGGTTCCAGCACCGCTCAGAGAAAAGCTAAAGCAAGAACTCGACCGAATGACGTCACTGGAAGTGATAAAGAAAGTGGAGGAGCCCACTGAGTGGGTGAATTCGATGGTGTGTGTCAAAAAGCCTAATGGTGATATACGTGTGTGCATGGATCCAAAAGACCTAAATGCAAACATTAAAAGAGAGCATTATCAGATCCCAACAAGAGATGAAATAACGAGTGAAATGGCCGGTGCAAAATACTTCAGTAAATTGGATGCTTCACAGGGCTTTTGGCAGATAAAACTGCATGAAGACAGCACCAAGTACTGTACATTCAATACTCCGTTTGGCCGATACTCATTCCAAAGAATGCCTTTTGGAATATGCTCTGCACCTGAAGTGTTCCACAGAACCATGGAGCACATACTGGAAGGTGTAGAAGGAGCACGGGTCTACGTGGATGATGTGGTTGTGTGGGGATCCACACTGGAGCAGCACAATGAGAGACTCATCAAAGTGTTGCAAAACATCAAAAAGCATGGACTAAAGCTGAACAGAGCAAAGTGTCAGTTTGGGGTGAAAGAAATCACCTTTCTGGGAGACAAGCTTTCGAGTGCAGGTATCGAACCTGACATCCGCAAGGTGAAAGCTATACTGGACATGCCAAGACCTGAAGATAAGCAAGGTGTGTTGAGAGTGCTGGGAATGATCAACTTCATTGGAAAGTTCATACCGACTTTATCAACAAAAACAGTGCACCTCAGACAGCTGTTACATCACAAGTGTGACTTTAAGTGGACTGACAGTCATGAAGAGGAGTGGAAAACACTGAAAACCATTCTCACAACAGAGCCAGTGCTGACGTTTTTCGACCCAAACAAGAGGATAAAGATTTCCACTGACTCGTCAAAAAATGGAATTGGAGCAGTATTGCTACAAGCTGATGGAGAAGAAGATTGGAGGCCAGTTGCATACGCGTCACGAGCGATGACAGCAACTGAATGTCGCTATGCACAAATTGAAAAAGAGTGCTTAGGACTAGTGTATGGATTTGAAAAGTTCCACAGTTATGTATATGGCCTACCAAACTTTGTGGCAGAGACAGACCACAAGCCATTGATATCCATCATAAAGAAAAACCTCAGTGAGATGTCACCACGCATTCAGAGACTAATGATGAAGCTGCAACGCTATGATTTCGAGTTGATATACACACCAGGTAAACACATCGTGATGGCTGATGCTCTGTCCAGGGCAACTACACAGAGTGAAACACCAGTGAGCTCTACAGAGACTGATGTTGAAATACATGTGAACTTGATTGCCACATCACTACCTGTGTCAGACCGAAAATCCAAGCAGATTGCAGCAGAAACAGAAAAAGATCCAATGCCACAAGCCCTAAAGGAGAGCAAAACCCTAGCCTCCTTCAAAATTGGTATGAAAAATCACCTTCAGACAGCAGCTACCCGTGACTTGTAAATAGACTAAGCCCCCATGCTCCCCCCCCCCGCCTTTTTCTTTGTATTCTGCCTTTTGTATCTGATGTTATGCTTTTGAAACTGATATTATCCTAGATAAAGTACTATGTTCTATCCGTCTGTCTTTCAATGTTATATGAGATACTTAAAGTGTGGTTCCTGTGGAAATAAGCCTCGTCTTTCTAGGATCTCCTTTTAGTTGACCTTGTACCAGTGATTTGTACTGTCATGAAACTGTACTTTCTATTGCAAACTTCTAATAAATTCTTCAATCAATCAATCAAAAACTACAGAGGGTCATGAAAAATCTGAAAGAGAACTGGCATAAGGGAGACTGTCAACAGTATTACAACATCCGAGCAGAGCTGAGTGTGATAAATGGACTTCTTCTAAGAAAGAACAGAATTGTCATTCCTCAGTCACTAAGAAAGGAGATGTTGAAAAGACTTCATGAGGGGCACCTCGGAATGGAAAAATGCAAAAGAAGAGCCAGAACAGCAGTTTACTGGCCAGGAATCAACACTGACATTGACAAGATGGTCTCGAGCTGTGAAACCTGTCTGAAACATCAAACAAAGCAGCAAAAAGAGCCAATGTTAACTACAGAACTACCTACTATGCCATGGCAGAAGGTGGGAACTGACTTGTTCCACCTGGATGGAAAGAATTATCTACTGGTAATAGACTATTTGTCAAACTATCCAGAAATAGCACTGCTTACCAGTATGACAGCTTCTTGTGTGATTACACATCTGAAATCTATCTTTTCGACACATGGAATTTGTCAAGTTCTACAAAGTGACAACGGACCTTGTTACAACTGTAAAGAGTTCCAGAACTTTGCAGAAGAATATGATTTTCAGCATGTAACATCAAGCCCCCTGTATGCTCAATCCAACGGTAAAGCAGAAAAAGGTGTGGACATAGTGAAAAAACTGCTCAAGAAAGCAAAAGAGAGTGGTTCTGATCCATATCTAGCTCTACTGAGTTACCGAGCATCACCACTAGAACATGGAATGTCTCCTGCTGAGCTTCTGATGGGACGCAGACTACGCACAACGCTTCCTTACACTGCAAAACAGAAGAAGAATCACAGAGTGAGACAGAAACAGAAGTTTCTACAAAACAGGCAAAAGGCAAACTATGACAAAATGTCAAAAAGTCTAGTGTCATTGTCACCACATGACACAGTGAGAGTTCAAGACTCCAAGTACTGGAACAAGAAAGCCACAGTTCTGGAGGAAGTGGGTCCTCGATCCTATAATGTGAGAACAGAAGATGGACAATTCCTGAGAAGAAACCGACGGAGCTTGCTGAAAACACCAGAGACACTTGAACAGTCAGCTGATGACGAAGTTTGCACAACAGCACCACCGCTGCCACCAGCTGAGCTGAAAAACTGTCCACCTCCAGCTGACCAGACACCTCCAGTACCTGAACCAGAACCAGAGCCTTTATCTGAACCTGTAATGAGAAGATCAACTCGCCAGTCAAAACCACCAGACAGACTGGTACTTAAATGGTGAAGAAAAAGAAAGACTTTTGCACAAAGAAAAAGAAAAAAAAAACACTTTTCAAAGACATTTGAGCACGCATTTAAAAAAAAAAGAAAAAAAATTAACAAAAGAAAAAAAAAGAAAAAAAAATGACATTGATATTTGCTCTCCATGTAAAAAAAAATGCTGCATTCACACTGCAGATATATAGTTGAACGTTTTGCTTGCTTGGTCAATGTAATCTCAATGGAAACCAGCTTTAAAGATACAGGAAATACACAAGACAAAGCTTTGAAAGCTTTAAAGCTGGTTTCCATTGAGATAACATTGACCAAGCAAGCTAAACGTTCAACTATATATCTGCAGTGTGAATGCAGCTTAAGACTGTAGCAACAGAAAAGTAAATCTGAGTCAAACTGAAATGTTTACATATTGTTGTTGGGTTTACTTTTTAAAGAAAAGGGGATGTTGTGAAATGTGATCTGCATTGATGCATTGATTTATTATGTCCACCAGATGGCAATAATAGCTCTGTGACACCTCATACCTCAGGTCTATATATGTGACCCCACCCCAAACATTTCCAGATCAAGTTGGATGTATGCTGTTGCCACTACCACTGCCAGTCTTGAAATAAATACATTAACAGAACCCAAAGTTTCTTTATTGATAGAAACATTACAGACATGGCCGCTAAAAGCGTCCCAGAGGTCAGGAGGAGAACGTTGAGACCCTCGATACTAATATATGTTATATACACAGATCTAGAAATAAAATACATTTTCCTGTAATGTCACTTTCTGGTTTTCCTGGTCGGTTTGATGCCAGTGCAAGATGCACTGCCAGAGCAAATGTCAATCAATCTGTGATACGGTCCTGCCCCGTTTTCAAACCGTTTCTAGGAAAACCAGGTGACCTACTGTATCATAATGTTAGTTTTCTGGTTGTGACATAACCCCTTTAAACGACGTTAAACTCAACCACATTACAGACAGAAAGAGGATAATTCAAGCTTTCAGTACACCTGCAAAGTGTTTGTTTCATAAAAATCCACCGTAGACATGTTATGAGCTACTTTCTTCAATAAATTCTGTGCAGGTGGTTATTTTCTAAGGGTTGGAGACTTGGAGTTTGGAAGCGCTCATTGGAAATCACTCAACGGTCCTACGTACCACTCGTTTCTAAAGCGCCATGCCTTGGCCATCTGGCCAGTGATGTATATCGGACCAATTACCCATATATAGAGACCCCTGGTACCCATATATGGAGATCCATGTACTGTATATGGAGATATACTGTGAGAGCCCAAACATTCTTACTCAGTTATTGTCTCCACCAGCCGAAGGCAGGGGGAGAGTATGTTTTCGCCCCTGTCCGTCCGTCCGTCCGTCCGTCCGTCCTCCGAGTTTGTGTACAGCTAATCTGCGGCGCCGTTGGCCCCATCGCTGCCAAACTGAGCACACACACTCCCTGGATGCCAATTCAGAACCTCTGCCCCACATTTTTCAAATGGCCCTGTTCTAGCGCCACCATGAGGCCGATGTTTGCAAAACACATTTCTGTACACTACTCCTACAGATTCTGTCCAAAAATCCTACTAATCGGTAGACAGTATCTCTACAGTCATGTGATCATCATGGATACGTCCGATTTTCCATATTCCATCCTGATTGGCTACAATTGGCTTCCAGAGTTTGCGGATTGCTCCGTTTTGAACAAAATGCCTCAAATCATGAACACAGCGTGCAATCTTGGTGAAATTGAGCGTGCACGTTCCCACTAGGTAGAGGAAGAAATGCCACTTCAAATTTCTCAAATCAGCCTCATGGTGGCACTATAACAGGGCAATTTGTGTGGCCTGGTGGAGACCTGTGCTCGGAAGAGCACTGCTTCTAGTTCGTTATGCGAAAGTCTTATGATGTCATACACTTTTATGCCCATACATGGAGATCCCTGTCTGTAGAACCAGCCACACAGATATGGGCTGTCTTGGCCATCTGTCTTGGCAATAATATGGATTCTGTTAGTGGTATGTGGCCGATGTGGCCTCCATATATGGGCATTCCTATATGAAGTCCTGTTAGATATGGGCTTAAAGGAGTAGTTCACGCCCAAAATGACTTTTTTTCTATTGCTTACTCATGCCATGGAGAGTAGAGTTCAATAATATTTTTAGTTTTTTGTCGCATTCCTAAGACAAAAATGTGATAACAATAAATTTACCCCCATTCATTTCGGATGGTGACCCGTTTCGAAACGGGTCACCATCCGGAATCAATGGGGGTAAATTTACTCAAATCAAATTTTTGTCTTAGGAATGTGACAAAAACCAAAACATATTATTGAACTCTACTCTCCATGGCATGAGTAATCAATAGAAAAAAAGTCATTTTGGGGGTGAACTACTCCTTTAATATTGATGACATCGGGGAACTTCATATATGGGCATAAAAGGTATTCTGTTAGTGTGACATCACAGTGAAGCCAGAGCGTGATGTCTGAGTGGAAAACCCCATTCTGTTAGAGTGGTTCCCCTAACATTACAGTGATGTCAGAGCGACAAACCCATAGACCGTAAAAAAGTGTACGCGTTCGGACGGACGGAATCAGCATGTGCCGTTTCACATCGGTTCCAATTACACATAATGCAGGAGGCAGCAGGACGTCGTTGTGTTATTGAAAACAAGCGCTTCCAAACTCCAACCACACAGAAAAATAATCACCTGCACAGAATATATTGACAGAAAGGATTGTTATGAAACAAACACTTTGCAGATAGAGGATAATTCAGGCTTTCCATACAGCTACAATGTTGGTGAGTTTAACATTGTTTAATACATTTAGATAGGAATTTTCTGTTTGGATGTATGGGCTAGCTGTCAATGGTAGATGTTGCTAGATTGAACTCTAGATTCAACACATTAAAAATAAATCTAGAGTTGCAAATTGCGGCTAGGGGCACACAATTGACAGGTGCATTGCAATTGGTGTGGGGTAATTGATCACACCACCTGCAAATTGTGTTCCCCATACATGTGTGCGTCCATAACAAATTTTGATCTCCACTCCAGAGTGTGAAGCTGGTGGAGATATTTGACTAAACACAGGTTTTCTACTTTCAAATGGATATGAAACTATAGAGGACAATATCTGAGGAATGAGTTATTGGCTGAGTACAGGCCTATAGGCCCACACACGCAGCGCAGAGCATTTATTGCAGTCTGCTAACCGAGCGTGGATAATCTGGATATAGTACCGATCTATGGCTCAGCTCAGGTTTTTATGCGAGTTCTCAATAAAAAATAAATAAGTAGATAATTGGAACCCTGAAAATCGATCAAATTGAAATAATAAGAACTGTATCCATCACCCTGACATGTGTGTAAGCAAGCTGTTTTGCTTACTTTGCAACTGTCTTCTTGTTTAATTGTTTTATTGGCTTATGGTACGCTACTTTAAAGATTGAATACCGTTTTCATTCAATGTTTAATCATATGTTTATAGGATGATGTATTTGCACTGTATAAAATCTACTTTTACCAGTATGGCAATAGTGTTTTCAATGTGTTGTTCTGTAGCCCATCTGCTATTTACACATGCCTATACAACTGCTACATGGCCTGTAGTCTACTGTATGCTGGACTGTTCCTTCAATATGCAACTCTCTGGTATAAAGGATTCTCTGACTGCTATTATTATTTACATAGTGTAGTAATGTGACTAAATCTTGTCCAGGCTAAAATCGCCTATGCTAATAATACTAATACTCCCTTTATTGTTCATTCTCTCTCCTGTTGGAGCAGGACCTAATGGACCTACAAAACAAACATCACATAGCCTACCTGTTCTCTTCAACTTCAAATCGGGCTTCAGAATTGTTTCCAACAGTCTGTGTCCATGGTCGATCTGTCCCTCCTCTGACAATGATGACAGAGTTTTGGAGGCCATCGCCTTTCTTTGAAAAAGCACAAACAGTTCCTCTTCCGTCTGTTTGGTCAGTTTATACTTGAAGCACGGTGTCACCAGCTGGGCTCCAAATCTGCTCAACATTTTATCGAGTACAGCAAGGTAATGTCTTGACAAAGTATTGGTAGTTTACTCTGCTGCACCTTCAACAACACCTCTGAGGTAGACAAACTGTTAGAAAGACCAAACTATACTAGGCTCATGGCTGTCTTGTCAGCAGGCATGCACAGATCTGGTTAATGAGAGCTAATAAGACACACCTGCTAGTGTAATTATCAGCAGTAGACTCACTCAGCTGTGTTGTGTGCATAGACTGCCATCCTGTGGAGTAAATTGACACTGCACTAATATGACAAGTGAACTCATGGCACTTGTCTGTAATAATTCTGTTCTTATTTTCTCCTTTTTCCTTTATCAACTATTATAAAAGCTTTTAATATCGGACAGGTGTGCAGTGTGCGCTGTTAACTGGATAGTGTATTCAGCTAGACATTCCTTTCTTGTGTCCTAATCATTATAAACTAACCCCATACCTCACATTTTCCTTATTTTTTAAGAGCTTTTTTATGTTGTCCTCTTTTGTTACTGACATTTCCCTGTGCAAAGTATTGTTCTATCCATCTGTCTTTCAATGTTAAGTGAGATACATAAAGTGGTTCATGTGTAAATAATCTGAAAAGCTTACTAGGATCTCCTTTTAGTTGACCTTGTACCAGTGATTTGTACTGTCATGAAACTGTACTTTTTCCTACGCAAACTTCTAATAAATTCTTCAATCGATCAATCAATCAATCAATCCCGACTGGCACACTCAAAATTTAGATCTGTTCTCCAGGTTTTCTTTAGAATGATGTAGCCTATGACACTGATTTACTATGACACTATGGCACATTATGAGTCCACGGTCCACCAGTACAGTGGTTATCGTTTTATTTGCAAGGACCCCCATAAGTAACTCTCAGAGATGCAGATCTGGCCATTCGGGGATATCTCTTTGTGTTTCTGGTAAAAATGTAATTTTGACAAAAATACCTACCACAAGCCAACATGGAAATAATGACCCCTGGCCAGGGAACATAGCAAAAACAAGGGATACACAGTTAAAAAAAATGCCTAAATATTTATTAATGAACTTGCATGTAGATCTGGTGAAGAGAGTTGTGGTAGATGGGAAAATAACTCAAGTACAGTGCAAATCAGGTGTGTTTTACTAAGCATAGAGGGGTCTAAGTGGTTAAACTGAAGTTTATCCAAAGTTTTCTGAGGCACCCCTGGACTGGCATCACGGCACCCACTTTAGGGAAACCCTGCCTTACCTTGTAGCGACTTGTATTTGTAGACAGGTTCTGAATCATTGGACTGGTCCCTTCTCTCAGTAGTAGGTTAAATTCCAGGGTTCCCACACATTTTACCAATTAATTTCAAAAACTTTTCCAAAATAACCCAATTTCCAAGACTATAATATAATTCAGCTCAATAATCAGTCCTATGCACAATGCCCAAAAACAGGTAGTGTATGCCAGTGGTTCTCAACCTTTTCAGGCCGTGACCCCCGAAATAATCATATTTGAACTGGGAACCCCGGCACCCTGACGAGCGCTCAGAGATGGGCGAAAATACATTGAAAAGTATTTTGATACAAAATACAAATACTGGGTCAAAAAATGTATCAAAATACGAAATATAAATACAGGCCAGAGAAATGTATTTAAGATTCAAATACGTATTTTGTATTTTGAAAATACATAAATACTTTTTATAAAAATTGATGCAATGATTAGTACTTTTATAGATTGACTGCCAAGTATTAAATTAACTGGCGAGGCGAGCGGGCGCGGTCCCGTGAATTCCCAGCGAGTGTGCTAGTTTGTGCATGCATATGTGGGCGGTGAGAGATGGATTGTGTTCATCTTTGTGAAATACCGCGTGCGGTAACCGCTGACCCAATCGGCAGCCATAGCGGTGACCGCGTATCGTGTGGAAGGCACTTAAATTGACCATACTATGGTTTTAGTCTTGAGCAGGCTGCCTAAATGTTTACCACTGTGTGCCAGTGTGTGAGAGCTCAGGCCAGAAGTGCCTTCCACACGATAAGCGGTCAACGCTACGGCTGCCGCTTGGGTTACCGCACCGCGGTGAGACACAAACACACTTGCTCAGTGAGTAAACGCCACAAGGAATTTCACAAAGATGAACACAATCCAACTCTCACTGCCCATGTACGCATGCACAAACGAGCACGCTCGCAGGGATTTTCACGGGACTGCGCCCGCTCGCCTCGCCGCCTCAAAACTTCGCTGCGCGGCAGAAATAGCCGCCCGCCTCTCATTGAAAATGAATTACTAGGAGGCGGTGACCGTGTATCGTCTGGAACCCACTTTACCGTTATCTTCTAAAGGAACTATGGCATGAGACTGAATGCACAGTTGCCTCTGCGCCAGTACTTCATAGAGTGCAAAACCCGCTCTGCCAGCCTTATAATTACTAAAACTGCACTCTGTTGAGGTGCCAACTTCCTCCTTGTGCACAAGTAGGCCATGTATGGCCTGCTTGCACGCCAGCAGAGCGCGCCATGAGTATCATCACTGACATCACCAGGAATGCTGGTCCCTCATTGGCTGTTAATGATGACATTGCCAGAAATGCTGGTCTCTTATTGTGCTACATGCTTAAACACACACAGCTATCTACCTACCAACCTACATACATACATACGCAGATGAACGCAGTACTTGCGCGCAAGTAATTCGAAATTGTAATCATAATGCACAATACATTTGAAGCAAACCAAAGTCAAGTGCTATGGCTGTATCACACACAAACCAACAGCAAATTAGATTGAAATAAAATGTGTCCATTTGAGAATAAAATTACATAAAAAGTATTTTGTATTTTAAATACAGAAAATACTAGACCTGAAAGTATTTTGATACAAATTACATCCAATTTTTTCCGTCCCAGCCAAATACAAATTACAAAATACAAAAAAGTATTTCAAATACATGTATTTCAAATACTGCCCATCGAGCGCTAAGAGTTGAGGAATTTTGTATAACACGGTTTTATTGTGAAAATTGCAGATCTACATGCTCACAACGCCTCGCGTTGCGAGGCGTTGTGAGCATGTAGATCGGCTATTTTCACACTTTCTCCCTCTAATATTTGACAATTTGGCCAATGTTTAATTTGTCATTTCAGAGGTATTCATTTTTTCCAGGACCTTCCAGGACTCTTGATCAATTTCAAAACTTTTCCAGTACTGGAAGAATATTTTTCTAATTTCAAAATATTTCCAGGAATTTCATGACAGTGGGAACCCTGGAATTCTCTTAGAGTGGCCTCCTCTCTCCTCGACTCCAGAGTAGGGAAGGAATTCGTTGGTATCCCAATGATGCAGCAGCAGCTTCTCTGCAGACATTCCAGTTCCTGGACCAGGTGTTTTGGGAGGCCAGCCCAGCATATTCCAGCACTGGTCTGATGAAGGTCACGTTATATCTGGGTCAACAACACATCTCGGGGGAGCTGTACCCACCCACCCATCTGAACTTGACCACTTTGTTAAGTGGTCAGATTTTCCAGTGGGCCTTGAACCAGAAAACCACTGATGTATACCGATGTTTCTGTTTGACATTGGCACATTTCACTCAGGTTTTTTCATCTCACTCATGTCACTTTGTCTGCTGACCTCACTCAGCAATGAAATAAAAATAAAATAAACAAAAATAAAAATAAAACAATTCCCAGGAGGCAAGCAGTGATCACCCCATGATGTGCACTGCAATGTAGTTTCAAATGCACTACATTGCAGGCGTTCTTTGAGAGTAAAAAACTAAAAAAGAAGACGACACGTGTGACATGCTTGATCTGGGCAGATTGCCCCAGGAAATTTGCCAATCTCAACCCAAAACAACGGTACATAGTAACACACACGATACAAGTACTGTATTCTGTATGTAGGTACAGGTATCAGGTAAGCACTATACTAGACGAGGCAGCTCTTATGTAAGTACAAATTTATTTCAAAAATAGATCCATGAATATACAATGCACAGACCATGCAGTTTCGAACTGTTACACTGTGAACACTGACAGGGTGGTTAGTCGGGACAAGATGGAAAGAGAAACTGCAAAGAGAAACCGTTACAGAGCTTTTCCCACCAGACAATACAACACTTCTAAGAACCTATCCAACTGTGTTTCTATTTGCACACGTTTTGGCACAGAACTGGTTAATCTAGAGCCCGCCAATATAAGTTTGGCCGGTATATCGGCAACGAACGATGAGCTATGAGCTTGTAGATTGGCTATTTTCTAAACATTTTTAATAGAGCTTAAGTGGTTAAACAAATTTAGGTTTTTGTATGTAATTATATTTACTTGGACTTTTTTACCTACGAAATATCGGTCCAAACATCACCAATGGGTGGTCCAGGACTTTCTAAAATAGGTAGATATCGCATCGGAGTCGATGGGACCCAGAATTCTGGCATCGGTCTGGCTCTAGTTTAAACATAAGCATTCATTGTTTTGTTCTCTTAGGCCCTGCAGTGGTGAAATTCCAATGCATAGCTATTGACCTATTGAAACTTATCAGTAACGGCTGATCACTCTCAGATCATCATTTTACCTCATTGCACTCCATGTTACTTTACGGGGCATGAACACCTTTAAGTTGTTTGACAGACTTTTTGCTGTGGCGTCTGTGTGATTTGAGAACAAAGTGTTTTTATGTGGCCACATCCACCTGTTCATTAAGTATACCTGTTTTTCAGGTGGGTGGTGACCCAGTTGAAATTAGCCACACCCACAGCTGTTGCTGAATGGGAAAAAAGAGGAGATGATTTTATGAGTTAAAGCAGTGTATTTCAATCGGAATTTTTTTGACTCCGTGACTATATTAGAGTATTGTTAACTCCATAGACACGTACAAAACAGAAAGAGTACAACACTATGGCACCACCTCTTTAAGGGTTAAAGATAAATCTAAATAATAATGCACTTCTTGAAACACAAAGATAAGAGTTGACAGGTCTCATTTTTCAAATACTAGAAAAAAAAAAGATAAGGAACGCAACATTAGTCAAGTAATGTAGACCTATGCATACATGTTCAAAGCAGGCATTCATGGGAACAAAATGCTCTTGTTATATTGACAATACAATTAAATATAGGCCCATGATAGTAACTACCTATGTATAACAAATTCCAGTGGAGCTCGTCCACACCAAAGCAATGATTAAGAGACCTTTTACAGTTTCCATAGCAATGGTATTGTCCACATCAAGGTGACCAGCAGAGATCATTTTACGTTTCCAAAGCCCATCAAACAGTGTGAATAACTTTAATATGGTTCTTTAAGGACCTGTGATGTTTGAACCATTTCTCACACTTGTCACAGAAGTAGTAGTTCTCTGCATGCATTATCTCGTGAGATCTCAGGCCTTCGTCAGTGCTGAACCATTTATCACACTGGTCACAGTGGTAGGGTTTTTCTCCTGTATGAATTCTCTGGTGACGGTTGAGATGAATCATCTGTCTGAACCTTTCCCCACACTGCTGACAGAGGTAGGGCTTTTCTCCTGTATGAATCCGCTGGTGTCGTTTGAGACTACTTCCACTGCTGAATGTTTCCCCACACTGGTCACAGTTGTAGGGCTTCTCTCCCGTATCAATTCTTTGGTGCTGTTTGAGACTACTTCCACGGCTGAACTTACTCCCACAATGCTCACAGTTGTAGGGCCTTTCTCCTGTATGAATTCTCTGGTGCCGTTGGAGAATACATTTTTGCCTGAACTTACTCCCACAATGCTCACAGTGGTAGGGCTGTTCTCCTGTATGAATTCTCTGGTGTTGTTTGAGACTACTTCCACAGCTGAATCTTTCCCCACACTGGTCACAGTTGTAGGGCTTCTCTCCTGTATGAACTCTCTGGTGTTTTTTGAGAGGACCTTTTAGGCTGAATCTTCTCCCACACTGCTCACAGTTGTAGGGTTTTTCTCCTGTATGAATCCTCTGGTGTTTTTTGAGATCACATTTTTGGCTGAACTTCCTCCCACAATGCTCACAGTTGTATGGCTTCTCTCCTGTATGAATCCTCTGGTGACGTTTGAGATGACTTCCACGGCTGAACCTTCTCCCACACTGGTCACAAATATGTTTCTTCACTTGGGAAGGCAAGACATCTGGGATGGAGAATGAGGGGAGATAAAGAAACCACAAAATGATTAGAAATAACATGTGTTGTGTTAACAAGTGATAATGTTCTCATTTTCAAATCATCTCTCACTACGTCTTTCTTCAGACTTTAGACCTGGATTCTGTTGAATGCACCAGTAAATACAGCATGTTGTTGCTGGTGGGTGGAAACCTTGTATGTCCAAAACTGTTCCTTAAAGAAAATGTAAAAAAGAACCTCTATTCAAAATAAATGGATCCAATGTAGTTATTTAGTCACAAGCTCTCGTTAATCATTTTCATTGGTTCACAAACTTTCACTTATACTTGAATTAGTCTATAGGCAACTTTTAAAATGTAAAAAATAAATAAAAGAGAAAGGTAATAATAAAAAGTCATCCTTACTCATAAGGATAACATCAAATGGTAAATGCCGCATTCATATAGCACTTTATTCCAAAGCACTTTACATAGATTGTGTGCATTACATTCACCCATTCACACACGCATTCATACACAGATGTTGGGGGAAACCATGCAAGGCACCAAACTGCACATCGAGAGCAATAAGCTGTTCAGTGTCTTACTCGAGGACACTTCTACACTAACCATGGGGATCCCGGGATCGAACTGGGAACCTTGCGGTTCTCCATCTGGCCACTCTACCCCTGAGCCACTGCGCACACACACACACACACACACACACACACACACACACACACACACACACACACACACACACACACACACACACACACACACACACACACAGTGCTTCTAGGGAAGAGACAGCAGGACATGGCCGCTAAAAGCGTCCCAGAGGTCAGGAGGAGAACGTTGAGACCCTCGAGACTAATATATTTTATATACACAGATTTAGAAATAAAAATACATTTTCCTGTAACGTCACTTTCTGGTTTTCCTGGTCGGTTTGATGCCAGTGCAAGATGCACTGCCAGAGCAAATGTCAATCAATCTGTGATACGGTCCCGCCCCGTTTTCAGACCATTTCTAGGAAACGTGACCTACTGTATCATAATGTTAATTTTCGGGTTGTGACATAACCCCTTTAAACAACGTTAAACTCAACCACATTACAGACAGAAAGAGGATAATTCAAGCTTTCAGTACAGCTGCAAAGTGTTTGTTTCATAAAAATCCACCGTAGACATGTTATGAGCTGCTTTCTTCAATAAATTCTGTGCAGGTGGTTATTTTCTAAGGGTTGGAGACTTGGAGTTTGGAAGCGCTCATTGGAAATCACTCAACGGTCCTACGTACCACTCGTTTCTAAATTAGTAAGACGCCGCAGGGTGACAAGCGCCATGCCTTGGCCATCTGGCCAGTGATGTATATCGGACCACCCATATCAGACCCCATGTACCCATATATGGAGATCCATGTACTGTATATGGAGATATGCTGTGAGAGCCCAAACATTCTACTCAGTTATTCGGTATGTGAAAGTCTTATGATGTCATACACTTTTATGCCCATACATGGAGATCCCTGTCTGTAGAACCAGCCACACAGATATGGGCTGTCTTGGCCATATATGGATTCTGTTAGTGGTATGTGGCCGATGTGGCCTCCATATACTGTATGGGCATTCCTATATACAGTATACTTCATATATGGGCATAAAAGGGATTATGTTAGTGTGACATCACAGTGAAGCCAGAGCGTGATGTCTGAGCGGCAAACCCATTCTGTTAGAGTGGTTCCCCTAACATTACAGTGATGTCAGAGCGACAAACCCATAGACCGTAAAAAAAGTGTACACGTTCGGACGGACGGAATCAGCATGTGCCGTTTCACATACTAAACTGCGACCTTCGGCTCCAATTACACATAATGCAGGAGACAGCAGGACGTTGTGTTATTGAAAACAAGCGCGTCCAAACTCCAAACACACAGAAAAATTATCACCTGCACAGAATATATTGACAGAAAGGATTGTTATGAAACAAACACTTTGCAGATAGAGGATAATTCAAGCTTTCACAGCTACAATGTTGGTGAGTTTAACATTGTTTAATACATTCAGATAGGAATTTTCTGTTTGAATGTATGAGCTCACTGTCAATGGTAGATGTTGCTAGATTGAACTCTAGATTCAACACATTAAAAATAAATCTAGGGTTGCAAATTGCGGCTAGGGGCACACAATTGACAGGTGCATTGCAATTGGTGTGGGGTAATTGATCACACCACCTGCAAATTGTGTTCCCCATACATGTGTGCGTCCATAACAAGTTTTGATCTCCACTCCAGAGTGTGAAGCTGGTGGAGATATTTGACTAAACACAGGTTTTCTACTTTCAAATGGATATGAAACTATAGAGGACAATATCTGAGGAATGAGTTATTGGCTGAGTACAGGCCTATAATAGGCCTACACACGCAGTGCAAAGCATTTATTGCTGTGGAGTTCAGTCTGATAACCGTGTTTGGATAGGACATATCTAAGGCTCAGCTCAGGTTTTTATGTGAAATATTCAAGAGAAATATAACAAAATATATAGCCAAGTAGATAATGGGAACCCTGAAAATTGATCAAATTACAATAATAAGAACTGTCTATCCATCACCCTGACATGTGTATGAATGATATAACAGATAAGCAAGCTGTTGTTTTGCTTACTTTGCAACTGTCTCCTAGTTTAATTGTTTTGTTGTCTTATGGTAGGCTACTTTAAAGATTGAGTACCGTCTTTATTCAGTGTGTAATCATATGTTTATAGGATGATGTTTTTGCACTGTATAAAATCTACTATTAACAGTATGGCAATAGTGTTTTCAATGTGTTGTTCTGTAGCCCACCTGCTATTTACATAGGCCTATACAACTGCTACATGGCCTGTAGCCTACTGTATGCTGGACTGTTCCTTTAATATGCAACTCTCTGGCATAAAGGATTGTCTGACTGCTATTATTATTTCCATAGTGTAGTAATGACTACATCTTGTCCAGGCTAAAATCGCCTATGCTAATAATACTAATACTCCCTATACTGTTCATTCTCTCTCCTGTTGGAACAGGACCTAAAAGGACCTACAAAACAAACATCACATAGCCTACCTGTTCTCTGTAACTTCAATTCGGGCTTCAGAATTGATTCAAACAGTCTGTGTCCATGGTCGATCTGTCCCTCCTCTGACAATGATGACAGAGTTTTGGAAGCCATCGCCTTTCTTTTAAAAAGTACAAACAGTTCCTCTTCCGTCCATTTGGATAGTTTATAAGCATGGTGTTACCAGCTGGGCTCTGAATCTGCTTAACATTTTATCGAGTACAGCAAGGTAATGTCTTGATAAATTATTGCTAGTCTACTCTGCTGCACCTTCAACAACACCTCCGAGGTAGACAAACTGTTAGAAAGTCCAAACTATACCAGGCTCGTGGCTGTCTTGTCAGCAGGCATGCGCAGATCTGGTTAATGAGAGCTAATAAGACACACCTGCTAGTGTAATTATCAGCTGTAGACTCACTCAGCTGTGTTAACGTGTGCTTAGACTGCCATCCTGTGGAATAAATTGACACTGCACTAATATGACAAGTGAACTCATAGCACTTGCCTGTAATAATTGTCTCCACCAGCCGAAGGCTGAGGGAGAGTATGTTTTCCCCTCCGTCCGTCCGTGCGTCCGTCCGTCCGTGTGTCCGTGTGTCCTCGCAGTTTGTGTGCAGTCTCAGTCGCCGTTGGCCCGATCGCTGCCAAACTGAGCACACACACTCCCTGGATGCCAATCTAGAACCTCTGCCCCACATTTTTCAAATCAGCCTCATGGTGGCGCTATAACAGGCCGATTTGTGTGGCCTGGTTGTTACCAGCTAATCTCCGGCGCCGTTGGCCCGATCGCTGCCAAACTGAGCACACACACTCCCTGGATGCTGATTCAGAACCTCTGCCCCACATTTTTTAAATCAGCCTCATGGTGGCGCTATAACAGGCCGATTTGTGTGGCCTGGTGGAGACCTGTGCTCGGAAGAGCACTGCTTCTAGTTGTGTTCTTATTTTCTCCTTTCTCAGCTATTATAAAAGCTTTTAATATTGGACAGGTTTGCAGTGTGCTCTGTTAACTGAATAATATAGATTCTGCTGGACATTCCTTTATTGTGTCCTAATCATAATAAACTAACCCCATACATACCTCCCATTTTCCTTTGTAAATATCTCCTATTTCACTAATTACTTTTATTTATTTTTCCCTTATTTTTATTTTGTCCTCTTTTGTTACTGACAATTCCCTATGCAAAGTACTGTAATTATATCCGTCTGTCTTTCAATGTTATACGTCTGGTTCATGTGTAAATAATCTGAAAAGCTTACTTTTAGTTGACCCTTGTACCAATGATTTGTACTGTCATGAAACTGTACTTTTTCCTAACGCCAGTTGGACTTTAACCAACAAACCATTAAAGGTTTAACACCACTAGGCTAGACACAGGTTCGTAATTATACCAGGTTGGGAGAGCAATAAGTGGGCATAAACACCCAGAGAGACTGACACCAAACAGTTGTTTCAGGGAGGTACAAAAGCAATTTATTATCCTATACAAGCGGGGTCACTAAATTACCCTAAAAACAAATACAAAAAGAAAACCTAAAAGGCGCCGCTACTAAAACACAATACCAATCATTTATTAATAGTTAAAATGTTATTAAAAGGTTCTTGGATCCACTAGTATCGGTATTCCGAGTGATAGTAAGGGGGTTGGCAACAGGAAACCAGGGTAGCCACCAGCTCAGCAGCACTCAACAGCGCACATCACACGTCATCCCCTGGAACACACAATGGGAGGCCGCCAGATCATACGTTCACAGGTGCATCACAGTGGTTCTTAAGAGTACGGTGCTTAATTTCATGTGTCGCTATGGAAAGGTACTTACACACCAGGGAAGCGAATGCTCCCCGGTGAGTGGTGTAGGCGTGCGACACACGGAACCGTCTCTCTCCGCCTCTCTCACCGGCGGTCAGATAGTCGTCTTTTCTCTCAAGACGGCCAGGCAGTCGTCTCGTCTTTCTCTCACAGCGGGCCAGGCAGTCGGTTCGCCTCTCTCACCGGCGGCCAGTCTCTCCGTTCGCTGTAACTACAAGCTCACACAAAGTCTCTCAATGTAGCTTAGCTACTTTGCTCAACCACATGAGCCTTGGCTCTTACTCAACACATCCGTGCCGCTTCCCCTCTGTCTTTGACTGAGCACAGTGTCCCATTTCACCAGTCCTGCGCGCCGCCCAGCCGCCACCCAATTGGCCAGCCGCGACATCACCCCACAGTACATAGGCTGCGACACAGCCGCTCGTTATCTTATCCAGGCAGTCCATTCAGAAAGAAAAGAGAAATGATTAGGGAGGAAGGAATATTATTACAACAGAATACTATAACGGAAATGCAATGTGTTTAAATAAAAGAAACAAAAAGAAAACATCATTGCATTTAAAGGAATAATACAAAAAAATGAACAATAACACACCTTCCCTTCATCCCTATCACACTCCCCCCTACTTTATCGTTAGCAGTCCCTGCAACGACTCAGGCCGGACTATACCTGGCAGGCGGCTGCCCCAAATTGCTCCTAGTGGAACGTCGTGGGCCCATAGGGAAAAACCCATAACATTGTGGCACTACTGGTCTGCTCACTTCAGGCACTGGCTCGGGGGGCACCGTGGACTGTGGCGGGGACACACAATTTCAAAGCATTACGGTGAACAGTTCGATCCCGGCCCCCCTTCTCTGGCCTAATCCTGTACACCAGCCCCGCCTCCCCGACTGTTTCTATCACTACAAACGGCTCAGGGTCCCACCATGGAGCCAACTTCCCCTGCCCTTGTCGATTCCGATTCCGAACCCATACTCGTTCCCCTGGTAGCAATGGAGGTATACCTGCCCTACGATCATAGATGCGTTTCCGTTGCTCAGCTGCCCCACCCATCCTCTGCCCAGCATGACGATAAGCCACATTCATTCGCTGCTGGTGGTCCTGTACCCAATTCCCCACTCTTAACCTGGGCTGTACTGGGGGCACCCCTAATTCAACATCCACAGGACGCCGTAAATGACGACCGAACATCAAATAAGATGGAGCATAGCCAGTGGCGCTATGGGGCGTATTGTTATAAGCATGTACTAATTCAGAAAGATGTTCAGGCCACCGTTCGTGTTTGTTGGCATCTAAAGTGTGCAACAAATTCAATAACGTTTGATTCCAGCGTTCCACCGCCCCATTTCCGGCCGGATTATACGGGGTCGTACGGCTCTTACTTATGCCATAAATAGTACATAACTCTTGCATTAACTCAGATTCAAAATTGCGCCCCCTGTCGGCATGAAAACGGGCGGGGCATCCGAAGGGTTGAATAATATTAGCCCACAGAGCGCGGACAGTAGTCTGCGCTGTCTGGTCTCGAGTGGGTATAGCCCAACTGTACCTAGTGAACAAATCAGTGGCAACCAGAATATTTTGACACACGTCAGCAGGCCTACCTAGGGTGAGGAAATCAATTGCAACTACTTCTAGTGGGTAAGAGACACTAAATGGTTGTAAAGGGGCCCGGGGCTCTACCCTCGTTTTCTGTAGGCTGCAGTTGACACACCCTTGATGGAACCGGCGTACCTCACCCTCCATGCCAGTCCAGTAGAAGCGGCGCCGCAGCTGGGCCAACGTCCGATCTGCTCCAGCATGCGCCGCAGCCACATGCACCTCTCTCCACACGTCCTGACGTCGAGAACCTGGACAGACAAGCTGATAATACACTTCCTGCGTATAAGGATCAGTCATTCTACGGTACAGTACACCGTTCTTCAGTTCCAATTTGGCCCATTGTCGCAGCAGCTGATTAGCTCCCCGGGACCAACTCTGTTTCTCGCTCAGCATGGGGTGGCGTCCGCGGGCCACACATTGCGCCACCAACGTGATATCCCCATCATTTTGCTGTGCGTCACGCCATTCACTTCTCTCCTCGCCACTCTGAACAGTCTCTGGCGTCAACTCCACCATAGCCACCCCAGCGGTTTCCACGGGGAACCTGGACAAGGCGTCCGCGTTAGCATTACTTTTGCCCCGGTCGATATTTAATATCAAATGTGAAGGATGCTAACTGGGCCGCCCAGCGTTGCTCTACTGCTCCCAAACGGGCTGTGTGGAGATGCGCCACAGGGTTATTATCTGTGTAAATGGTAAACTGGGACCCGGTCAGATAGTCTTTGAACTTTTCTGTCACGGCCCACTTAAGGGCTAACAGCTCTAACTTGAAAGAGCTATAGTTGGCATGATTTTGCTCCGTCGGATGCAGACTCCGGCTCGCATAAGAAATAACCCGTTCTCGGCCATCTTGGATTTGTGCCAATACAGCGCCCAGGCCACGATTACTCGCATCAGTATACACCACGAATGGCTGGCTATAATCGGCGTAAGCCAAAACAGGGGCCTGCGTGAGGGCCGTTTTTAGCGCGTCGAAAGCCTTCTGGCAGTCAACTGTCCACGCTATTTTATACTGGTGGGATTTAGCGTCATTTGGAATGCCGATTAGTAAATTATTTAAGGGTCGGGCTATAGCAGCAAAGGATGGCACAAACCGGCGGTAGTATCCCGCAAACCCCAGGAACGCACGGACGCCGCGCGCCGTCTCAGGGGGGACCCACTCTCTCACTGCCACCAGCTTGTCGGGATCTGGGCGCACACCCTCCTGGTCCACGACATGCCCCAGGAATTTCACTTCGCGTTGGAGAAGCGTACATTTATCGAGGCGCAGCTTTAATCCATGTTTCTCCAGGCGCTGGAACACTCTATCCAGGTGCTGTAGGTGAGAGGAAAAGTCAGGTGAGTATATAATAATATCATCTAAATAAAGACTCAGCCAGCTGCCCGCTCAAACACTGCTGCATCAGTCTCTGAAAAGTGGCAGGGGCATTACATAACCCAAACGGCATTCTTTTGAATTCAAACAGCCCCAAAGGGGTTGTAAACGCAGTCTTCTCTTGGTCCCGAGGATCCATTCCGACCTGCCAGTATCCGCTGGCCAAGTCGAGCGTGGAGAACCACTTCGCCTGTGTTAGGCTAGTCAATGTCTCTTCGATACGTGGCAAGGGGAAAGCGTCTTTATGAGTGATCGCATTCAGCTTGCGATAGTCCACACAGAAACGCCAGTTACCATCTTTTTTCTTCACCAACACGATCGGTGCGGCCCAGGGGCTACAGCTCTCTGCAATAACTCCCTTCTCCAGCATGTCACTCAGCAGCGTCTTCATCTCCTTATACATTGCGGGTGGCAGAGGTCGATGTCGCTCACGTATGGGGGGGGCATCTCCGGTGTGGATCTGGTGCTGCACGACGTCCGTCCGGCCGAAGTCCTCATCATGGGCAGCGAACACCCTCTCCCAGGTGGACAGCATGGCCCGCAACTCGTCTCTCTCCTCCTCTCGTAGATCAGTGCGCTCCATCAGTGTCCGCATCTCCTGTGGTAGCGGCCGCTCCAGCTCAGCCGCTTCAGTGGTGATCAAGGCGACGTCCACCGTTCCGTCTTCGCCCAGTGACAGGCTCAGGTCTCTGCGCCCCCGGACATCAGTGGCATCTACCGGGTACAGTTGCCCCAGTCGTTCGTACCGGCCCACCCAGATTGGATATGGATGTGGATTACACAGCCGCACGGGAACCCGTCCTCCCCGTATGGTCACCAGAGCGCGCGCCACCCCCAACCTATGGCTGTCGGGTAGCGTCTCCAACTAGTGTTGTAGTACTCGAGTCAATGACTCGTCTCGAGTCAGGACTCAAGTCCAAATTTTCACTGACTCGGTCTCGTCTCGGTCTCGCCCTTAATTTGACTTGGACTCGTCTCGGTCTCGGTCTAATTTGACTTGGACTCGCCCCCCACCGAGTCCACTCGAGTCGAGTCACAACAATGCAATGGAATAAATGTTATATCCATATATGAGTGCAGTCACGTTAACATTAAGAGAGCTGCCTTGTTAAGTAACGGAGCATTCTGACGCGCATCTGATAGGCACACAGTAGTAGCACGCACGCACACACAGGGCAGGCACACACACGTAGAGCCCCCCGCTCAGCACAGCAGCAAGCAACTAATCTTCCCAGAAGTTATTTTTTTCGCCAAACAGACAACAGCACAACAGTCCACTTTCCTCTTACCTGCAGGATATCCTTGTGTCCCCAAATAAATAAGTCCTTGTTGTAGTAAAAACAGCTTCCAAACACAAGCCTTTGTGATTATGTGTAGTTTAATCCACCCGCAACGCTGGATTAAGAATTTTCTTTTTGTATTTCCAGGTGTAGTCTATAGTCTATTACTCGTTATGCAAGCCTCGTCGAAAAGTTTTAAAGTGCACTGATCAACAGAGAGATGTGTATCATTGTAAGTCCCTGTAGAGAGGTTAAAACGAATCAAGCAGTGACATGGGGTATTGTTTTGCCTTGTATATACTTGAAAGGCATCAGACTAATGACATAGGGTAGCCTACATTTCTTACCTTAAACAATGAAATGCAGACAGGCACGTACTGCTATGTGTTTGAATGGGAAAACCTTATTTATTTATTTTAGCTTTTAGTCAAAATAAAATATTAAGATAAGATTTTGTTTGAAAAACGTTTTGCTATAATCATGCATGCTCTATTTCAATGTAACTATAACAGCAATGTTTAAAAATGTTATAGATTACAGTAGTAGACCTATATTTCTTTTTTAAATAATATTATTTTTGTTATCACTTGGCCTTTTGGTGCATGGGCATCAATATTATATCCATATCATGATATATTAGACTGGATAGGCCTAATTATCGTCTGTGATTTGGGATATTGTACTACAGTATATGCCAAGTCTTATTTGTACAGTAAAGTTCTTGTTCATGCCTGGGGGAAAATGTAATTGTAGCAATGTAGCAACTCAAATGTCTTGTTCTTAGACAGAAAATTGGTATCTGATCTGATCTGCTTAGCATTTTATCGAGTAGAGCAAGGTAATGTCTTGATAAATTATTGCTAGTCTACTCTGCTGCACCTTCAACAACACCTTCGAGGTAGACAAACTGTTGGAAAGTCCAAACTATACCAGGCTCATGGCTCATGTCTTGTCAGCAGGCATGTGCAGATCTGGTTAATGAGAGCTAATAAGACACACCTGCTAGTGTAATTATCAGCTGTAGACTCACTCAGCTGTGTTAACGTGTGCTTAGACTGCCATCCTGTGGAGTAAATTGACACTGCACTAATATGACAAGTGAACTCATAGCACTTGTCTGTAATAATTCTGTTCTTATTTTCTCCTTTCTCAGCTATTATAAAAGCTTTTAATATTGGACAGGTTTGCAGTGTACTCTGTTGGACATTACTTTATTGTGTCCTATAATCGTAATAAACTAAGCCCATACCTACCTCCCATTTTCCTTTACTATTATTCATTTTTCCCTTCTTATTTAAAAGTTTTAATACTGCTTTTTTATTTTGTCCCCTTTTGTTACTGACAATTCCCTATGCAAAGTACTGTGTTCTATCCGTCTGTCTTTCAATGTTATATGAGATTCTGTGTTATATGAGGTTCATGCGTAAATAAGTGGAAAGGCTTACTAGGATCTCCTTTTAGTTGACCTTGTACCAATGATTTGTAGCCTACTGTCATGAAACTGTACTTTTTCCTATGCAAACTTCTAATAGTCTTCAATCCATCAATCAATCAATCAATCCTGACTGGTCGCATGTAAAAATTGGCCTGATGGTGGCGCTAAATGGGACAGATCCATGTTGATGACATGACTGTAGACATAGTGTGTATCGCTTTGCGTGATTTTAGGGCAAAATCTGTAGGAGCAGTGTCCAAAAATGTGTTGTGCAAGAATCGGCCTCATGGTGGCGCTAGAAGAAGGCCATGTGAGAAATGAGGGGTTGTGGTTTGGCAGCAAAGGAGTGTGTGTGCAAAGTTTGGCATGGATAGGGGCAACGGTGGCGGAGATATGAGTAGGGGAAAAGTGTGTTGTGACGTGACGGACAGACAGACAGACAGACAGAGGGACTGACTGACAGCCGGTGGAGGTTTTGATAGTAACTGCGACCTGACAGTCGCAATAACAATAATTTGGTCATGTTGACGTCATCATGTTGTGCATATCGTCTCTGTCGGGTGGAAACCTCATATTTCCAAAACTGTTACCTTTCAGGATTTATATTTATTTTTATATATTTTTCCAAGTCATGACTTTTCAGGATTCTAATGGAAAAATAGCAAAAGTAGTAGATCTACAAACTCAAATTGGGTCACTTTGTGCTTGTAGATCTGCTCTTCAACGTTTTCTTTAAATTATGACTCTGATTTACTATGACACTATGGCACATTATGAATCCAGTGGTTCTCGTTTTATTTGCAAGGACCGCCATAACTCTCAGAGTTGCTGATCTGGTCATTCAGGGCTATCTCTTTGTGTTTCGGGTAAAAATAATAATAATAATAATAACAATAATAATAATAATAATGTCTACCACAAGCAAACATGGAAATCACCCCTGCCTTATCGGTAAGGGATTCTCATAGCCTTTTTACCATTACACTCATTCTTGGACGGAATAGTCGAGTACAGTGCTTTGTTCCTCACGTGAGATACAGTATTTATAAGCACAAAAGACTAGGCATTTGTGATCGTGATGAGAATTATAGCCTCCATCCAGCCATGAGGAGGCTGGCAGACCGTCTGTAATTTAATCTGTTGAAATAAAGAAAAAGGGGAGAAACAGCTCTATGAAAGTGACCATTTACAGGCATGATAATAATGTGATATTACCAGCATTGATTATCACAGGGATGTGGGGAATCTGGGGATGGACGTGCTGCTTCTTCTGCAGCCTAAAGTCTCCCTCATGTCCACTCCAAACATAATCTTGGAGCGTCAACTTCCTTTTTTTCCTTTTTAAACTCTCTTTCTCTAGTTAAGCATGCTTGCTTTACGCAACAAAAAACATACTTGAGGAACGTCATCACTTGGCCATCTCGCCACTCAAGATTCAGCACGTTCACACATGACACCAAAGTCTAATCACATTGCCTGCGAATCTTGAATATCTGAAGGGGGCTTATGTCATGTACAGTATACTATTCACCTTCGCTTGATTGACTAAAAATGCACACTAGTCAACTTTACTCTTGTTTATTTGGATCTCGCACAGGGCTGTCACGATCAACACAATTCACGATTAATCATCACACAAAGTTGAGGATTTCAGCCATCTTCATATCCTTAATGATGAGGATAATCTGGTCCAATGTTTTGTGGACAGTTCAGAAACCCACCTACCAGTGACTATATCATTAAGCTTTTTTTTCAGATTTCTATTATCTTGAATTCCTCATCGATGATGTCACTGGTAGATGGGTTTCTGTCCACACAAATGGTACAATAGTATAATGAGCATTAGGAACCAATTATATGAAGATAAGTTGAATGTGGATGAAGTCATCCTTTAACGACTGAACACTGGAACATTCAAATAAAGATTACATTTCAGATCGGCTTTTAGGCTTTGTAAACAACAGATAAATGACAAATAACTTCAAATGGCCTATACTAAGAAATAACTGATATATTTAATAACAAAAAAGAAACTCACTTTGGTGAGCGTGTAAGATCAGCTATTTCCAGGGGAAACAGGCACAAGACAAGTTCTGGGTGATGTCACATTTTTTATTCTGATGCCGATGCTGCACTGATTACTGGTGTGTGTTGGCCCATAACTTGACATAATGTGCAACATTTTCTAATTAAACAAAAATCTTCTATTTGAGAACTTCTGAGCAAAGTAATAAGTATATGAACATAACTATAAGTATAATTTTGAAAACATTTTTTCTTTTTGCCTATAACGAAATGCTTTTTAGGGATGACAGGATGAAAGTGGTTAAATTGTGACTCATTGGCTGAATAATAATTGTTGAGACTGATGTTGTTGAAAAAGTGAAATAATGACTCACATATCAGCCAGTGGACCTAGCTCAGTGCACATGGAGAGACTAACATGTCTCCATTAAAAACCTTTCCCACACAACTCCCAACAGAAGAGCTTCCCTCCAGTGTAAATTCTCTATAGTTGTTCACTTCTTTAAAAGCAACACATCGGTTAAAGCCCTTCTTGGAACGCTTTGTTCAAGTGTGAATAGCTTTAATGTGGTTCTTTAAGGACCTGTGACGTTTGAACCATTTCTCACACTGGTCACAGAAGTAGTAGTTCTCTGCATGCATTATCTCGTGATCTCTGAGGCCTGAGTCAGTACTGAACCATTTCTCACACTGGTCACAGTGGTAGGGTTTTTCTCCTTTATGAATTCTCTGGTGGTGACGATTGAGATTAATCATCTGTCTGAACCTTTCCCCACACTGCTGACAGAGGTAGGGTTTCTCTCCTGTATGAATTCTCTGGTGTTGTTTGAGACTACTTCCCTGGCTGAATGTTTCCCCACACTGGTCACAGTTGTAGGGCTTCGCTCCTGTATGAATTCTCTGGTGCTGTTTGAGATGACCTTTTAGGCTGAACTTCCTCCCACACTGGTCACAGTTGTAGAGTTTCTCTCCTGTATGAATCCTCTGGTGTTGTTTGAGATTACATTTTTGGCTGAACTTTCTCCCACAATGCTCACAGTTGTAGGGCTTCTCTCCTGTATGAATCCTCTGGTGCTGTTTGAGATTATCTTTTCGGCTGAACCTTCTCCCACACTGGTCACAAATATGTTTCTTCACTTGGGAAGGCAAGACATCTGGGATGGAGAATGAGGGGAGATAAAGAAACCACAAAATGATTAGAAATAACACGTGTTTTGATAACAAGTGATAACGTTCTAATTTTCAAAGCATCTCTCACTACGTCTTTCTTCAGACTGTAGACCTGGAGTCTGGGTGGGTGGAAACCTTCTATGTCCAAAACTGTTACTTTAAAGCTCTCATTAATCATGTTCACTGGTTCACAAACTTTCACTTATACATGAATTAGTCTACTTAGGCAACTTTTAAAATGTAAAAAATAAAAGAAAAAGGTCATAAAAAAAAGTCATCCTTACGCTCAAACATACTGTAAGGATACTACCAAATGGTAAATGGTGCGTTACTGCGTTTATACAGCGCTCTATTCCAAAGCGCTTTACATAGATTGTGCATTACATTCACCCATTCACACACACACATTCATACACCAATGGCGGGGGAAACCATGCAAGGCACCAACCTGCACATCGAGAGCAATTCACTGTTCAGTGTCTTTCTTACTCAAGGACACTAACCCTGGGGGAGCCCGGGATCGAACTGGGAACCTTGCGGTTCTCCATCCGGCCACTCTACAGGCCACTCTACCCCTGAGCCACTGCGCTTTCAATGAGTCTAAGATGGCTAAAATGGAAGTTGAAGTTACAATGGGTTTATGCAGTATAGGAGGGGGCGTATTTTCTGTCACACCACACACGCACAGTCGCACACGCGCACACACACACACACACACACACACACACACACACACACACACACACACACACACACACACACACACACACACACACACACACACACACACACACACACACACACACACACACACAGTGCATGAGCGCCGCGGACATCAACCGCAGATCACTCCGGTGCTTCTAGGGAAGAGACAGCATAGTCGGAGGCCTTAGGGTTTTTTCGTGCTGAGCGCCAAATTTTGCACAGATGTAGCCCAGGGCATGCTCTAATGATTTAGCTAGGGCGTCCGACCTTCGGGGTCGCCACAGCGGCCAAATAAAGTTGGGCTCCCGTCGACTTTCTATACAGGAGGAGAATACCCAGAAAAACTTTTTTTCCCCTGGGTATTTAAGTAGGATGTGAGGGGTCTAACTAGGGGTTTGTCATGATGCTGAATCCATTGCAAGCATTTGTTTTGCACAAAAAAAACATTCCTTGGGCTACAAATGGCCCCACAAAACGCCCACAAAACGAGGGAGAACTGTGAAAAGTGATGATCACTTTTCATCACTAAACCATCATTTTCTGGGGCCATTTATAGCCCAAGGAATGTTTTTGTGCAAAACAAATGCTTGCAATGGATTCAGCATCATGACAAACCCCTAGTTAGACCCCTCACATCCTACTTAAATACCCAGAAAAAAGAAATGTTTTTCTGGATATTTTCCTCCTGTATAGAAAGTTGATGGGAGCCCAACTTGATTTGGCCGCTGTGGCGACCCCGAAGGTCGCCGACTCAGGCACCCTAGCTAGCTAGATGGGCTACATCTGTGCAAAATTTGGCGCTTTTAGACTGATTAGCACTGTATGGAGATATGCTCAAACATGCTTACTCAGTTATAAAGTCCTATGATGTCTATGACATCTGACATCATACCCTTTTATGCCCATACATGGAGATTCCTGTCAGTAGAACCAGCCACACATATATGGGCTGTCTTGGCCATCTGTCTTGCCCATACAGTATATGGATTCTGTTAGTGTGGTATGTGGCCGATGTGGCCTCCATACATGGGCATTCCCATATGAAGTCCTGTTAGATATGGGCTTGATATTGATGACAATAGGGGACTCCATGTATGGGCATAAAAGGGATTCTGTTATTGTGACATCACAGTGAAGCCAGAGTGTGCTGTCAGAGCGACAAACCCATTCTGTTAAGAGTGGTTCCCCTAACATTACAGTGATGTCAGAACGACAAACCCATAGATCGTAAAAAAAAGTGTACACGTTCGGACAAACGGAGTCAGCATGTGCCGTTTCACATACTAAACTGCGACCTTCGGTTCCAATTACACATAATGCAGGAGGCAGCAGGATGTTGTGTTATTGAAAACATGCGCTTCCAAACTCCAACCACACAGAAAAAAAACTCCACTCCAGAGTGTGAAGCTGGTGGAGATATTTGACTAAACACAGGTTTTCTACTTTCAAATGGATATGAAACTATAGAGGACAATATCTGAGGAATGAGTTATTGGCTGAGTACAGGCCTATAGGCCTACACACGCAGTGCAGAGCATTTATTGCTGTGGAGTTCAGTCTGCTAACCGAGCGTGGATAATCTGGATATGGTACCGATCTATGGCTCAGCTCAGGTTTTTATGTGAGTTCTCAATAAAAAATAAATAAGTAGATATTTGGAACCCTGAAAATCGATTAAATTGAAATAATAAGAACTGTATCCATCACCCTGAAATGTGTGTAAGCAAGCTGTTTTGCTTACTTTGCAACTGTCTTCTTGTTTAATTGTTTTATTGGCTTATAGGCTACTTTAAAGATTGAGTACCGTTTTCATTCAATGTTTAATCATATGTTTATAGGATGATGTATTTGCACTGTATAAAATCTACTTTTACCAGTATGGCAATAGTGTTTTCAATGTGTTGTTCTGTAGCCCATCTGCTATTTACATAGGCCTATACAACTGCTACATGGCCTGTAACCTACTGTATGCTGGACTCATTTAATGAGTTCATTTAATATGCAACTCTCTTGTATAAAGGATTCTCTGACTGCTATTATTATTTCCATAGTGTAGTAATGACTAAATCTTGTCCAGGCTAAAATCGCCTATGCTAATAATACTAATATTGTTCATTCTATCTCCTGTTGGAACAGGACCTAGCCCTGAATACAGGACGGTCATATACATGACCGTCCTGGTGCCGCCTCAACTTGAGGAGTAGTGGGCAATCGAGCCCTTAACGGTTTGAGCTAGGAACGTCAGATTTCAAAAATAAAGTGCTTACCTAAGCCAACTTTGATAACAATTTGACGCCGCACAACGTTCATTACACGCCGCTACCGGATTGTTGAATAAAAAGCATTTTTGTCCGAAATTATTTTGCTTAACATAGGACTTCCGCCTCTAGTGGACAGTCGCGTAATCTCCGGTTGATCATTGTAGTGAACGGAGATGATGCGATGACGCGACTGTCCACTAGAGGCGGAAGTCCTATGTTAAGCTAAATAATTTCGGACAAAAATGCTTTTTATTCAACAATCCGGTAGCGGCGTGTAATGAACGTTGTGCGGCGTCAAATTGTTATCAAAGTTGGCTTAGGTAAGCACTTTATTTTTGAAATCTGACGTTCCTAGCTCAAACCGTTAAGGGCTCGATTGCCCACTACTCCTCAAGTTGAGGCGGCACCAGGACGGTCATGTATATGACCGTCCTGTATTCAGGGCTAGAACAGGACCTAATGGACCTAAAAAACAATACATACCTGTTCTCTTCAACTTTAAATCGGGCTTCAGAATTGTTTCCAACAGTCTGTGTCCATGGTCGATCTGTCCCTCCACTGACAATGATGACAGAGTTTTGGAGGCCATCGCCTTTCTTTGAAAAAGTACAAACAATTCCTCTTCCGTCTGTTTGGACAGTTTATACTTGAGGCACGGTGTCACCAGCTGGGCTCTAAATCTGCTCAACATTTTAAGAGTAAAGTAAGGTAATCTAATGACTTGACAAATTATTGGTCCACTACACAACTCCACCACTGACCACCAGTACAAAATGATGATCAACACCTGACGATACTCATGGAGACCCACAGAGCAGCAGCACATGCTTACCCACTACCAGGACACACCCACCCACTGGCCTCCTCTGCTTCAACCAGTGTTGCCATGTCTGCTTATTATAAGCGACTTTGGGCTTGTTCTTCAGTAAAGTTGCTTATAAATATTGGTAGTTGCAGTTAGCGCTTAAAAATAAAAAATAAATAACTTGTGGCTTCCTTAAATGAGTAGTTCACCCACAAAATGACTTTTTTTCCTATTGATTAATGATTATTCACCCCATATAGAGACTTGAGTTCAATAATATTTTTTTGTTTTTTGTCGCATTTCTAAGACAAAAAATTGATTTGAGAAAATGTACCCCCATTGATTCCGGATCGGGCCCCGAATCCATTTGGGTCCCCATCCGGAAAGAATGGTGGTACATTTATTGTAATCACATTTTTGTCTTAGGAATGAGACAAAAAAAAAACTCAAAATATTATTGAACTCAAGTCTCCATGGCTTGAATAATCAATAGGGAAAAAAAATCAGTTGTGGGTGAACTACTCCTTTAATGTTGTTTTGAATACAAGAAGTTTGCTTAATGCACAGAACAATAGGTCTACAGTTCATATTATAGCCTACAGGTCTACTAGGATTTAAACCCAAGGAAGCACGTTTGGCACGATGGTTTACATTGGGTTTGTTTGTACTCAATTCATTGAAAATACTCAATTCATTCTTTAACTCAGTCGTTCTGAAACATTTTCATGTCAATATGAGGTATGCGCATGCATAAAGTGAATGGCAAATCGAATGTATGGGCTGTCAAGGTTTATGATGTCACGCGCAATTAATATGTATGTTCAGCAGACTCCCATCTGAAAATATGTTGTGCCAAAGACCCCCATTAAAGATTTTAGTTATTAAAATGTTTCAATTAAACATTCAAAAACGTTCTACATTTTATTTCAAGATTTGCTGTTGAAAATATAGCACACCTATAAGGGTAAAATAGCCAGGGTGCATGGGACCGCTGAGTCTACCACTAATAATTAAGGCTAATCTCGAATTGTTTTCCTAGACTTGGCCGCTTCCGCTTGTTTATTATGCAAAGTCTGGCAACACCAGCTACTGTTTGAAGGGAACTAGCAGCAGGTGTGGAGAATGAGATGGGCAAGATGAACTTGTTCGGTTCAAGGACACGCTTTTTTAAACAGCAATTTCTGGATCATGGAGACTCCGTGCAGTTCCCGAAATTAGCAGTAAACAAACACGGCAGCAGCACTGGCACATAGAGTTGCAGAAGAATAGGCCCTTCGTTGTGCACTTTTAAAAGGTAGGTCTATGACATTTAAAGAAGAGTCATCTGTCATCACATCTGAATGCCTGGTGGTGCCAGCCTCTACCGCCAGGGGGGGGGTGTTGTGCTGTCTGGTTTATAACCATTGCTACCATTAAGGTAGCAGTCCTAAATGTTAATTTTTGTTAATCTTCTCTTCCCTCCCAGCTTGCTCCCTCTAAACATATTAAGGATATAATAGCTATTTCTTGACTAGCATAGAATAGTTTATGAACATAAATATATTTACAGTGGAAAGGGGGAGGTAAGGCAAATGTTCTTTTAAAATACATATAGTTCAAAGATTTGCACACATTTTCACAACTTAAAAAAAAAAGAAAATAGCACATCTACAAGCTCCCAGCGTGGCTGTGAGCTTGTATATCTGCTAATTTTCAATAGCTAAAGCAGGGGTCTTCAACGTTTTCAGGCCAAGGACCCCTTAGTTGAGAGAGAGATGAAGCAGGGACCCCCACAACCTGTTCATAGATTCCATATAGTTTCATTGTTTGACAGCACAATCATCAGTGTATTTTGGATTCATGTCAATTTGTTTGTTCAGATATTTAACCACTTGAACAGTCAATACTTAATAAACCTGACCTTTCACTCTGTACTTAGTCTGCTCTTTTCCCCCTCTACACCAAAGCTCTTTGCCAAAAATAGCCGATCTACAAGATCACAACGGCGTTGTGAGCTAGCTATTTTTGGCTAAAGTTCTCCGAATATGGACGCTAGGGTTCAAGTGCTTTATATGAAAAAGGAGAAAAAAAAGGTTTCTATCACTCAAAGTTTTGGAGGACCACCTGTAGTAACTCTTTTGAAGACCCCTGAGCTAAAGTATAAAATAATTAAGGCCCCTCCACCTTGGGCCCCAGTAACTCAGTCCCACTTTCCCCCCCTTGTGACGCCCCTGGGGCCCCAGAGATATTTTGGTTCAGATTCTCGCAAATTCGCCAAATTTGGCACAGATGTTGTCCATAACATACTTAATCATTTTAAGATGGGTGCCAAGATGGGCACCCCATGGTACTGCCATAATTGAGCAATGCAATTGGTGTCCCATTAACTTTACATTACAGGGGGAAAAAGAAAAAAAGAATCTGCTTTAAGTAGCATATCAAACTAGGGGGTTTTCATGATTCTGAATCCATTGCAAGCATCCGTTTTGCACAAAAAACATTCCTTGGGCTAAAAAACTGCCCTACAAGACTATGGTTTAGTGATGAAAAGTGATGAGTCATCACTTTTAACACTTTCGTGGTGGCCGTTTTAGCCCAATGAATGTTTTTTTTTATGCAAAACGGATGTTTGCAATGGATTCAGAATCATGAAAACCCCCTAGTTTGACCAGTTATATGCTACTTAAAGCAGATTATTTTTTTGCTTTTTTTCCCCCTGTAATGTAAAGTTAATGGGACACCAATTGCATTGCTCAATTAAGTACCATGGGGTGCCCATCTTGGCACCCATCTTAAAATGATTAAGTATGTTATGGACAACATCTGTGCCAAATTTGGCGAATTTGCGAGAATCTGAACCAAACGGTCCTTTTATTGCCCTGGGGCCACCGACTACTACCAAAAACGTCTTTTATCTTCTTTTGGCAGTGGGTGAGGAGATGGAAGGACATGAAGACAGCTCAGAGCTGGGAGGCCTTGGGGACCACGTTCAGAGACACATCCTCCAGAAAGGAAATTGTAAGTTTACAAAACGTTACTAGAGTTTTTCGAAGTAAAACAAACGTGGATTTGTTTACAGGGACGTGCTGGCCATTGGGAAAAACGGGACAACTCACGAACGGCCGGTTCATTCCCGGCCGGTCCAGGCCGGCCATTAGGAAAAAAATGTAAAATAAAATGTCGGCCTTCGTTCCATTTTGGGGGCTGGGCGGCCAACAAAGTAAATCGTCACTGTCGGGCAGAAAACCTTGTATCTCCAAGTTTCAAATATGCAAAGCCATGCTTCATCATACAAGGCTGTCGCACAAAAGTAGTGAAAACAGCAGATCTACAAGCACACAACGCCTCGCACCGCGAGGCGTTGTGTGCTTGTAGATCGGCTGTTTTCACTAGTTTAAATCATTTTTAAAATGGTTTTGGACGTACAAGGTTTCCACCCGACAATGACGAAATATAACTCATGTAATTGGCCCACTGGCTTGTCACTTGTCATGATCTGAAATGGCAGCAATCTTTGAGTAGCAGCAGCGCTATAGAGAGAGTCTGTCTCTATAGCGCGCAATGAGGGCCTCTACAACTCTTTTTCCCGGGCTGAATCAGGGACCCAGCACGTCCCTGTTTGTTTACATGCCTGACATCGCCTGTATTTCACTGGCATTGCTGTTGGCCATAACCTATGCAGGTTTAAGGTAGATTTGGTGCTTTTAGAAGTCTTTACCACGCAGAGTGAACGGTGTGTCCATTACCTTTGAACTGGGAGTTAAAGGAACATTAAAAATGTTATTACTGTCACTACTACCTTTAATCTGTCTGACAGGGAGAAGACTCACATGGTCTCAAAACAGCGAAGGTATCCTTATGAAAGCGCAGCAGCGATTGTACTTTCTGAGGCGCCTCAGGAGATTTGGCCTGAGCACCAAGGCTCTTGTTAATTTCTATCGCTGTACCATAGAAAGTGTTTTGACAGGATGCATCACAGTGTGGTTTGGTAACGTGACTGTTCAAGACAGTACACAGTTACAGAGAATTGTGAAGAGAGCTGCCAAAATCATTGGCACAGAATTACCACAGCTACACACAATCTATAACACACGCTGTAAGAAAAAGACAGAGAACATCTTAAAGGACAGCTGTCATCCCGCCCATTCCCTGTTCTATCTCCTCCCATCCAAAAAACGTTACCAGAGCATCAAATCTCACACCACCCGTTTCAGTAATAGTTTTTATGCTCAAGCAATCAGGATGCTTAACGAAGAGATGGAAGCGAGACGTAGGTAGTCATGTGCAATATACGCAGTTTTTAAACTGTACACTGTTACACTGTATGGTTGTTTTGTTGTTTTTGGGTTGTCCTGGGTGACCTGTTGTTGTCTTGTTTTTTTTGTGTGTAATAAGGCTGAGAGTGCTCTTGGCACAAGCATTTCATTGTATGTCTATACCTGTATGGATATGCATTTGACTAATAAACCTGAACCTGAACCTGAATGACAATAAAGTTCAACATGAGTAAAAAAACTCTATATCAAATATTTTGAGTACTATGTTTTTCCACTGGGTGGCAGTGCAATACCATGCAATACTCAGTGAACCTTTCACATGTTTCCACACACATGCCAGTTTAGCTCCACACTGTGGTTGTAGTAGTGGAAGTAGAAGATGTATTGTATTAAGGGGCATTCACACTGAGCACTATAACTATATAAAAATACATTTTTAAAATTGTTCTAAGCCACCAACTATATAAAATACAATGGTGAAAGATTATAGTTATAGTGTAGAGATGGGATTCATGGCTCTTTGAAGTGAGCTGGATCTCTGGGATCCTTTCCTTTCAAAGAGCCGTTCAAAAGACTGGCTCATTTTAGTTACTAGTTACTTTGTAGATTTTGATTATAATTACAAATCACTTCAACCCTATATACATTTCCGTCATATATACATTTCTGCCAATTGAAGATAGCCGATCTACAAGCTCCCAATGCATCGCAACGCGACGCACTGTGCATATAATGAGTACCATAATTCTACTATGGTACTTTATGTACATTTTGATACCAATGCTTTTGTAGTTTTACTCAAGTAGGTCTACATTTTAATTCCGAACTTCTACTTGTGTCAGAGTACTGTATTTCCACATTGGGAGATAAGCGACTGTCAGGTCGCAGCGTGATTTTAGGGCAAAATCTGTAGGAGCAGTGTCCAAAAATGTGTTTGAAAAAATCGGCCTTATGGTGGCGCTATATGGGACAGGTCCATGTTGATGACATGAGTGTAGACATACCGTGTACCGATTTGCGTGATTTTAGGGCAAAATCTGTAGGAGCAGTGTCCAAAAATTGTGTTTGAAAAAATCGGCCTGATGGTGGCGCTATATGGGACAGATCGATGTTGATGACATGAGTGTAGACATACTGTGTAGCGATTTGTGTGATTTTAGGGCAAAATCTGTAGGATTAGTGTCCAAAAATGTGTTTAAAAAAATCGGCCTGAAGTTGGCACTAAATGGGACAGTTCCATGTTGATGACATGAGTGTAGAGCAAGTGTGTACCGATTTGTGTGATTTTAGGCCAAAAATTGTAGGAGCAGTGTCCAAAAATGTGTTTTGCAAGAATGGGTCTCATGGTGGCGCTAGAAGAGGGCCATGTGGAGAATTGATGGGTTTGGCAGGCAAGGAGTGTGTGTGCAAAATTTGGCATGGATCGGGGCAACGGTTGCGGAGATATGAGCAGGGCAAAAGTGTGACGTGTGACAGACTGACGGACAGCTGGTCGAGGTTTTGATAGTAACTGCGACCTGACGGTCGCAATAAACCTGCTTCCAATAAATATACTGTATTTGTAAGGTAACTTTTGACTCGAGTAGTAGTCTCCATCTGTACTGAGGGCTAGCAATACAGTCCCAGCTGTGGAGACTGCGGAGTGCGGAAGAGAAACCATGCGAGTGTGCGTGATTGATAGTGTCAGAGTACTAGTGTGACTTTCTTTCTTTCTTTCTTTCTTTCTTTCTTTCTTTCTTTCTTTCAATTCTTTCTTTCTTTCTTTCTTTCTTTCCTTACTTTCCTTCTTTCCTTACTTTCCTTACTTTCCATCTTTCTTTCTTTCCATCTTTCCGGATAAACTTTATTTTCACCGCTACTCCTCCCACTTGGGCCATATGTCAAATCAACCGGCTTCATCAGGACTCGTCTGCTTGCATTTGACTAAGAGATATGTTATATAGTTTAATTTATTTGTGAATTAAATTTCCAAATACGGAGATGACTTTGTGGTTAAGATTAGAAATGAAGCCTTTAGAGCCGGGGTTCAGGTTAGAGACAAGTTATACCTGATTTAGTTGTGGGCCAGTGTTGCACATCTAAGTATAACTGATGCTGTTAAGAACGTTTCAGTGTTAAGCTCTACGTTAGGCCTTTTGGCCCATACATGGAGAACTGGAGAACCCTATATATGGAGATATATGGAGAGGATCCCTCGTGTCACAGGGACTGACGTCATAGATGGCATGTCACGTTAGACTAGCGTTATAGTTGCCGGGCCGACATCATAAACCGTACAATGGCAATGACCGTATAAGGAGTGGTTGCTAGGAGAACGTGTCATGCCAAGTCACACGTAGAAAACTTGTGTATATAAACCCAGTGTATCGGTTGGGCTTGGCAGAAGCTAGCTGACTCTTGGACTAAGCACTAAGCTATTGGCAGCACTCTCGACGGCCCTCAATAGAGACCGATACCCAAAGGGTTGGACCGGGAAAGGCATTGGAAGCGTCAGAGGTTCTGCCGGTTAGATACAAGCCTACGTCAGAGCCCAAGTTCGAGCTCTATTTCAGATGCTTTAGGTCAAGTGATAAAAAGGGAAAAAGAATGTTAAAATGGCATTCCTCTCCTAAAATATTGGTGTCCTCACAGGCTAGCACACGTAGAGTGATACGAACTTATATGTGCGAGTGTGTGTGCGTGTGTTTTGAGCGAAAACTGAAAAACAAAGAGGTGAGCCGTGAGGGAGTGTTGGGTGACAAATGGAAGTGGAACGGTGTGAGATTGAGCGAGTGTGAGAAAGTGAAAGGTTTGTCCAGAGGAGGACAGGCTGACGGTGGATATACAGCCACACAGAGACGCTCACACAGCCAATATGAAAAGGTGCTCGGGGTCACAGGGATGGAGAACCCCAGGGAATTACATAATAAATATCTGCTGCAGAGTTGCTCTAAGACAGCTGGATCTCCAGTAGTCCAGTCATTATATGAAAAAACCTAAAACAAATTGCAATAGTAGCAAACTCAACTGCTTCTGTATCCTCATTATGTCCTTAGTGAGGGAAAAAAAGTCCCAAGGAATCCCATCACGGGAAAGTTTTGAAAACGACCTACCTACCTTCACTTACTATACACTACACACTACACACTATAAAGGAAAATATGACTCCCAAAAAATCTGCTTTAAGTGGGATGTGAGGGGTCAAACTAGGGGTTTTTAATTATTCTGAATCCATTGCAAGCATTTGTTTTGCATGAAAAACATTCCTTGGGCTAAAAACGGACCCCAAAAGACTGTGAAAATTGATGACTCATCACTAAACCATCGTTTTGAGGGGCCATTTCTTGCCCAAGGAATGTTTTTCGTGCAAAACAAATGCTTGCAATGGATTCAGAATAATTAAAAACCCCTAGTTTGACCCCTCACATCCCACTTAAAGCAGATATTTCGGGAGTCATTTTTTCCTTTATAGTGTAGTGCAGGGGTCCTCAAATACAAATCTTGAAGGTCCAGAAATATTTTTTTGAAACAGGTCCGGGTCCGAAAAAAAAGGCGAAGGCGAAATAAGGCGGATACATTTATACAGTATGTACTGTATGTATGTATGTTTATTTTATAATCATTAGAATTGTTTATTTTAATTATTATTATTATTATTTGGAACTTTGGAAATCTCAGTTGGAACTGTTACCCCTGCTACCCGATGCTGGATAAGCGGTTGAAGATGGATGGATGGATGAATGGATAATTATTTATGCATGTAGAGTAGGCTACATTATTTACATTTATTGTGTAGCAATAAAACACTGGCTTATAGTTTAATTATTGGAAACTAAAGAGCATGAATGCAATATTAGGCTTGTCGTTCAGAATGGAAAATAAAGTGAAACTTAGCGTGAGGGGGAGAGGATTACTTGACATTCAGTTGACACACGTACTGCACAAGCCAGACTGTGCTGGTTGCCTATGTCAAATGGCCAGTCAAATCAGGGTCAACGAGTCATAGTTATTAACCTAACACAGCCTAGGATAGCTGGCAATAATATGCGACGACACATCACATTGTTAAAGACGCATGATCACGCATCGCGAGTTTCGCGACCATTTCTCGTCTAATGCAAGCAGTTGGAGCCTTACATCGTGGATATTAATGTGTTGCTGTTGTCCTCTCCAATTGAACAGCCAAAGGTAGAAGATCTCTAAGTTATTAATCCAGTGGGAGCAATGGTTTCCAAGAGGTTTTAGCAACTTTTTCAGGCAGCGAGCGGCATGAGTGTGTGGAGAGGGGAGGGGAGGGGGGAGCAGCATGGAGAGCGCTGCTTCGGAGGGAAGGAAAACCTTTGATCTACAAGCCCACAGCACGTTGCACCCGCTACGCTTTGTGGGCTTGCAAATTGGCGTAGGGGTGTGTCTTGTGAGCCTGTGTATGTGTTTGAGCGAATGAGCACATACACACCCACGCACACACAAACACAAATCACACACAGTCAGTCCGATCGTCAGATACAACTGTGCGGAGATTTCTCAGAAATGTGCCGCGGTCCGGACGGAGGTGCGCCTGGGTCCGGACATGGACCGCGGTCCGCCTATTGAGGACCCCTGGTGTAGTGTATAGTAAGTGATGGGATTCCTTGGGACTTTTTCTCTCTCACTAAGGACATAATGAGGATACAAAATCAGTTGAGTTTGCTACTATTGCAATTTGTTTTAGGTTTAGCCTAATTTTGGCCTAAAATTACTGGACTAGCTGGTAAAGGGACAATCCACCCTAAAAAGAAAATAGTGTCCACTTTAATAGGTATACAGGGTTTGACACTAAGGTCTCAAAGGCACATGCCAGTACAGGTCATGGCCTACTTGCCAAAAGTTCATGCCCACTGGCCCGAAAAGTAAATTGTCCATTATAAAATGATGATAGGTAAGCTTTTAATTACCTCTCAGTATGTCATACTGTACCTCAATACTTACAAATCCAAACATCTACATAGCTATTATTGAATATGTCTATGGTTTCACACTTATTTCACATTTTTAAGTGTAGCAAGCAACAGTAGCACATTATAGGTAATCAGTTTACAGTTTAGGTATTTAGCAGACGCTTTTAATCCAAAGCGACTTACAATAATAATATAACAAATGCAAATTAATATCTATCTAGGAAACAATATAATCAGTCAAGGAAATAAAAAGTTCTAAAAAACCTAAAAACAAATGCTAACTAGCTTCATGTATGGTCATTGAGTGTTTCAGTAGTGCTATGGGTTTAGGTGGAGTCTGAACAGGTGAGTCTTCAGTCCACGGCGAAAGCTAGCAAGTGAGTCCGTTGTTCTAAGTGCGACAGGGAGTTTATTCCACAACTTTGGGGCCAGGAGGGCAAACTGTCTCGGACGAGTGGATTTTTGCCCTGGGGTTTTTAGCGAGGGTTCTGTCAGCATCCCTGTGTTGGCTGATCTAAGTGAACGGGTGGGGGTGTAGGGGTTGATCAGGTTTTGGAGGTATGGAGGAGCCATACCTTTGGCTGCTTTGAAGGTCAGCATCAGTGTTTTGTATTCAGTGTGGGCCGCAACCGGGAGCCAGTGGAGGCTGCAGAGAATGGGAGAGACATGTGAGAACTTAGGCTGGTTGAAGACCAGTCGTGCCGCGGCATTTTGGATCAGTTGGAGAGGTTTAAGTGCACATGCCGGGAGACCAGTAAGGAGAGAGTTACAATAGTCAAGTTTTGATATGACAGATGTCTGGATGAGGAGCTGGGCTGCCTCCTGGGTGAGGAAAGGTCTGATTTTACGGATGTTGTGGAGTGTGACATCCGTAAAATCAGACCTTTCCTCACGCTCTTATTTTACATTCCGCAGACCAGAAGACAGAACGCGCTGGCCACGTTCAGGTGTTTAGGCAGATATCTCTAGTTGTGTTTATAGACGGTTGCGTCCCCCTTTCAAATGAGCACTTGCCCGGTCTGGCAACCTGAATACAAACTCCACCTGCCCGAAGGTTTTATTTACCTACCAGGGGCAGGTGGGCAAGCCTTAGTGTCAATGCCTGGTATAAGTAAGTAGAATACGTTTAGTTCCAGAAGCAACATTTGAGTTACAAATGTTTGCTTAAAAATATACATATATTCAAAGATTTGCATAAATTTTTACGACTTTTCAAAAACAGCAGATCTACTTGAAGCTTGCAGCGCTGCGCTGTGAGGTTTTTGATAAATGATAAAAACCTACATGTGTGTGGGGGGCGCTCTCCATTCCAACATGTCGCCACTCCGACAGTGACGTCTTATTGTTGGAGTGGCAACACTTCCATAGAGGTTAAGGTAAGGGTTAGGGTAAGAGTTAGGGTTTATAGTGTCGGAATGGAGACATGTCTGAAAGGAGACATGTCGGAATGGAGAGATGCACTTGTGTGTGTGGGGCGCTCCATGTGTGTCGGCGGCCAGGGTTGCCTTAGACGAAAAAGATATTTACAGGGGTCACCTGAGACAAAAAAAAAGAACCAAAAAAAGAACTTCTGGGGATTAGAGAACCACTGATCTAGTTCACGCTGCAGGTCTGCTGTATGCCGCTCTACCCCAAATTAACCGTGCTGTAATAGGCCTATTTGTGTTCCTCAAATGTGGAAAGTAAATGGAAAAGAGAAATCTATATTAATTCCAGCTGGCTGGACACTTCTCATGTCAAATTACATGAAAGAAAACATCAGCCAGAGTCTGGGAAGAGGAACCATGACTCTTAATTGTCTTTACATTCCTATCTCTACCTAGTTTAATCATCATCAACATCAACATCATCATCAACGTTATTCTACTACTTCTACTACTGATGATGATGGTGATGATGATAGCTGCAAGCAGCAATACGGGGGCCAAGAAATGAAATGTGCGAAAACAAAAAGAAATATTCCAAAATAAACCATATAGTCAGAAACAGATGGCAGACTGACTTTGAGAGAAAGAAGCATGCAATTAGCAAATGATTATCAGAAACACCTGAGCAGAGTTCTGAGGGATTGTAGATATTAAAATGCATGTTTTTTTTTTGTTTTTTTTTTAAGATTTGTTTTTGGGCTTTCTATGCCTTTATTTGATAGGACAGTAGACTGACAGGAAACAGGGAGAGAGATGGGGAATGACATGTGGCAAAGGTTATCCGGATCGGGAATCGAACCGGCGACGATAGCAGGCATCATAGCCTGGTATGTGGTATGCGCCTTGACCACCAGGCCAGCCGGCGCCCCAAAAATGCATGTTTTTTTTTTGTGTGTTGCTTATAATGGTAGACTTCAAACTCAAAATCATCAAGACAAAAGTTTGCCAAATGTTTTACTTCACTTTTCCTTCTGTCATGTGCTCATGTTTCACTCACAAAATTGAAAACAAATGTTGTCAAATAGCTATTTCATCTTCAACAGGGGGCCTGGGACCCCTAGGGGGTCCTCAGAGTTACTACAGGGGTCTGCCAAATCTTTCCTTGATAGGATTTTGTTTTTACATTAACCACTTCAACATGTCAGGCATCCCTATTCTGGGGAGAACTTTAGCCAAAAATAGCAGAGCTTGTAGATCGCCTATTTTCGGTGAAGAGAAGGGGAAACGAGCAGAAAGAGCAGACCAAGTACAAAGTAAAAGGTCAAGTTTACTATGTATTGAGGGTTTAAGTGGTTAGATGTCTGAAAATACACATTAACATGAATCTATCATTCAATTTGATTTCAATTCAATTTTTATTCAAATCACAACAGCACTGATAATAGTGCTGTCAAACAAGTCTACCAGTAAGACTCCCTAAATCGGTAGATACACAAACTTTAGAAGGCAATGGAAGCCAATCAGGAGGGAATATGGGAAATGGGACAGATCCATGTTGATGACATGACTGTAGAGATGCTGTGTACCACTTTGCGTGATTTTAGGGCCAAATCTGTTGGAGCAGTGTCCAAAAATGTGTTTTGCAAGAATCTGCCTCATGGTGGCGCTAGAAGAGGGCCATGTGAGAAATGAGGGGTTGTGGGTTGGCAGCCAAGGAGTGTGTGTGCAAAGTTTGGCATGGATCGGGGCAACGGTGGCGGAGATAATGTGTAGGGCAAAAGTGTGACATGTCACAGACAGACAGACTGACTGCCGGTGGAGGTTTTGATAGTAACTGCGACCTTACGGTCGCAATTAAATCTATGAAAAAAAGTTGAATCTTCAACCCAATTTTATACAACATTTAGTAGCCTCATTCCAAGCCTTTATTTATCTCAGACTAGAAAAGCCTGGTAACAACGTAATACAGAGAGTGTCTGGCGGGACTTCTGTCGTAGTATGTACAATTGCACATCCCCCAGAAACAATATTTTACGACCAATTGCAACAATCATTCACAGAGAATCTAAAGAGATGTTTAAAGCCTCAACGCAATTTCCTTAGCCTGGGTGCCAACCTGTTCGCTCCGTTCCGCGTTTTGTTTTGTCTCGCCGCATCACAATCTGGAAATGATTCATTTGACTCGTATTTCTGAACGTCCGTTGTGACGTAGGCGACGTTGTGCTGATTGGATGTTTTTCCAACGAATCAGAGTAGAGTTAGGGTAGCTACGTCATCAGCCAGCCAATACACACTGGTGTATTTGTCCCGCTCCGCACCACAGTCCAATCGGAAGCTGCGGTTGTGTTCCAGCCGCTTTCTATGTCCCACCTCCCCTTGGAGATACGAGGATTTCCAGACTGTGATGCGGAGAGACAAAACAAATCGCGGAACGGAGCGAACAGGCTGGCACCCAGACTACAATTTCCTTTGGCGGTACCATATCCTAATTTCCGGTACTTCCGTTTAGACACTCAAACGGCTTGGTCTTGCCCAGCGTCTCTCTTTAGGGAAAGCAACACCCAATGAAAATGGAAGTAATAGGGATTCAATTCAAAATCGGAGTTGCTCTCATTTACAGCGTTGCCGAGATACAGTGAACTACAGAATGCATTTTCCCAACCTTAACACAGTAAATAACCACCAGTAAGACTCCCTAATCGGGAGATAAGCGACCGTAGGTCGCTTATCTCCACAAATAGGGCAAAAATTAGTTTTTCCAAAATCTTCCTGATCCATATTGATGACATGAGTGTAGACATACTGTGTAGTGATTTCCGTGATTTTAGGGCAAAATCTGTAGGAGCAGTGTCCAAAAATGTGTTTTTAAAAATCGGCCTGAAGGTGGCGCTATATGGGACAGATGCATGTTGATGGGATGAGTGTAGACATACTGTGTAGCGATTTGCGTGATTTTAGGGCCAAAACTGTAGGAGCAGTGTCCAAAAATGTGTTTTAAAAATCGGCCTGAAGGTGGCGCTAGAAGAGGGCAATGTGAGAAATGAGGGGTGGGGTCTTCGCGTTGCCTTGGCGGACGAATAGGTACCGGCCCCGGCTCTCCCGGACGCTCCTAGCCCGAGTTACGGCATTTTATGTGAGCTGCAGTGGAGGGGTCCTCCACTGGGGGCGCCACCACTTTTGCATCCGTTCTGGAGCACCAGGAGTGGGTGGTCCCCAGGGATTCCCCGTGAGCAGCCCCGTTGGGGGGGTCATTTGGTCATTTTTGCACATTTGGTCATTTTTTACACCTGGGGGTCCCCCAGGGACCTGGGGGTCCCTGGAGCTCCGGGGGTCCTTGGAGGTTGTAGTTTGGCAGGTAAGGAGTGTGTGTGCAAAATGTGGCATGGATGGGGGCAACGGTTGTGGAGATATGAGCAGGGCAAAAGTGTGACGTGTGACGTGTGAGTCACGGAGGGACATTTCTTTACACCTGGGGGTCCCCCAGGGACCTGGGGGTCCCTGGAGCTCCGGGGGTCCTTGAAGGTTGTAGTTTGGCAGGTAAGGAGTGTGTGTGCAAAATTTGGCATGGATGGGGGCAACGGTTGTGGAGATATGAGCAGGGCAAAAGTGTGACGTGTGACTCACTGACTGACGGACAGACAGCCGGTGGAGGTTTTAAAATAACAATTACTCTCTTCCACATTACACAATAGCAATACATAAAACAACGAGAAACAGTTGCAGACAGTTGCAATAAATCAGTTATAATAAGACAAACAGCTGTCAGCTTGCCGAGGTAAGCAAAAATAATACAGTAGTTCTGGAACGTAACATCCTGAGTGATAATTTAACTCAGAATGTGGCTCTTCTAGGCCAGGGGTCTTCAACGTTTTCAGGCCAAGGACCCCTTAGCAGAGAGAGAGAGAGATGAAACAGGGACCCCCTCTACATTGTATAAATGTGTGATGGAGATTCTCATCGATTTCATAGATAGATTCATGGACTTGTTTGACGCTTAACCACTTAAAATCATAAATCGTCAATGCTTAGTAAACTTGACCTTTCACTCTGTACTTGGTCTGCTCTTTTTTACCTCTACACCAAACCTATTAGCCAAAAATAGCCGACCTACAAGCTCTCAACACCTCACACGAGGCGTTGAGAGCTTGTAGATCTGTTATTTTTGTCTTAAGTTCTCAGAGTATAGGTATGCGAGGGTTCAAGTTGTTCATTTAAACTAGACCTGTGAAAATCCTCAGCGTTCCTCTTAACTCTAAGGGCTCTATTATGATCCAGGTCTTATGCCTTAACTTCTTTGCCTTTTTTTACTATTTTGAAAAACATTTTTAAATACTTCAAATGCTGATCTACATCTGCACGTTGTGAGCTTGCAGATCAGCTATTTGAAATATAAAAAAAAATATGTATACATAGTAAAAAAAAAGGCAAAGAAGTTAAGGCATAAGGCATAAGACCTGGATCATAATAGAGCCCTTAAGAGTTAAACTGACACTCCAGAGTTTTACTGTTACTCGGTCATGTTGACAAATCAAGAACAGCGCTGCATCACAACCATAACACATGACATGAGTTATGGTTCGCCGAGGCTTTTCACCCCTTCGTGGTAATGTCACGAGACGGCATAACGAGCGCCAAATGCAGCAAACTTATAATGTGATGCAGTCGATGTGTTTGTCAGAGATAAATCTAGCTCATAAAGAGCCATGCTCTGATGTCACGCACTTATAAATCTGTTGTACAGAATTACACCCCCTCCCCAAAAAAAGAAGAAGCCGTTCTGTTTCATATATCATATTTTTATCATATATCAGAGGCATATCCCCTTTGCGTCCATACACACGCGCACGCACGCACGCACGCACGCACACACACACACACACACACACAGGCCAGCTGGACGGAGGGGAGGGATAGACAGAATCAGGGACGTGCTGGCCATTGGGAAAAGCGGGACAACTCCCGAACGGCCGGTTCATTCCCGGCCTGTCCAGGCCGGCCATTAGGAAAAAAAAAAAAAAGTAAATCGTCACTGTCGGGCAGAAACCTCGTATCTCCAAGTTTCAAATGTATACATTTTTTCGCAAAGCACAGCCGATCTACAAGCACACAACGCCTCGCAGTGCGAGGCGTTGTGTGCTTGTAGATCGGCTGTTTTCACTAGTTTAAATCATTTTTAAAATGATAAATACAAAAGAAACGGTTCTGGACATATAAGGTTTCCACCCGACAACGACGAAATATATTAAAAAAAAAAAAAAAAAATGGGGGCCTCTCCAACTCTTTTTCCCGGGCTGAATCAGGGGCCCAGCACGTCCCTGGACAGAATAAGGAATGCAGTCAGGGGTAGGGCTGTTAAAGCGACTGAATGTAGGACATTTGTAGACATTTCCCCAAACCGCACGCAACAGATATGCTGACTACTTCTGACTACCTCCATCTGTCTCTCTGTTATACTGTCACTTTCAAAGCCAGTTTCAATAACTTTTGTTGGTAAGGCCAGTTAAACACGATCAAACATTTTATGACAACCAATCCATTATGTTGGTGTAAATGATGAGCCTGTGTTTGACTTGCCTCTCTCTCTCAAAGCTCCTTCCACTGTGACATCTGACGAAGTGATCAGTTTCCAAAGCATTTCACGGTGCATTTCAGTGTGATTATCTTACAATTCGCGCGAATGAACAATTCCGAGAAACGGTTGGTCTACTAGATGTATTATAATAAGCAAGAGCAACATTTGTGGGTAACTTATACGCCTGTGAACTAATTCATACTTTGTCGTGCGACGGTGTTGTAAGTTAAAGGGGGACTGTCACCTAAAGAGGTACTGTCACTTTATAAAGTCATCTTAAAATATGAGTTAATATTTTTATGATGTCATTGTGGGAATGCGCAATTATAAGCCAATCAAATTGACTGTACTTACTACTAACGGTACTGGTCAGCTGTTGTTGGGGGGCAAGGGGCAGATTGCACACTGACATGAGTTTCAGACTGTTTCAGACCGTTTTCAGAGAGTCCACGTGACCTACTGTATCATACTATTATAATTTCGGGCGTGTCAGCGGGCCTTTAACAATGTGTCACATCCGCAATGTGTTGTGAACTTGTAGAGCGGCTATTTTTGCACCAGCGTACAACAGAGCATAAATCGGAACCTGACAATGACCTTGACGTTGGCCACAGAATGCTCGTAGCTTGATCGTGAAATTGTTGAAGCTACTCTACGTTGGTACTGATCTAGAAAGTAGGAGGTAATGATTTGTTTTCTCTGTTTCTCTCTGTCTCTGTGTTTAGCGACATTTATTTGTTTCTGGCCCAATCCAATTTTGCTTTGTATAAGTATAGGGGACTGTGCATGCGTGCGTGCGTGCAACAGCATCTGTTGCCTGGGGTGAAATGAGGCAGATAAAAGGTATAGTGACGATGAGGTCTGGATCACCAACATCCTGACAGCTGTAGATTATATTAAAGAGCTTCTGACGATCCTCTCGTTCATTCGTTTGTCGGTTCGTTCCTTTCCCCTACAGTATGTTCCAACGAACTTGAGCCATATTGTGACGGATGAAGGCAGAAACACCGGCACTTCAAACCTCGACAGTAATTGAGAGATGAAACGGACACATTTCCCAGGTTCTGAGCGGCTCGCTCTGCTCCGCGCCGCTCCTATCGGCACATCAAACGCTCCCACTCGGGATTCCAGGGAATGACGGAGAGAGAGAGACAGAGAGAGAGCGCTCATCTCCCTCTGGAGCTAAACGGTGCCGTTAGGAGACTTTAGTGCCTTCTAATGTGCTTCTATTGGTAGTTAAACTCACTCTGATATGAAAATAAGAGTCAAATAGATCCTGTTTGCTCTTGTGCTTCTTGTTTGACATGCGCGCGCAATCCGCGCATACACACAAACACTCGCACTTACTTTTCGGCTATTCAGAAATGCACACACTCACACAACACACCACACACACACACACACACACACACACACACACACACACACACACACACACACACACACACACACACACACACACACACCCCCCCCCACACACACACACACACACACACACACACACACTCTACAACAGGGTTCCCCAATAGGCGGCCCGCGGGGGGCTACTGTCTGGCCCACACCAACCCCAGTAATAATGGTGGTATAAGAGCAGCAACAACACTAGTATATTGTCGTTGTCGGGTGGAAATCTCGTATCTCCAAATTTGTACATTCTTTCGCAAATCGTACAAGGCCGTCGCACAAAAGTAATGAAAACAGCAGATCTACAAGCACACAACGCCTCGCACTGCGAGGCGTTGTGTGCTTGTAGATCAGCTGTTTTCACTCATTTAAATCATTTTTAAAATGATAAATTCAAAACGAATGGTTTTGGAAGTACAAGATTTTCACCCGACAACAACGAAAACTGTCGCTGGAGTAGTGGGACCACCACCGTCGCCCCCTGCAATGTTGTGGCCCTCGGCTTGGTACCCTAGACATAATTCGGCCCTTGGGGAAAACTAATTGGGGAACCCTGCTCTACAATCTACACGGCCATAATAGTATAGCAGCCCACATATATTCAGTTCGGGGGTCCTTTACATGAGAACCACTGACGTGCAGGCCTTTATCATGCAGTGCAGAGAGGCAGGCTGCAAACGTCTCCAAGACGTCACTAGAGAGCAGTATTGGGCAGGGAGTGAAAGGAGTGTGTGTGTGTGTGTGTGTGTGTGTGTGTGTGTGTGTGTGTGTGTGTGTGTGTGTGTGTGTGTGTGTGTGTGTGTGTGTGTGTGTGTGTGTGTGTGTGTGTGTGTGTGTGTGTGTGTGTGTGTGTGTGTGTGTGTGTGCCAAATGTCCCCACAACTATAGTAGATTTGGAATACTACACGCTATAATGATAATAGATTTACAATAATATAAGGACAGCAAATTGGTTGTTTTATGGAGGGGAAAAAGTATTCGATTTTCAGGTTAGGATTGGAGTTATGCCTGAATTAAGCCATTAAAACCATGACATTTGCAGGCCTCGGGTCATAATGGGTTAAACCAGTGTTTCTCAGCCTTTTCTGACTGCATGTGACCCCCAAAAATAATCATATTTTAACTGGGGACCCCCCACCCTGACGAACACTAAGAGTTCGAGTCATTACATTTTGACGCGAGGCATTGTGAGCATGTAGATCGGCTATTTTCACAATTTCTGCACAATTTTTTAATTTGTCATTTTAGAGGTATTGAGGGTATGCGCGTGACATCACTGTTGCTGGAAGTTATGTGGGAACGCCTACTGAGTGGCAAAAAACTAATTTCTGCCATTGACAGCCCATACATCCAAACAGAAAAGTCCTATCTGATTGTATTAAACAAAGTTAACTCACCAACACTGCGGCTGTGCTGAAAGCTTGAATTATCCTCTTTCTATCTGCAAAGTTTTTGTTTCATAAAAATCCACCATAGGCATGTTATGAGCTACTTTCGGTCAAGACATTCTGTGCAGGTTTTTATTTTTCCAAGTGTCAGAGTTTGGAAGCACTCGTTTTCTACAACACAACATCCTGCTGCCTCCTGCATTATGTGCAAATTAGAAACAGGTGGTATGCAGGACCGTTGAGTGATTTGCAACTAGCACTTCCAAACTCCAATGCTCCATGCTGCTCAATGTTTTGCCACTCAGTCTAGATTAGGGGGGCGGGTCCCGGTGGGTGTGCATACCCTCTATTAAAAAGTCATTAAATTGTCACTTTGGAAATGTGCATATAACCTCTATACACTTAAACCATATGTTGGTTTGTTTACTGTTGAGTGAGAAAACAATGTTGCACATTAAGGTAATCATCTGGGAACCCCCTCAAAATAATTTGGGGACCCCCCCCCCTGTGGGTCCCGAACCACAGGTTGAGAACCACTGGGATACACAACAGCAGGTTTCTGTCACGCCCTGAACACAGCTGATCTACAAGCTAGAGCGGTTAGCTTCTGCTAAAAATGTAGCAGTAATCCCACGTGTGTGTGTGTGTGTGTGTGAGAGAGAGACAGAGACATAGTATTTAAGGGTGTGTGTGTGTGTGTGTGTGTGTGTGTGTGTGTGTGTGTGTGTGTGTGTGTGTGTGTGTGTGTGTGTGTGTGTGTGTGTGTGTGTGTGTTAGGGCTGTCACAATTATTACATAATCGTCTAATCGTGATTATTTGACATTATCGCAATTATTTTGTCATAATCGTCATAATCGTGAATGTTGAAAAATGTCCGAAATAGTGGAAATAGCAGATCTACAAGCTCACAACGCGTCGCATCGCGACGCGTTGTGAGCTTGTAGATCTGCTATTTCCACTATCAAAGTTATTTTTAAGTAAGTTAGAAAGTAAGTAAGTTGTCAAATATGTCAGTAATTTCTTTGTAGTTTATGTGTCATATCTACCATGTACAACTTCAAAGCCTAAAAGCCAAACAGAAATGTAATTATCAACGACAAAAACACAATGAAATCGTTAATCGCCAATTATCTGAGTGACAATTAATCGTCATGTATAATGTCATATCGTGACAGCCCTAGTGTGTGTGTGTGTGTGTGTGTGTGTGTGTGTGTGTGTGTGTGTGTGTGTGTGTGTGTGTGTGTGTGTGTGTGTGTTGTGTGTTGTGTGTGGACTTGCATCTCAGAATGCCATCGCTTCAGCAGCTGGACAAACAGACTGAGCGAGGGTTCAGACTTCTGTGTGTGGAGAAAGGGGAAAGAGCCATAAAGAGCATAGGATGAGAGAAAAAAGAGGGAGAGAGAGAGAGAGGGGGGGAGGGGGGAGTCTGAAGAGGAGAGAGAGGCCTTCTCCTCGGCCCGGCCCCCTCAGCCCTATAGCTGCCGCTCCCCGACCAACAGAATTAATTGGCTCGTTTGCCAAGAAAAACACTCTAATCAGTGGGTTTCCTCTCATTAAAAGTTAATTAGTTTGACACGAGTTTCCTGCAGAAGAAAGTATTGGCCACTTAGAACTCATTAGAACCAAAGGCAAACATCAAGCCGAGGAAAGCTGGAGGACAGAGAGGGGAGAAGTGAACACAGACGGAGACGCGCTTTAAACTCACACAATAAACACTCACACGGACGCACACACACGCAACACAACACGCGTGCACGCGCTAGCTGGCACAGGTTGGCGGCAGTGCTTCAAGATGTAGCGTGCGTGCGTATGTGAACATGTATATACAGTTAAATAAGTGTTAATTTGCTCCTGAGAGTGTACAATTGGATCTAAATTGACCTGTAATTTGCGGTGGGTGTGTACGCACGCACACACACACACATGCACGCAGGAACGATGATATCAGAGCATTGGAGCTGACATTGCGCTGACCACAACTTTCACTGTCGTGTTAACACGTTTGAACAAAATCAGTGCCTTTGTCCCGGTGCAACCCTTAAGACCCCTCCCTAAACATAAAACACACACAACACAACACACACACACACACACACACACACACACACACACACTCACGCACTAGGGATGGGACGATACGCAATATTATCATTTATCGTGATAAAAAAGATCACCATAATCGTATCGTGGAGATTTAATTTATAATCAATTCACCTTTTATTTGCTGAGCTGCATATCCAGTACCACTTTTAAACCCTCTATGAGTACCTGAGACGGATAATAGTATAAGTCCATTTTTGAAAATATATATATTTTTGGATTTGCCGGACTAAACCACAAACTAGTCATTTTTAATCTGTTAAATTGTTAATGCAATCCCCCTCATTTTGTTTAATTGTCAGTTTTAATGTTATCTGCTCCCTTTGTCTGCTGAATATTGCTTGTACGGACTTAGACTGTTGTTCCACAAACTGTTGGAGATATACTGTTGTTCCACTTTCCATAAGTATTATGTCTTATAATTCCTAATATATATGAGTTAAGTAAAAAAATCTAATTCAATACAATGAGAGGGGAGTACATTAAGACTTTAAGATATTAAAAACTTCTAGTTTGTAGTTTACAGTCTGGTAAATCAAAAAAATATCTTTATCCAAAATGTTAAAATACGGACTTAGACTGTTATTCGTCTCAGGTATTGGTAAAAGGTACTTATAATATACGTACTTGATACCGTTTTTTCCCTCTCTAACAAATCGTTTTGAGCTTGTAGATTGGCTATTTTTTGGCAAAAACGTTCCACCCCAGGATAATGGATTTTGATTATCGCGATAATATCGTAAATCGCGATTTCTTTTGTCACAATAATCGTGACATGAAATTCTCATATCGTCCCATCCCTATCACACACACACACACACACACACACACACACACACACACACACACACACACGCGCGCACGCACACACACACAGACCTTCTCACTTTGGCATCCGTCCATCCATACCCTGCTCTCCTCATGTTCAGCGTGCTCAGACTTCCTCCTTCTTAATGAATCATGAAGTTTGACTTTCTACTCCTTTAATAAGCAGTGTTTCGCAGCGTGCGGCTGGAAAGAGCACAGTTTGTTTTCCTTTAATTAGCCAGGCAGGTTCTCTCCCATGGGCGCAGGCCTCTGTGTGTGTGAGAGTGTGTGTGTGTGTGTGAGTGTTTGTGCGTGTTTGTGCGTGCGTGCGTGCAAGAGAGAGAGAGAGAAAGCTGTGGTGGAAGAAGTACTTTAAAGTATTTTAAAAAGTACCAATAACAATAAAAAAAAGTATAGCCTACTTACAATTAGGCTTGTCATGATACTGGATTTCTAACTTCGATACGATATTTTGAAACATTTCAATACTCGCGATACCATTTTCGATACCACGCAACCACAGCGATTTTAGTGCCAAAATGTATATTTTTATTTAAAGAAAAATAGAGAACTTCTGTTCTTGAGGTAGATGGTAGTGCACTTTTTAAAGGCCTGCCTTTGATGTTTTCACATTCACATTCACAGTACAAATAGGCCTTTAAAATAACTAGGAATAAGCCAAAGTAGGAAGGATACACATAAAAGTAATGTTGGTGTAAACCAACGAGAGGTAAAAACTAAGTATCGATACTATGGAAAAGTCATATTGAAAATCGATACTATATTCAAAATCGATTTTTGACAACACTACTTACAATTAGAAGGTCTGTATTCACAATGTTACTTGAGTAAGAGAATAAATGTGTTGGCATTAAAATAAAGGTTCCAAAGTAAAATTCTTAACTCTTCCCACGCTTTGAACGTTAACGTTCGCCCCATTTTTTACAGAACCTCGATGCCAATACGGCGCTCGTTCGGTTCGTTCGTCTGATGACTGTAAGCTGATGAGGGGTCGCGCGGCCGTCTACTGTAAACACATTTTCCGCGGTGATGGTGTAAAAAATCCATTATGCGTTAGATCAACGGAGAACAATTCACTTCCTTGTTGATTTCCTCCGGCTGTAAGGCTCTATGGCCAGTGACTGGTCTTCTTCTTCTTCAACACATAACAGGCAAATTCACATTCATTATCGCATGACGCCGCCCTCTGCTGCCTGGCAGACCAAAGTGCACTATTGCACAACCAAAAAAAATAAAAATAAATAAATAAATGTCTGTCTGTCTGTCTGTCTATCTACTATAACGTCGCCAAGGTAAGCCGCTTTTTGATGGCGCCAGACCCAATAAATAAATAAATAATCTGGCAGTAGGAGAGTTAAAAAAGAATTGTCAAATTTCATTTTGAAAATGGCAGATCTACAAGCTCCACGATGCGATGCGTTGTGAGCTTGTTGGTCGGCTATTTTTTATAGGCTAAAACAGGGCTTAAGTGGGTAATATAACATGTTATGTAATAATAATCCAAAATCCTCAAAAGTATCTACAGATGTCAAATAATTGTAATGCAGTAAAAATGCAACATTTGCCTCTGAGATGTAAAAGTATTTACGTATGGAAAAATGGAAATAGTCAAGCAAAGTAAAAGTACAGTGAAACTGTACTCTAGTTCCGTAGGCCTACTTGAGTAAATGTACCACTCCGTAGATGGAGAGAGGCAGGGACGTGCAGAGAATGTTAGAGAGGCAGGGGCTGAAATGTCTAGAAGGGCCTTTTGGTGAAAATATTGAAAATAGCCAACCTCCAAGCTCACGACACGTCGCGCTGCGAGTCTGCGACGCGTCATGAGCTTGGAGGTTGGCTATTTTTAGTAATTGATACCACACTAAACTATAAGCATGAAAAAGGCAATGTGGCATACAGCATGGATTTCTACACAGAGAGGGCAATTCTTTCAACATGCATTCAAGTTCAGTAGAGTTTGGAAAAGGCAATTCTTTTGAATGCTGCCCTCAGGTTTGGCATGGAAAGAGGGGTATTTGTTTCACCATAGTGAAAACTGCATGCATGGTCTTGAAAGGGCACTTTTTACAGACGGGTAAAAGGGCAGGGACTCAAGCCCCCTTTCATGTCTATGTTTGCACGTGCCTGAGAGAGAGACAGAAAGAAAGAGAGACAGAAAGAAAGAGAGAGAGAGAGAGAGAGAGCAGTGGCGTCAGTTCAGAAAAAGGTAAGGTATGGCAACATGACTGGTGTCGAAGGCGCGCGTGCAAGACACCAGTCATGTTGCCATACCTTAGCAACAGGCATGATACATTTATTTTAAGAAGTACATTCTATTTTTCCCCCCAAATTTCTATGGTTTCTTGGGCTGGATATGGCAGTCTGGAACAGTTTTAAGTGCGGCTAAACTTGGCATAATATAGTAAACGTGCCAAAATTAACAATAATGCATTGCACCTGTGCAGCTGACCTGCGGAACCTGGGAATATACTATCCTGTCAAGATGGGGAGAATAAAAGTGTGGAGAATATAATTATAATACCTTGTTAAATTTAGCATTTGTAGTTATTTCAATGTCATTTAACAACATAACCAGCACAGATGGACAAAGAGACATTTATGGATTTATATTTTATAAGTAACTTGTATTCTCCCCCCTGGACCCAGGGTATGGCTGCTGCATACCCCTGCCATACCCAATTGACGCCCCTGAGAGAGAGAGAGAGAGAGAGAGAGAGAGAGGGCCCCACAGATCAACATCAGACAGGGGGGAGCGAAGCGGGCCTCGGAGCCCCCTCACTGCCAGGTGGGCGTCGTTAAGACAAATGGGCACGCGGGCCACAGATGGAGGCGGGAGGTGGAAATGGACGGCATGGAGCAGCCCGCCGAGTGAAGCACAATGAGGGGAAGCGTCCTGCGCGAAAACACACCGTGAGGCTGGTGAGAGATGGACGGAGGAGAGAGAGAGAGAGAGAGAGAGAGCAGGGTGTGAGCAAGATTAGGGAAAGACAGACGAGGAGATTGGTGGAAAGGAGAGAAACAATGATGATGTAACCTCGAGAGGAAAGTATAGGGGTCTTCAACAGGGGATCCGGGACCCCTAGGGGGTCCTCAGAGTTCACTGCAGGGGGGGCCACCAGATCCTTGTGTGATAGGATAATTATTTTAAATGAACAATTGAACCCTCGCATACCTATATACTCTGAGGAGAACTTGAGCCAAAAATAGCAGATCTACAAGCTTGTAGATCAGCTATTTTTGGCAAATAGTTTTTTTTTAAAAGAGCAAAAAAAAGAGCAGACCAAGTACAGAGTGAAAGGTCAAGTTTACTAAGTATCGACGATTTATGATTTTAAGTGGTTAAGTGTCAAACAAGTCTATGAATCTATCTATGACATCGATGAGAATCTCCATCACACATGTATACAATATGTAGAGGGAGTCCCTGTTTCATCTCTCTCTCTCTCTGCTAAGGGGTCCTTGGCCTGAAAACATTGAAGACGCCTGGGTTGGAGCGATAATTAGTCCATATCTTTTCCCTTTTTTCCCCACACAAAAGTAGCAGATCCACAAACGTAGCTTGTAGATCTGACTGCTGCTTTTGCTCTTTTTGAATTTCAATCCTGAAAAGTAACTGTTAATAATAATAATAATAATAACTGTTAATAACTGTTAAAAATAATAGGGTTCCACCCGACAGCGACGATAAGTGAATGAAATATACCATGGTTGGTTAGTTCAGACAGACTGAGGCACTGAGAAATCCTTTACAGGTCCATTCCTTTAGTTACTGTAAGAATGTTTGCGAATTTTAAATGCTGTAAATTCAAATAATGTGTAATAATGGTGGTCATAAACAATAAATAGGGCCATATATTTTGGTGTTTTTGAACAGCTAATTCTATCACCGTCCCAACAGTCAGAAATCATCCTGTTGAGTATGTTTGTGATGGAAGGAGTGGAGGAAGAAGGCCCCGTAAACTCGCCAAGCTCCGTAGAAACAAACACAAGGATACCTACTGTATATCTCATTATCAATATACATTTCATTTCATATAACAGTAGAAGGGTTTCCCGAGAATTCCAGTTATAGCTGGCTTTGAATGCTAGACATTGCTAGACAATGCCAGAGCGCAAAGGGTGTCAGTCATTTATTTTTAGAGGACAGCTTTCAGTTAATTGTAATAATTTAATTAAAAACAGCACATTCAAGTAGTTGAGTTAAAGGGATATTCCACTTTCAATTATTTTTTTTGTCATTGTATGGTCTAATTAGGCTTGTATGAACACCCCGAACAGTTTTTAATTTTCTTCATTCAGTATTTAGATATTTGATGTAAATGTTACCAGGCCCTCCAGGCTCAGGGCCTCTCCCCACACACACTCATTGTAACTTAAAACTCCACTTTAACCATGATAAATTCATTAAAAACACCCATTATTTTTTCTGGTGACTCATACTACCCTTCTGATACGTGAGCAGACCTTATTTTTTCCATAACGTTTTTTCATGTATTTTTAATAATTCTTTGGGAAAATGGAAAAAATTAAATACAATAAAAATATATAAAAAATAAATGAAAAACATTATGGAAAAAACACGGCCTGCTCACGTATTAGGGGGGTATTATGAGTCACCAGAACAAATAATGGGTGTTTTTAATGAATCTATCATGGTTAAAATGGAGTTTGAAGTTACAATGAGTGTGTGTGGGGAGAGGCCCTGAGCCTGGAGGGCCAGATAACATTTACATCAAATATCTAAATACTGAATGAAGAAAATTAAAAACTGTTCAGGGTGTTCATACAAGCCTAATTCGACCATACAATGACAAAAAGTTTTTTGAAAGTGGAATATCCCTTTAAGTAATTTATACTTTTATACAGATTAGGCTTCAATACATTTATTTAAAAATATATATGTTTTAATGTTTTTATTATTATTATTTTTACAATCAATAAGCTGTCCTGTAAAATTCTGAAAATGTCATGCCTTTTACGCTCCAAGCCCTCGATTCATAGGCCAATATTGTACCACAGTCAATACCGTATGTAAAACGGTCGAATTCCTCCCCGCAGGATGTTTTCTTACCCGAATAGCTGCTTTTTTATTGTTACTGTATTGTCTAGATATGGATTAGTATGTAAACATGTTTAGTCTTATCTGTTGCCCTACTACTCCAGAGTTACCTGCTTAAGCACTATTATATTTCATACTTTGTTGTGCTACGATGTCGTCTGTCAAAAATGACACACAAGCTATTTTCGTTTCTTTTTTTTTTATGTTCAAACATGTTTGAGAATGTTTGCCTATCATCATCATCATCATCATCATTCGAGTGCCCTCGAGATCAGCGACACAAGCTGCTTCCACTGGTCTCTGTTGCTCATTGCCGCACCAAGTTCATTTACAGTCAGTCCTGTGTCCCTACTTAGAACATCTGGGAATGTGAGTGGTCTAGTTCCCCTTGATGGGCAGGGGAGTCTCCACAGAAGAATATCCGAGATGACCTGGTCCTTTGCTCTGTGACAGTGTCCTGCAAAGCGGAGTCTTCTTTGTGCCACCACAAATGAGATGGGAGGGATGCCTATAAGAGCCTATAATGGCATACCCACAATATACAGCTGTAGGGGTGCCAAGTTCAAAGTGGTCAAATCGCCACTCAGGCTTGTTGCAGTGTGGCTTGGACACA
>NC_137817.1:64547602-64567602 GCF_963921795.1 Nannobrachium achirus | reverse complement strand
CCCTGTCAGGTGAAAAGAAGCGTCTTGGAGTCCTCGTGCATGCATTGAAGGAAACATGGGCTCAATGTGTTGCTCTCCCCAGGTTGGCAGATTGAGGGAGAGTAGCGCCCAGGATTACAATTAGCAATTGGCACTGGGTGAAAAAAATGGGTTACAAAAATAGTGGGATAAAAATGTAGGGGGAAAAAAAGAATTGAAAAGAGAAAGAAACGTGGTTTACAAACAGGTAAATAAATATCTGAATAAGTAAATATACATGTCATATTATACAGATAGATAGCGTATGTGATAGCATCTATACAGTACTGTACTGTACATACTGTATATTGACAAGCAGGCGTCTATACTTTCTTTTAGAAACAGTATGCCTATCTTATATATTTTTTTTTCAACAACACCACTTGTACAATTAAGCCAAGTTAATTTAAACCAAAAAAAGGTTGTCATATCAGGGTCTATACATGAGATAGAATAATTTGAAAATGGGGGTCTGTTATGTGGCCCCTGTCAAAGTTCATTTGGGGGTCCGTGACATGAAGAAGTTTGAAAGGCGCGACCGCGTCGGGCAGCGCACACATCTCAGACGTCATAAACATTTAGATTGTGATGGAAACGGTTTAGACAAAAAGAACACACACAAAAGAAATGGAAAATCCTGGACGGTTTGTTCTTGTTTTTAGGCTTTCAGAAAAAGCCCTATTGTCAGGGTGAAATGGGATTATAATTTAAGGTGATTGATATTTACAATGCGTATGACTCACATTAAGAAAGAAAATACATGATCGACAATCTCACAAAACGTGTCACATTGCGACGCATAGTGAGCTTGTAGATCTGCTATTTGCACTATTCTTTTTTTATATATGGAATTTGGGGATTTACTGTTTTCTTGTTCTGAAACTATTTGAGTTGAAATCTTTTGAAATAATTAGTTTGTTTATATGGAAAATATTAAAATATATCGTCACTGTCGGGCAGAAACCTTTTAGTTTGAAAGTTTCAAATTTGTACGTTGTTTTCGTATAAAGTAAAGCACTGCTTCAGATCTACAAGCGCACAACGCCTCGCGGTGTGGAGCGTTGCGTGCTTGTAGATCAGCTATTTTCACTGTTTTAAATACATTTTGGACATACAAGGCTTCCACCCGACAACAACTATATACTTTATATACACACACACACACACACACACACACACACACACACACACACACACACACACACACACACACACACACACATACATAGAGGGGGATAAGGGAGTGTCTGAAACAGTGCAACATCAGCCTTGTAACCCCAGCTTTAAAGCCGACATGAGGGCCTTATTGATCGCATTACTTTGAAGAGGCCCTCGGAATGCTTTGCAACCAGGAACTGTTGCGTTGGTCTTTTGGGGTGGGGGTGGTGGTGGGGGGGTTCAAGCCAAGGCACCGCTCCAAATGAGAATGTCTCCGAGCAGGGGAGAGAGAGAGAGAGAGAGACAGACAGACAGACAAGGGCAAGAGAAAAATGTCAGACAGCCTCAGAGGAAAATGGATCGGTTGGGGGGATGAAAAAAAAAAGACCAAATAAGAGGGTAAAATGATAAACAAAAACATTCTGAAACAGTGAAGAAGTCATTTTAAAAACCAGTGAGTGGTATGATGATTCAGTGACCCGCGCATCAGTCTGGTATGGAGTGTGCGATGCGCCGTTGCAATATCCATGTCTCTGACAGAACTCGGGGCAGATCAGGCCTTATTGCATTACCTGCGGGGTGGGGGGGGGGGGGGGGGAAGAAAGCGGAAAGGGGTAGAAATAATCAAAAATGCATCAGAAATAATGCACTTTTCAGACTCTATCCATCATTGTTTCGGCACCCGGCGATTCTTTACGAGAAGTGAGAGCGCAGCGGCGGGGCGGGGGGCGACGCGCGTGCTCCCGCCCCAAGACCGCCAAAGAGGAGGACCGGGTAATTAAATTGTGTGTCGCTCTCTAAGAACTAAAATGAATGAAATAGATGAATGCTATTGCATTATGCCACAATCGTGACCTGCAGAAAACTAATGGCGGAATAATAGTTTTAGCCGCTGCCGCTACAGACATGCAGCGCACTTGAGTGAATACACAATGCTGCTTGGCAGTCAAAATGATTTGTCCCCTAACTGTATACCTGCACTACCAAATGGCTTTCTGTCTGTTTGTCTGACTGTCTGTCTTGTCTTTCTGTTTGCCTACCATGCCTTTGTCCATGGCTGACTCTCCATTAAAGCCTGACAGACGAAGGCAGATTTCTGGAGCCAATGCCGCTCCCGATTTTAGACAGTTCTACACTACCAAGGGCACGGTGGTGCAGTGGTTAGCACTTCGCCTCACAGCTCGAAGGTCCCGGGTTCGATCCCCGCCAGGGAAAGCTGATGGGCGCTGGGGGTGTGTTCCTCCACCCACGTCATCAGCACCCACACCCTAGGTGGGGTTGGTGATAGGGCCTTTCTGTGGTGAGTTTGCATGTTCTCCCCGTGTCTCCTTGGGCATAGGCCCTCACACAAAAACATGCAGTAGTCCTGGTTTCTATACTACCTCCCCCTAGCCAGCCGGGTGCTCCCCAATGTCCCCTGGCGTGGCAGGGGGAGAGCGGAAACCAGGACTACAGGTTAGGTAGTCACCGGGTGAGAAAAATGGGTTGCAAAACCGTGGGATAAAAAACATTTAAAAAAAAAAAAAGTTCTACACTACCGATTACAGGAGATGTTATGACCGTCATTTTGTAAAGACAGATACGGTAAATATGAAACAAACGTCAATATGAAAAGAACATGTAACTACCGTTATTTTCCTCTTGAGATTGGCACATTTCACCCAGGTTTTTTTTTTTCATCTCACTCACGTCACTTTGTCTTCTGACCTCACTCAGCAACGAAATAAACAGAAAATAAACAAAAATAAAACAATTCACAGGAGGCAAGCAGTGATCACCCCATGATGTGCACTGCAATGTAGTTTCAAATGCACTACATTGCAGGCGTTTTTTTGAGAGTGAAAACATAAGAAGACACGTGTGACATGTGTGATCTGGGCAGCTTCCCCCAGGAAATGTGCCAAGCTCAATAGGGAACAATGGTAACTTAAGCTACACAATCAACAAGTAAAATACATGAGCTGGACCTTATCTTATTCAACCACTATAAGCCCTGTTGAAACTTTTTCAAAAACATTTTCCGCTGCATCATTGCCAAAACGGATGTCATCAAAAGGTCAAATAATGGCCGATACATCGGCCAAAGCTGATAACAGCGTTGGAGCTCTGCTCTCCGTGCCATCCATCCATCTCAGGCCCGGGAAAAAGAGTTGGAGAGGCCCTCATTGCACGCTATAGAGAGAGATCTCTCTCTATAGCGCTGCTGCTACTCAAAGATTTGCCATTTCAGATCATGACAAGTGACAAGCCAGTGGGCCAATTACATGAGTGGGCCAATTACATGAGTTATATTTCGTCGTTGTCGGGTGGAAACCTTGTATGTCCAAAATCTTTTGTTTTGTATTTATCATTTAAAAAATGATTTAAACTAGTGACAACAGCCGATCTACAAGCACACAACGCCTCGTGTGAGGCGTTGTGTGCTTGTAGATCTGCTGTTTTCACTACTTTTGTGCAAACAGTTTAATTTTGACTTTTGTGCAAATGGCCGGCCTGGACCGGCCCGGGAATGAACCGGCCGTTAGGGAGTTGTCCCGCTTTTCCCAATGGCCAACACGTCCCTGATCCATCCATCCTGCTCTGCCACTGTGTCTCAGGGTCAGACCAACCTAACAACAGCACAACGCCAGCCGGGCACCGAGTCCAAAGTGTCCAAGTTTGTATTTCTGAAAAGCAAGCAACGCAACCAAGCCAGCGGTCTGTTTTCTCTGTTCCAAACGTTGCCTCCCAGAAACGGAGGAGGCTTTGCTTTGTAGTTTGTTGACTGCAAAGAGCTGGGAAAATTGTCCTGAAATCCCGAGCAAAAAGGAGTGTAAATAAAAGATCAAACCGGCGCTGTGAGCAAAACCAGCGGCCTCGGCGCGCTCAGCGCAATAACTCACCATGCGTCACCCTGCATTAGCTTGACGCGCTGGAGCCGCGGCAGAGGCGCTGAGGTAGCCCAGGAGCCTTTGTTTTCCTCTGCCGGGTTTCCTCGCTAGTTGTTGCGGGGATCAGCTGAGGAGATGAGGCACAATTCCACCACCGGCCAATCAATGGACATTATTTTAAGCTTTGAAGCTTCGTAAAGGCTTTGTGATCATTGATCCATTTAAGCTATGCCGTACGAAGATTGAGGAATTAGCTAGGTGTATGTTGTATGTTCTTCTGAAGGTGTGTGTGTGTGTGTGTGTGTGTGTGTGTGTGTGTGTGTGTGTGTGTGTGTGTGTGTGTGTGTGTGTGTGTGTGTGTGTGTGTGTGTGTGTGTGTGTGTGTGTGTGTGTGTGTGTGTGTGTGTGTGTGTGAGACTGACAGAGATAATGCATTTTATCTTTTTACCCTACAGTATGAGGCAAACCACAAGAGATGTCATTAACTTAAGTTTAACTTTATAGGTTTTTTTAACTGTCATCTTAGTTTCATATTTACCACATTGCTGTTTGTTTGTTTGATTGATTGATTGAATACTTTATCAGTCAGACATGGCATGTAAACAGCACGAGATGCAGTCAGACATTTAGGTTAAAAGAATAACACCAAAAAGGTCCTGGGCACTTGTTTTTCCATTGTGGTCTTAACAACTCAACCCCTATATAATGTTTTGTCGGCCGGGGTCAACGGGGCCAGAAACGCCCCGAACAGTGACACTATAGGGTTCATGTGGTTCAGTCTGTGACACCACATGTTTGAAACGGCGTCAGTTGGAGCTTATGGGGGTTCCACGTTCAAAACATGCCTTTTTCTAGCTTTCTAAACGCCCTCATACGAGAAGGCATACCAGTCTGTTTGCCCTCCCGGCCGTTCGCCTCAGGCGTCTATCCGGCGTGATTGTACACGGTCCGTAACGTAACCTCAGTAAAACAGTTAAAACCTACGTTTTCAAATACTTGTAGTGGAGTAAAAGTACAATATTTGGATCCTAGTTTTAGTGGAGTAGAAGTAAAAGTATTGGAAATTGGAAAAAGCGTTCCCCCTCTTCTGTGTTGCCTAGAACTGAAGGATTGATTTGGGGGTTTTGTATTGCAAATCACAACTTGATGACATCACACATTGTAATTTACATTACAAACCCCAAAATCAATCCTCCAGTTCTAGGCAACACAGAAGAGGGGGAACTTTTTTTTAATTTCCACACAACTCCTCTAAGGTATATTAATGACATAGTTTAATATTGAAAATGGGTGGTCTTCCCCTTTAAGTACAGTACTTCAGTAAATGCACTTGGTTACTTGTTACACCATTCTTCATGTCATATTAGCTATTTTATACCGAGATTAGGTCCTCCTATTCTGCAGTGGCTTGCTCACCTGGCTGGTAACTCTAGTCTAAACTGTCTAACCCTAAAATTATTTCTCATCTTATCCTCAGTAAAACAAATAGCCTACAAGTATACAAAAAACCGCCCCACCGAGCACTGCAGTCAGCGCGGTGAGCGTGAGGTCGGCGGAAAAAATCAGGGCGAACGGCCGGGAGGGTGAACGGATTGGTTACACACGAGAAGAACCTCGATCCAAATCCACGTTAGAATATGGCAGTGGGGTTCTCGATATGCGCTCCAGGGAACCCTCAGGGGTCGTTGAGGGGGTGCTACAGGTTTTGTAACTGTAAAGGCCCATTCCCACTGGGCCAGATAACAGATAAAAAAAATCTCTTGCTCCAGATATTTTTCCATTCAAGTGGATGCTCGATACAGATAAAAAAATCTCTTTCTCCAGATATTTTTCCGTTCAAGTGGATGCTAGATACAGACAAAAAAAAGATCTGTCACAGATATTCTTTTTATCTGTAACGGATATTATTTTTATCTGTATATCTACCATCCACTTGAATGGAAAAATATCTGGAGAACGAGATTTTTTTTTATCAGTTATCTGGCCCAATGGGAATGGGCCTTAACTCTGTACACTCTCAGATTTACAGGGGGTCCTTTTGTAAACTGCAAATAATATGGAACATTGAATTCACCTTGTTCCTCATGGTGTGTGGCCCCTGTCCAGCAGATGGCAGCACTCTGCTGCGCTTCAACAACTCACGCTTGCTGGCGTCTTGTCTAATGTGGTCCATGGGTCTGTACTCTGTTCATGGATAATAGAAGATAATGCTCATGCTGTGGCCAATGACAGATAGAGATGTTTGGCTGCTCTCAGGTCTGTGTTATAGTGTGTGTGTGTGTGTGTGTGTTATAGTGTGTGTGTGCAGTGCTGACCAGACCAGGGGGGGCTGCGCTCCACTGTTTCTCTCTTAGAACATTTAGACCTGGAACTCATCTGTCTCACTTTAGATTTGAACCACTTTAACCACAATGTTACGCTTTAGCTATTGAAAAACAGCAGATATACAAGCTCACAGCGCGGCACCGAGTGCAGCGATGTGAGCTTGTAGATCTTTTTTTTTTTGCAAATCTTTGAATATAATATATTTTTAAAGCGAACTTTTGTAACTAAAATATTTGCTTCTGGGAGGGTCCAGGGGGTCCTTGAGAACAAGTTTGAGAACACCTGATCAAAGAAACATGCGTCTTCAACAGGGGGTCCAGGACCCCTAGGGGGACCTCAGAGTTACTATAGGGGGGGCCGCCAAATCTTTGTGTGATAGGAACATGTTTTTTACATTAACCACTTGAACCCTAGCTTCCCTATATTCTGAGTGGAACATTAGCCGAAAATAGCCGTTCTACAAGCTTACAACGCCTCAAAGAGGATTGTAGAGTATTTGATGGTTAAAGTGGTTCAATGTCTGAAAAATACACATTACTCCAACAGGATGACAGTGCTGTCTAAGAAATCCATGAACGTTTTTAATCTGCAACACAATTTTATACAACATTTAGTGGGTGGTCCCTGCTTCATCTCTCTCTCAGCTAAGGGGTCCCTGGCCTGAAAACGTTGAAGACCCCTTGTCCTAGAAGTATTTAGAAGACATGTGTAGACTCAGGTCTTAGTAGGTTAGTAGTGATAAACACATAGCCGGCCGCAGCTGCTCTACACTCCATGCGGTGGTGGCATTCCTACAACCCCTAGGAATCAACAGCCCAAAATCAAAATGGCACATGACACATTCTGGCACGGCATAGCTAAACACAACTTAGAAGAAGGGGGAATCGCCGCCGCCGCCGGCCAGGGTGGGAGAGAGAGAAACGGAGGAACGGTGCGTTATTGCCAACCACCACGTCAAAATACACACGGAGACAACTGCACACAAACACTTAAATGACTGCTGCTCGCTCCGACTTCACGTTCGCAAGAATGCCTGCGACGGGCCTTGAAGGAAAAAGTTATTATGCCTGTTGTTGAATAGAGGTGTGTGTGTGTGTGTGTGTGTGTGTGTGTGTGTGTGTGTGTGTGTGTGTGTGTGTGTGTGTGTGTGTGTGTGTGTGTGTGTGTGTGTGTGTGTGTGTGTGTGTGTGTGTGTGTGTGTGTGTGTGTGTGTGTGTGTGTGTGTGTGTGGCACGTAGTTGGCTCTGTTATTTGATTTCCTTTCTTTTTTATACAAAGGCCACAGTCAGAGTTCATGTCAAAAGTATGCATGCTACACCAAAACAAGCTTGACTTGTAAATAGCCTACTATTCTGTGTGTGTGCGTGCACGCGTGTGTGTGTGTGTGTATGTATGTGTGTGTGCGCGCGTGTGTGTGTCTCTTCAGGGCTGAGCTGTTAGTGTACTCTTCCTAGAGTGCGTCTGACACAAAAGGTCTCTTAACGCGCCCAGAAACAAAGCAACTCGAAACTCCACCAGCCCTTTAATGATGTTTAATGATACCCATCAGCGACGCAGTACACACACACACGTGCACATGCGTGCACGCACACGCCTCACCGTGACTCCCCCCCCTCCCTCCCTCCAGCAGGGAAGCGGCACCTTGCCGACTGTGGAATTACAGGCAGGCGATAATCAGGTCACCCCGAGGGTCCTTGGGGGGTTTTGAGGTGTTCATAAACATACTCTGTGTCTCTTTTGTGTTGGTTTCCTGGGGTAAAACAGCGAGCGAGGCGCTCTCTCTCCTCCTCCTTCATGCCGACGCAGGGTAGCTAGCTATAGCGCACCGCACCGGCTCGCCCCTGGGTGCACAGCAGTACCGTCTCTCTATCTGGAGAAAGACATAACACACACACACACACACCTTCTCTGGGATATTAATCCATGTAGATCTGAAGAAAAAAAAAAGTCTTCTAGATCCTAACAATTTTCTGAAAATGTTTCTCTGTCAGTGGTTCTCAAACTTTTTCATGTCAAGGACCCCCTAGAATTATATGTATTTGACCATGTATGGACCCCCATCTGAAAATGTTTAGTTCCAGGGACCAAGCTAGAGAAAGAAGGATTTGCGTTACAAATGTCTGCTTTAAAACATATATTATATACATTCAAAGATTTGCACACGTTTTCGAGATTTTTCAAAAATAGCAGATCTACAAGCTCGCAGCGCGGCACCGAGCTTGTATATCTGCTATTTTTTAATAGTTAAAGCATGAAATAACGGTTAAAGTGGTGACATAGATATATGCCTTACCCGGGCTAAGTGGCTTAAAAACACACTCAGGCTCCATGTAGACTATAATCTGAATATTAACACTGTGTGTGATTTGCATAAAGAACCCTCCCAGTCATCCACGTCTGATTTGACATTTGGCATTGAAATCAGTAACCAGTGCCTTAAAATAATATCTAAGAGCATTATACATGTCTTTTAAAAGACTGTGCGTGTGTGTGCGCGCGCGCGCGCGTGCGTGCGTGCGTGCGTGCGTGCGTGCGTGCGTGCGTGCATGTGTTATTACCCGAGGTTCATTCTCAGAGCCAACTACCTCTCCGTGTGTGCATGAGGATCTTTTACAAACAAAGACCAAAAGAATAAAGAGACGTGTTGGGGTTCAGCTTCTTCTGTCTTCTTCCAAAGAAGTCAGCGTCTTGCTTTTCAAAGGCCTGACTGCTGCTGCCGCTGCTGCGATCCGCACTCCCAACTAAGGAAACCTTTTGGTAAATTGATTAGGCTGTCTTCCCAACTTTTTTTTACCCCCTCTCTCCATTTTGTTTGGGTGCAACTCGATGTGGGAAAAGTTCAATATTGCTATAGTTTTCCCATTTTGAAACCTCTGGTTGTTTTGTCTGGCTCTTTCCCTCTTTAATTGTCACCACTACGTGACCTGGGGCCTCGATGCCGCACCTCAGATGTTACAGCGTACATGTTCCACCTGAACCTGGAGAGGGAAAACAGGGGGTCCTCAGAGTTACTATAGGGTGATAATCTTTGTATGATAGGATCATGTTTTTTTTTTACATTAACCACTTGAACCCTAGCTTCCCTATTCTGAGTGGAACATTAGCCAAAAATAGCAGATCTACAAGCTTGTAGATCTGCTATTTTTGGCAAAGAGGTTTGTAGAAACATAAGACTCCCTAATCTCCCGATTAGGGAGTCTTACTGGTATAATTGTGTCGCATCGGCTATTTTCGGCGAATGTTCCCCACCAGAATAGGGATGGATGCGTCAAGTGGCCAACCACCACAACCTCTCTCTCTCTCTCTCTCTCCCCCTCTTCCTCTCTCCCCCTCTCAGGGGTGTCGCACCACATCCTGGGCCCTGGGTGCAAGGATTCACTGCAGGCCTCCCATGAATGTTCTTCATAGGGGGAAGGGGTTTAACCCATTTAGACTGGGAACGCATTATTTTGTGCTTTAACTATTGAAAAATAAACCTTTTCACGTGAAGGACCCGCAAAATGATATGTATTTGGCCACGGACCCCCATCTCAAAATATTCAGTTCCAGGGACCTCCACGCAAATATTTTGCGCACATTTTCACGACTTAAAAAAAAAAATAGCACTTGGTGCCACGCTGCGAGCTTGTATATCTGCTATTTTTTTCAATAGCTAAAATATAAAATAATTTAGGCCCCTCCACCTTGGGGCCCCTGGTAACTCAGTCCCACTTTTCCCCCACCTTGTGACGCCCCTGTCTGCCAGACCTGTCCTTCCACCTCGCCAGTGCGAGCCAAGCCACACACACACACACACACACACACACACACACACACACACACACACACACACACACACACACACACACACACACACAGTGTGTGTGTCCGGGGCCTTGAGAGAGCAGCAGCTCCTGCTCTAACCCTCCGCTCCTCACGTCAGGCCTCCTCAGTGTCAACATGTCTCCAGCAGAGCTATGTAAACACCCCCGCCACAGCACAGAGCCCACTGACAGAGCCTGATTACCCCCAAACAGTCTCCAATCAAATGGAAATATGAAATAAATCACAAGTGACTCGCCCTGGGCTTGCAGGGTGAGCGGTGGGTGGGGTGGGGTGGGGTGGGGTAGGGTAGGGTGTGTGGGTGGGGGTGGTAGGGGGGGGGGGGGGGGTGGGCGATTGGCATGGATTTGTTGTTGTGGCCAATTCTGAGGGTCAGCCTCAATACATCTAAATAAGTGGAGTGGCTTTGTTCGTTGTATCTTTGCACCAGACAAAAACCAGGAAGAGAGAAAATATAATAAAGGAGAATAAAAGAAATGTTTGGGCTTTTTTTGTGTGTGTGATCAAGCTAAAACAAATCTATGGAAACAAAGATAATTATCATGTATCTTTGCGAAAGAAAAATGCAAGAGAAAGGAAAAATACAAAAAGGAAACCAAAGCCTAATAAATAACATTAGGGGATTAAATGTGATATATCGTGTGTGTGTGTGTGTGTGTGTGTGTGTGTGTGTGTGTGTGTGTGTGTGTGTGTGTGTGTGTGTGTGCGTGTGCGTGTGCGCACGTGCGTGGCACTGAGGCAGTGGTTATGGTGTTAACACGGTGGTGTAAGTGTGATAGCTGTGTAATAGCATGTCATTAAACTGTTATGGTTACCCAGCCCAGTGCAACAGAACAGTGGGAGCAGAACCTTGAACGGGGCAGGGTTCCCCAAGCTTTGATTCAAAACTATATAGAGCAACACACACCCTACTGTCTGTGTGTGTGTGTGTGTGTGTGTGTGTGTGTGTGTGTGTGTGTGTGTGTGTGTGTGTGTGTGTGTGTACGCGCGCGCGTGCGTGCGTTTATTAATATGCTTGTGACAGCCTCTTTTTTTAGATACTTATTTGTCAGAAATGTAAACGGCACGTGATACAGTAAGAGATTACCATTTTGGTCCTACGTATTCAAATCATCAACAAATTGCAGTAGATTAGAGTTTATCATGATTGATTATGTATGACGTTATAGAGTAGATCATGTATTCATTGATTATATTAATATCTAGGTCTGTACAGTATGATGATACTAATACTTGATAGTTAGGAGTCGAGAGGTCTTCAGAAGGCCTCAGTAACTATTGTTTTGATAAAGCCTATCTTGTTATGGTACAGCTTGTTCCAGAGGCCTTGAAGCCACAGTATAACTCTAGTGTTTGACCATTCTTCTGGGCAGAACTCCTTTACCACTGCCCAAAACGGTACGGAATACTTATTTAAGTTAGAACTGTCTTGAAAGGGGAATTCCAAACCTTGCCAAATTGCATTGATGAGAGGAGTCAGACAAATAGAAGATTGTTGAAATAATAGTTTGTACAGGTTGTTTTATAGAAGTTGTTTTACAATAGTCCACTATTATTGTTGATAATTGAGATCCGTATCCGATCGTTGTAGGCTCATGTGGTGAAAATGAGTTGATTGTTGAGATCCCTATAAGTTTATGATAGTCAGTGAGCTAATCGTTGCTCCTTATAGGAAGTTTGAGCTAATCGTTGCTCCTTATAGTCAGTGAGCTATTGATCTGAATTCCACCACAATAGCATACAAATATGTACGCAATAATACATAAAAAAAATGTAATATCCCCAGTGCCCATGGTCCATTCAAGAGAAAGGGACGTTTTTGTGGTTAAAAGCTATTTTATGGCTAGGGTTACACATTACAAAGATTCAGATTGGGGTTGGTGTTAGTGGGTTCAGGGTTAGCTGACTTATACTTTGTTGTGCACCTGTGTTGCACACAGTACAACATGTAATCTGCTGTTAACTGATGATAGGCTCTTGGTTTAGTTTACTTATGATCCTAGCTTACTATTACTATGCATTTCATGTACTGTAGTACTACCTTGTGTTGTAAATGGCTCTGGATTAGGAGCGTCTGCTAAATGCCTAAATCGTAAATGTAATTGTAAACGTACAATTTAGGATTTAGGGGTTAGGATTATGCAAAAGGTTTGAAAATGAAAAGAAAAAAAATATGGCATTTATGAAACGTCCTCACAAGTCTAGTCATTTATGTGTGTGCCTCACGCGCATGTGTGTGTGCTCGCGTGCATGCGTTTGCGTGTGTGCGTGTCAGCGTGTGTGTGTGCGCGGGCCTCATCTTCGCAAAGCGCCCACCGATAGCAACGCCCGGGTCTGATTTGTGTATTCAACTTTACAGTTTAAATAATCACAGGGCCGTCGAGCCACTTCTCCAGCATTTGATCAAAAGTCCATATATCTGCTTTAAGTAGAGCTGCAGCCTCGCAGCTGCCCAAAGAAAACACCCCTACACACACACACACACACACACACACACACACACACACACACACACACACACGCACGCACACTGAGAGAGAGAGGGAGATGTTGGCAGAAGAAAAGGGGATTTTCTCATTTGCCTGTGTGTGTGTGTGTGTGTGTGTGTGTGTGTGTGTGTGTGTGTGTGTGTGTGTGTGTGTGTGTGTGTGTGTGTGTGTGTGTGTGTGTGTGTGTGTGTGTGTGTGTGTGCGCGCGCCATGCAGTCCTCTGCTTCTTTTTTTTCCGCGGGGATGCGAACACATCTGAATTCTCTTCTTGCCGCGGTCGTGGTGTTTATGCCGTGGTGATTCAAACCGCCTTCATTATATTACCTCAAGTGACCACCGAGAACATGAAGACATGAAGACATGTACACAGATTGTTGACTGCCTTCAAAATGTATAACAAAAGTTGAGCGGCGAGCGGAGTTGAAGAGTGTTTGGAGAACGTGACCTTGTGAGGCCCAGTCTCATCTCCGTCCAAAATGTGGTTTTACATCTGACTCTGCTGCCAGCATCTCTCTCTCTCTCTCTCTCTCTCTCTCTCTCTCTCTCTCTCTCTCTCTCTCTCTCTCTCTCTCTCTCTCTCTCTCTCTCCTCCATTGGTGGAAAAAGTACTCAGATGTTTTACTTAAAGTAAAAGTATCAGTCCTGCAATATCGATATACTCCGTTAGGGTGCCCTCACACCAAAATACCTGTGAGAGTGGAATCTGCGTTCCGACAATGCATTTCAATGAGAGTGAAGCGGTTTCATGCCAGCAGAGGATTTCTGCAAAAAAAACGCTCCCTTATCATTGAAATGCATTGGCGGAACGCGGATTCCACTCTCATAGGTATTTTGGTGTGAGGGCACCCTTACAAGTAAAAATCCAAAATGTACTTGAGTAAAAGTACGAAAGTATTGGCATCAAAATATACTAAAGTACCAAAAGTAAAAATAGCAGATCTACGCGACGCGTTGTGAGCTTGTAAATCGGATATTTTCAAATAGCCTAGGTATAAAATAGGGCTAAAATGGATTTATGTATGTTTTATAATATAATCATTCATATAAGTTTTCAAATAAATGTAGTGGAGTAAAAATACAAAATTTGCCTCTGAGATGTAGTGTAGTAAAAGTACTGAAAAACAGTACAAATACCTCAAAACTGTACTTAAGTACAGTACTAAAGTAATTGTACTTATTTACTTTACTCTATCTCTCTCTCTCTCTCTCTCTCTCTCTCTCTCTCTCTCTCTCTCTCTCCATCTCTCCTCTGCCACAGCTGGTTTTACGAGTCATTCCAAAAACTCTTAAAAAAGAAAAACGGGGACTAAATTAAAAATCTCTGTCCTGCCCGATGTTATTACAATCTTTAAGTTGCCAGTAAACCCTGATGAAGGCGGGCGGTAGCATGTGACCTGCCTGTGAGATTCCTCTATAGCGCTGTGAAGGGTGGAGTGTGTGTGTGTGTGTGTGTGTGCGTGTGTGTGTGTGTGTGTGTGTGTGTGTGTGTGTGTGTGTGTGTGTGTGTGTGTGTGTGTGTGTGTGTGTGTGTGTGTGTGTGTGTGTGTGTGTGTGTGTGTTGGCAGGGGTGTCACAAGGGGGGGGGGGGGGGAAATGGGACTGAGTTACCAGGGCCCAAGGTGGAGGGGCCTTAATTATTTTATACTTTAGCTATTGAAAAATAGTAGATATACAAGCTCACAGCGCGGCTGCAAGCTTGTAGATCTGCTATTTTTGAAAAGTCGTGAAAATGTGTGCAAATGCTTGAATATTCTTTTTTTTAAGCGAACATTTGTAACTCAAATTTTGCTTCTGGGGGGTCCCTGGAATTAAATCTTTTGAGATGGGGGTCCGTGGCCAAATACATCTCATTTTGGGGGTCCTTCACATGAAAGAGTTTGAGCACCACTGACATAGAAACATAGGTTTTTCAAAAAACCTTAGAAGGATTTGAAAGACTTGCGCAAATATTCAAGATATTTCAAAAATAGCAGATCAACAAGCTCGTCGCGTGGCACTCGGTGCCGCGCTGTGAGCTTGTATATCTACTATTTTTCAATAGCTAAAGCTCAAAATAATGTGTAATAATGCCTTCCCAGTCTAAATGGGTTAAACCCCCTCCTACCCCTATGAAGAACATTCACGGGGGTCCCGCAGTGAAATCATTGTACCCAGGGCCCAGAATCTGGTGCGACACCCCTGTGTGGGTGGAGGGTCTGTGGGTGGGTGGGACGCTGTTGTCAGCCTCGACGCCGGGCCCTCTGATGTCTCTCTTCCAACCCCGCACCCCCCCCCCCCCCCCCCCGTTCGCTAACAAGGCCTTTCATTTCCTCTGCAGAAAAATCTGTTCTTCATAATATTACTCTCTCTCTCTCACACTCACACACACACACACACACACACACACACACACACACACACACACACACACACACACAGAGAGAGAGTGGGGAAAGGGTGCTGAAGCCAAGTAATGGAGCTTGGGGCGGTGTGGAGTATAGTGAAAAGTGGGGGAAAAGTTGAGAGAGAAAGAAAAAAACTTGACTCCGACCACGTTTCCATTCCTGCAGGAGGTGGAGGAACCAGGGTGCGTGCGTTAGGGCAGTGGTTCTCAACCTTTTGACCCCCAAAATAATCATATTTGAAACAGGGACCCCCCCACCCTGCACAAGCACTTGGAATTGTAGGAGTTTAGTTTGACTAGATCTATTCCATTGTGAAAATAGCAGATCTACATGCTAGCAGATCTACATGCTCACAACGCCTCGCAACGCGAGGTGTTATTTTCACAATTTCTGCCTGTTTTGACCAATGTTTGACCAAAGGTACTAAAAAGGTCTTTAACTCTTCCCACGCTTTGAACGTTAACGTTCGCCCCATTTTTTACAGAACCTCGATGCCAATACGGCGCTCGTTCGGTTCGTTCGTCTGATGACTGTAAGCTGATGAGGGGTCGCGCGGCCGTCTACTGTAAACACATTTTCCGCGGTGATGGTGTAAAAAATCCATTATGCGTTAGATCAACGGAGAACAATTCACTTCCTTGTTGATTTCCTCCGGCTGTAAGGCTCTATGGCCAGTGACTGGTCTTCTTCTTCTTCAACACATAACAGGCAAATTCACATTCATTCTCGCATGACGCCGCCCTCTGCTGCCTGGCAGACCAAAGTGCACTATTGCACAACCAAAAAAAAAAAAAAAAAAAAAAAAAAATGTCTGTCTGTCTATCTACTATAACGTTGCCAAGGTAAGCCGCTTTTTGATGGCGCCAGACCCAATAAATAAATAAATAATCTGGCAGTAGGAGAGTTAAAGTCCTTAAAGTCTCACTTTCGAAATGTGCAGATACCCTTTATACACTTATACTGTATGTTGGTCTGTTTACTGTTGAGTGAGAAAACAATGTTAACATTTAGCTAAATATCTGGGGACCCCCCAAAATAATTTGGGGGTCCCGACCCACAGGTTGAGAACCACTGTTAGGGCATTTACAGAATATTTTAATATTCGAATATCATAGTTACTATTCGATGTTGTTCACCAAAGTCGAATATTCGCTTATTTTTCAATTTATTTTTTTTCTCTCTTAAAAGAAAAATGTCATGGTTTATACAGCTTGGCTAGATAGGAAGTCATAAGAATGAGTTGTCAATGACGCGGGTGGATGAATTGGTTAATATACTGATGTCATGCGTCACGTTTCGTCTCCTGGAACTAATTACCAGTGGGAAAAACAGCAGCCAGCCGGCAAACTCCATGTCATGATGGAGGAAGAGCCAGCTAATGCAACTGTCACTACTAGACCGAGAATTGAATTCTTTTATGGGATGAAAAAAAAAAAAAAAATATATATATATATATATATATATATATATATATTAGAGGTGGGCAACGATTAATTTTTTTTAATCGCGATTAATCGCACTCAATCCTGGAGTTAATCGCGATTAATCGCGATTAAAATGGCTCATTTTAAGTCTGCCGAAGGCATTCAAAATTAGTGGCGTCCCTGAAAATCGCGGGCCCCCCTGCAAGGATGGGGGCAGGAGCCCTTTTTCAAATGATGATGGAGTTCTGTCCGTCTGTCATTCAATGTTATATGAGGTACATAAAGGTTTCCTGGGTAAATAAGGCGAAAAGCTTACTAGGATCTCCTTTTAGTTGATCTTGTACCAGTGAACTGTACTGTCATGAAACTACTTTTTCCTATGCAAACTTCTAATAAAGTCTTCAATCAATCAATCAATCAATCAATCAATCAATCTCTCTGGAAGAAGTTGCACATGATCTCTGCAGCCGAGGCTGAGGCGCTCCAACAAGACCACTCTGACAAGCTAAATGCTGGGTGCAGTAAATGTATTTGTCTGCAAACAGCCCAATGAGCCCATAATATTAACAGCTGCATGTTTATTTTATTTGTAGCCTATTTATTTATAAAAAAAAAACGTAATTCACAAAATATTTTTGACAGTGTACTCAGTCTCGTTTTTGCGGTGGTCAGAACGAGAAGGCACAACGTTTTTTACAGTGTAGGCTACTTTGTGCTTCCTTGTGGTCGGAGCTGCTGCTGCACTTCTATCAACGGATTTACACACGTTTCTTTCTTGCAAAGTTGCACAAGTGATTTATAGGGGACTAAGGGGAGCATTTAACAACATGGAGCACTTTAAACATGCAGCTTGTTTTGTGACGGCAATGATCACGACAGTCAGAACGTGGTAGGAGGAGGCGGCTGGAAAACCCTTTTAGGGCACTCTAGCTCGGAGACAGAACGGGGAGACATGTCTGTCCATGCAGTGAGTTTGAGTAATAACAACTGAATATAGGTAAAGCTGACGTCTCATTATCAAAACTAGCACAGCACACAGGTGCAGCCAATGACAGTGTGACATTAACAGGCACATTGTTGTGAAATATACAGCCAGAATTTAGAACGCCTCTGCCTAGACAACATGTTGACTGCATCTAACAAAACAAGGCAGCGTGTCCTGTGTGCGATGTCATTGCGCATGCAGCTCCCAGACCCAACTTTGATCCGCGATTAACGACGATATTTTTTTTTACCGCCGACAAGAGTCTCACGTTAACGCAGCACGATAACGCCGATAACGGCCCAGGTTTAATATATATATATATATATATATATATATATATATATATATATATATATATAGAAGTGTATTGAAGGACCACAACAGCTTCACATGGTTTTGCAACTCAGAGTTTCATGCCATAGGACAATCATCAGACAAAAAGCCTGCAACAACAAGAAAGGACATACATGAGATAATATGACATTTGTAAAAATACAGGCATATCTGCAAATCACAAAACATCAATACATGAGTGTACATCAGGTTGATAGCAGGTATGGACTAGAGTAACTCAGACTACTATCCAGTAAACAGGCCAGGGCTGAGGAAAGTCATAGTATGCAAGTTCTATACTGTAGTGCAAACAAAAGTGCATAACTCACCAAATAAGGTGCAAGAAACAACCAGAATTACATTGCTATATATATATATATAGTTATGTCGAATACTTTGAGGTTGAATAATTCGAATACTAAAAATCACTATTCGTGAAAGCCCTAGCGTGCGTATGTGCGTGCGTGCATCAGAATGTTGGAGGTGGTCTTTTGTAGAGGTGGTGAAGCTGCTCACACACTGTTGTATGGCGTCACACTGTCACTTTGTGCACTGTTGGTGTAGACCAGGGGGTCTTCAACGTTTTCAGGCCAAGGACCCCTTAGCTGAGAGGGAGATAAAGCAGGGACCCCCACTACATATTGTATAAAATTGTGTTGCAGATTTGAGATTTTCATCGATTTCTTAGATAGATTCATAGACTTCTTAGACAGCGCTGTCATCAGTCTATGTTGGATTCGTGTTAATGTATTTCTCAGACATTTAACCACTTAAATTGTCGATACTTACGGCAAACCTATTTGCTTCGAACAGTTTTGGTGCAGCAACTGAAACTGCTTTTTTCTCCTCATGGGATAAGGCTGAAGTCCAAATATGGACCAAACACTCATAGAGCCATTTGTTCTTATTTGAATTAAATGAAATCCCTTACCCTACCTTTAAATCATACTACAGCGTCACACAAAAGCATCAAATGTAGCAGATCTACAAGCTTGTTTGCAACGGGCTTCGAGCTTGTAGATCTGCTACTTACATTTTTTTAATTTATTTTTTTAATCTTGAACGTGTGAGAACTATTAGGCCTATATAGGTTTTTCCAATAACTGTTAGGATTTAGAAGGCGTTGGTAGAACGGGACAAAGACGAGAGGCAAGGAGAAAGCACGTGAACATAGTGTATACAGGAGACACACAGAGAGAGAGAGAGAGAGAGAGAGGAGCGGCAGGAGGATAATGGTAAAACGATAAGAATGAATGACAAGAATTGTGATGGCAGCAGGCAGCGCTAACTCAGTGGCAGAGCCCCACATTCAACTTGACCCTCCGTGATCCCAGCTGTCTTCAGCACTTAGACGCACAGAAAACTGATGCCCCCCCTCACAACACACACACACACACACGCACACACACACACACACACACACACACACACCCCGTTGCGTTAACTATATTCTTGTGAGGACGTCAACATTTTCGGAGCCCGCAACGTGCCACTTTTTCGGTGCTCGACACCAGCGTGCAGCTAAGGATGTTAAAGAGGCGGTGCCATAGTTTTGTATACCTTTTCTGGTTTTCATGTGTCTAGGAGGTTGACAGTACTTCATTAGACCCCCTAGTGTTGTTATGAGCAATTATGTATTCCCTTTGTGTTTGGGGTTTCTTCCTGGAGGCTGAGGTCAAAAGTGCCGATTCCAAAAACACAGAGTGACATCATATATAATCATCCCCTCCCCTTTTACCATTCACCCAACACTGTGGTTGTGGCTAACTTCGGCTGGGTCACCACCCACCATGACAACCAGGCATACTTAATGAACTGGTGGGTGTAGCCACATAAAAACCTACATTTAACACTTTCTGTACTTGGGTTAGGGTTAGGGTTAGGGTTAGGGCTTTTTTGAAAAAAAATCTTCCTTCTAGTATAATCATAATACCTGATCATCATGTTTTGGGGGGGAAAAATCATGGCACTTTATCTTTAACAGGCATAACTCTTTGTTTAATCCCCATACTGACTATACATGTCTAACGCTAATCTTATATAACCCCAACCTACCTGAATCTGAATCCTAATTATTGTAAACCTAATGGAAAATACGTTTTAACCATAAAACAAATATTTTATTCATGTGAGGACTCTATTTCTCAAATTCTATATACTTGAGGGGACATTTGGTTCTCACAAGTATAGTA
>NC_137817.1:64522602-64545102 GCF_963921795.1 Nannobrachium achirus | reverse complement strand
TTCCGTTTATGAAAGGTTTTTTATGTGTATTTCCTTTTGTTGATTGATGGACGGGAGTTAACGGTGAAAATCGTACGCTCATAATTTGTGCTTCCTTTTTCAATTCAACACGCCGTGCGTGGTGGTGACTGTGTAGTGTGTCATACTTGTGCCTTACCGTGTCATTTACCAAAGCTGCTATAGGAACAACACATTGCGGTTACTGTGTCCACAACCCACAATGAAAACAATAGTTATTAACATTAAACCCCTGTGCTCCTGTAGGAGCTGCCAGACAGACAATGATGACACAGTGGGGCTGTCAGGGCTGTAATGACCCAGGTTTACTCCTCTATTATTAGAGCTACAGCCCCTCCTAGCCGCCCTGGGAGACCCTGTATGGCTCCAGGGGGCTTCAGACCTCTGCACGGAGGGGCAGAGAGAGCACTGCTGTTCACAGCTAATGCACTGACTCACCCACTACACGATAACACACCGATAAGAGGCTAAATTACATGTGTGTGTGTGAGGGAGATGTGACCATGGGAGCGGGTTAGGATCGCATCGCTTTTGTACAAATGTAGCCTTAAGGGCTTTGCACACAGGGCCGTTGTGTTTCTTTACGTTTGCTGCATGATTAAAACGCAGTGGATTTGGTGTGCAAGGTTGTGTGGAATCCACACTGCGGATCCGAAAAGGAGTCATAAAAGGAGTTAATGAGTTTTTACCGCATGCGACAAGACGCGCGAAACGAACTGGGTTCGATCGGGAGAAAAATGCACTGCCGCAGCCACCTGCCGCATGGCAAATTCGGAGCTGGTGTGCATGCGGTCATAGAGAATCATTGTTTTCTTTAAAAAGATGAAATCATCCGTTTTTTCCGTGCGAAAAAAAACGCGTCTGTGTGCAAAGGGCTTAATTAATTGAACCACTTCAACCCTCCATTCTCTAGAACAGTGGTTCTCCAAGTGGATTCCAGGGACACTGTGGGTTCCTTTAGGGGGGTCTAATTTGACTCATACAATTCTGTGTACACATGGAACCAAATGAACCTGTCAGAGTCAAGGGGAGACCTTGAAATTTGAAAGTTTGAGAAACACTGCTTTAGAGAGAAATGGACCTGATTGACAAGTGTACTTGGACCTCAAACTATACACCAAATCTCTTCTGGGCTGGTAAGCCATCCCGGTCAACGTGAATTCACATTACCATGTGTCTTCTGCATACCGGTCTGGCCCCAAGCACTAGGTGGGCGTTTTGCAGAAACCAAAAAAGTGGAAGTGCCAATCAATGTGCTGTGATTGACATGCGCTGACCCAGTGCTTGGGGCCAGACCGGCCTGCAGAACAAGGATAATGTTAACACACGGCAATGGATGGTTTACACTACCTAAGTTAGATCTCTTCACCAACAATAGCTGATCTAGAGGCTCAAAACTCGGCTTCTAGATCGGTTATTTTCGGGCAAATGTTCCCCTCAGAATTCATGGGTTGCATTTGTAGTCCTATACCGGCCATGTTGAGGCCGTTTAGGACTACAAATGCAACCCATGAATTAATTTGCAATTGTGGTTGCCGTGACGCGAGTCACACTTGCAAATGAATTCTGTCTTGGCCATATATGGAGTGTGACATGAGGCGTGACTGACTGACGCACATGAGCTGCAGGTTTTCATAGTAAATACGAAGTACGGTCAGAAATATTACTGATGAATTGAGTACAATGGACCATAATGGAAACAACTTTTTGTGTTCTCCTTTGACTACTGTTGTTAACAAACATCGTTAATAAAGTATTCAGTCAATCAATCAAGATTGTAATTTAGCATTCTAAATTAACATTCTATTCAGTTTTCGGATTGCAGCTATTAAGAGCCATTAAAATAAAAAATGTTGACAAAAATATTCCTTGTAATCTTTTAACATGTGTGAGCACACACGCAAGTAGCAAAAATATGACAAGATGGCAGAAGGGGGGAGGGGGGGGGAGTCACAAAAAATATAGAAACCTCATTATGTCTAAAACTGTTACTTTCAAGATCTAAATGAAAAAAAACTGCTAAAAGTATCAGTGATCTCATTTACGGAGAAAGAAACTCCAGAAGTTAAAAAAATGGGGATAAGAGGTTTCTGCCCGACAACAACGATACAAATAAGGGAGGAACTAAGGTGTGGGTGAGGTGAGTGGGTGAGGTGTGTGAGTGGGTGGGGTGAGGGGAGTCAGTCACACGCGGCGCCCCGTGCTTGTCATTTCAGGCGTCCCCTCTCATTATCCAGCTGTGTTTGTTGCTGTTCGACACGCAGACACTTGCCAGGAGGTGACTGCTGTTCACTGATCCCTGCTGGCATCACCAGGGGCGTCACACCAAATTCTGGGCCCCGGGTACAAGGATTCACTGCGGGCCCCCCATTAATGTTAACTATTGAAAAATAGCAGATATACAAGCTCACAGCGCGGCACCGAGTGCCGCGCTGCTTGCTTGTAGATCTGCTATTTTTGGAAAAAATTGTGAAAAAGTGTGCAAGAAACCCATGTTTCCATGTCAGTGATGCTCAAACTTTTTCATTTGAAGGACCCCCAAAATGATTAGAATTTGGCCACGGACCCCCATCTCAAAATATCTAGTTCCAGGGACCCCCCCCCCGGAAGCAAAATTTGTGTTACAAATGTCCGCTTAAAAAATACATATTCAAAGATTTGCACACATTTTCATGACTTTTCAAAAATAGCAGATCTACAAGCTCGCAGCGCGGCACTCGGTGCCGCGCTGTGAGCTTGTAAATCTGCTATTTTTCAATAGCTAAAGTTACTAGGGCCCCTCCACCTTGGGCCCTGGTAACTCAGTCCCACTTTCCTACCCCTTGTGACGCCCCTGGGCATCACTGACAGCTATGCTACTGTACACACAAACACAGCACTGCCAGGCATACTCTGCTGTACTGTACTCTACTGTACTGTAGTGAGCTCTAACTGTACTACAGTGGAAAGGAGGTTCCACCGTTTACACTGGTCCTTTATAAGGCCTTGCTTTAAACCTTGTATCTCAATATTTCAACTTAAAGGAGCTATAGTCAACTTTTTCTTGAAAAACGGACGCTAAAATAAAAATAATGTTTTCAGATTAAGCTTCATATATGTGTTTCTATTCAAAAATGACCACAAAAATCATAAAATAATGGTAATCATTTTGGCCATTGTCAGGCTGACTTTGTTTACATCCCTTATCAATCCATATAAAATAATAGAAGAGGGATGTAAACAAAGTCTGCCTGACAATGACCAAAATTATTATTTTATCATTATTTTACGCTTTTTGTGGTCATTTTTGGATAGAAACACATATATGAAGCTTAATCTTTTTTTATAAAATATTTTCATTTATTTTTTCTTTTAGCGTCCGTTTTTCAAAAAAAGTTAACTATAGCTCCTTTAAATGAATGCCCCCATTAGGGACCCAATTAATGCCCCGCTGAGCTATCGGCAATGTTTCACTGTTTTCTCTCCATATTTTAACTTGTGTTGTTTCGTAACCGAACACCCTGCTAGATCACACCACAGCATCACGCAAAAGCATCCAATGTAGCTGATCCACGACGCTTGTAGATCTGCTATAATTTTGCAGTTGTGGAAAAAGTTCTCAATTGTTTTACTTAAGTAAAAGTATCAATACTGCAATGTAGAAATACTCTGTTGCAAGTAGAAGTCCTGAATTCACAATTTTACTTGAGTAAAAGTACAAAAGTATTGTCATCAAAATGTACTTAAAGTACAAAAGTAGAAAGTACTCATCATGCAGAATGTCCAATTTCACAAGGTTTCAAATGTATACAAATATTTGAAAATAGCAGATCTACAAGCTCACAACGTGTCGCATCGCGACGCGTTGTGAGCTTGTAGATCGGCTATATTCAAACAGCCTAGGTATAAAATAGGGCTAAATAGGGCTAAATGTTTTATAATATTATAATTTATATCTGTAAAGTAACTAAAAGGTTTCAAATAATTGTAGTGGAGTAAAAAGTACAATATTTGGATCCGAGATTTAGTGGAGTAGAAGTAAAAGTATTGAAAATTGGAATTACTCAAGTAAAGTACAAATAACTCAAAAGTGTACTTAAGTACAGTACTTAAGTACATCTACTTAGTTACTTTACACCACTGTACTTTTGATGCGGTAAAGTAACAGTTTTGGACACGTGAGGTTTACGCCCGACAGAGACGTTTAGTTATTTTCACTTCATATTTCTTTTCGCATTTAATTTTTTTCCTGTGTCTTTGAGAGTTTAGAATATTAGACATTGTTATTGTGATGTTATTTATGCTCTTATTCATTATACTCAGTTTGAATTATAAGCATGCTGTAATTCTAAACTCACTCTGTCAGTCACTTTGATCTGTAGGTCACTCCAAGGGAATCACTTGAGCGGTTCAGATATTCTAGGAATACTGTACACACACACACACACACACACACACACACACACACACACACACACACACACACACACACACACACACACACACACACACACACACACACACACACTGTTGAAGTTGTCATAGCAGGGTGGTGTTAAGTACCGATGGAGCCTCCTCTTCTGTCACTGGCGACATAAACCTCTTTACTGTCTACTGTACCAGACAGACAGACAGACAGACAGACAGACAGACAGACCTGACCCCACAGACACACACACATACTGTACTTACAGTTGAATGAGTAAGGGACTTTCCCATCTCTGTTCACACAAGCCCATGAACAGTATACACGTGTGCACGCACACACACACACACACACACACACACACACACACACACACACACACACACACACACACACACACACACACACACACACACACACACACACACACACAGGTGGAGCGCTAACCTCTATGCTAAAGGAGGTATAAAGGGTGGTGGTGTGGAGAGTACATGTGTGAGAGCAGTACAGACACAGAGGAAGATGGAGCAGGGTGGGGGGCTCTCTACATCGGTTCTCCACCTTTTTGAGCGGTGGTAAACCGCTCCATAGAGTGGCTGTGCGTGTGTGTCTGTAGCCTTTTTCCTCAGCGTTTTGCCATAGTAAAATGTGTGCGTAGCATCATGTTTGTCTAGTGATGTCATATGTCGCATGTCTGTAGCCTTTTTCCTCAGCGTTTTGCCGTAGCAAAACGTGTGTGTGTGTAGCATAGCCTGTACATCCTAGACTCAAATCCTAGTCTGAAGACGTTATGCAAGCACGACCACCGCTCACTTCACATTGGGTGTGATTTTTTTAATAACAAGGACCCCCTATTTGATTATGCATTATTGGACGCCCCAATATAATTGAGAGTTCCATTTGTAGTTTTGTTTACTTTATTGACACAATTGTATAAAACAATTGGTCCAAATGTACACTCTCAGAGTAAAGCCCTTTGCACACAGGCGCGTTTATCCGCTCGGATAAAACGGACAATTTCATTTTTTTAAAAGAAAACAATGATTCTCTATGACCTCATGCACACCGGATCCGAATTAGCCGTGCGACGAGTGGCTGCGGCCGTGCGTTTTTTTTCTCGATTGAACCCAGTTCGATTTGTGCGTCTTGTCGCATGCGGTAAAAAACTCATCACTCCTTTTATGACTCCTTTTGGGATCCGCAGCGCCGATTCCGCACAGCATTGCACACCAAATCCAATGCGTTTTATTCATGCAGCAAACGAAAAAAAACGCAACTGTCCTGTGTGCAAAGGGCTTTACTCGACCAGTAAGAGTCCTTTGAGATTCGGTTCCATTTGTACACTCCCAGAGTTAGAGTTACAGACCCATAAGGCTCAATTCTTTTTGCACAATCTATATAAAGCGCCTTGGATAAAAGCGCTATATAAATGCACCATTTACCATTATTTTAGATTCGGTTCCATTTGTACACTCTCTTACTTACAGGTCCATTCGGTTCCATTTTGTACACTGTCAGAGTCACTAGACCTGTAAGAGTCCGTCTAGTCCATACATGGGCAACTGGCGGCCCGGGGGCTTAAAGGAGTAGTTCACCCCCAAAATGACTTTTTTTCTATTGATTAGTCATGCCATGGAGAGTAGAGTTCAATCATTTTTTTTGGTTTTTGTCACATTCCTAAGACAAAAATGTGATAACAATAAATTTACCCCCATTCATTCCGGATGGTGACCCGTTTCGAAACGGGTCACCATCCGGAATCAATGGGGGTAAATTTACTCGAATCAAATTTTTGTCTTAGGAATGTGACAAAAAACAAAAAATATTATTGAACTCTACTCTCCATGGCATGACTAATCAATAGAAAAAAAGTCATTTTGGGGGTGAACTACTCCTTTAATGCGGCCTGCAGGTTAATACCAGACTACTGATGTATTATTGATTTCAGCTGTTACAATTCCAAACATGGCCTGCTTTAATTCCGTCAGTCTATATTAAAAAATGTATTCTTTTATGTCCAATGTATTTGTATTTACAGTAGGTTCATAAAGTTAACAAGAGCATATAACTAAATGCGTTTGAAATTAAATCAAAATGTTACATTTCAGGATTCCAATTAAGAAATAACAAAAAAATTATTCAGGATTCCAATTCAAAAGAAGCAAAAATAGCCGATCTACAAGCTCAAAACGCATCGCAGCGCGATGCGTTTTGAGCTTGTAGATCTGCTATTTTTGCTGCTATTGTATGCAATACTAGAATGACAAATGTGGCCCTCTGGAGTGAAGGTGGAAATATAGTGGCCCTCACCATCATCAAAGTTGCCCAACCCTGGTCTAGTCCCTGACTATCCATAATTTAACTGGGGGATGACCCTCCTACGGTATATGGAGCCCCCTGAGGGGGGGTCCCTGGACCCCACTTTGAGAAGCACTCTTGCATCCCTCCACTATCTGGCAGCAGGTGGGGTTCAGAGCGGAGCGGCCTGGCGGTGTGGGCCGTGTCATCGCCATGGGAACGCGGGGTGCCCCGCCGGCCTCTCTCGGGGACTAATAGGCATGTTGTCACGGCGATGATAAGATAACCGGCTGTGTTTGATGGCGACACGGCGCGATCCACCCGATAGAGCCGCCAGCCAGGCACCCTGAAGACACCCACACCATCTGCAGCACGACACCCAGGGACGTGCTGGGCCCCTGATTCAGCCCGGGAAAAAGAGTTGGAGAGGCCCTCATTGCGTGCTATAGAGAGAGATCTCTCTCTATAGCGCTGCTGCTACTCAAAGATTTGCCATTTCAGATCATGACAAGTGACAAGCCAGTGGGCCAATTACTGTACATAAGTTACATTTCGTCGTTGTCTGGTGGAAACCTTGTATGTCCAAAACCGTTTGTTTTGTATTTATCATTTAAAAAATGATTTAAACTAGTGAAAACAGCCGATCTACAAGCACACAACGCCTCGCGGTGCGAGGCGTTGTGTGCTTGTAGATCTGCTGTTTTCACTACTTTTGTGTGACAGCCTTGTATGATGAAGCAGGGCTTTGCTTCGTGAAAATAATTTATACATTTGAAACTTGGAGATACGAGGTTTCTGCCCGACAGTGACGATTTACTTTGTTGGCCGCCCAGCCCCCAAAATGGAACGACGGCCGACATTTCATTTTTATTTTTTCCTGGCCGGCCTGGACCGGCCGGGAATGAACCGGCCGTTCGGGAGTTGTCCCGCTTTTTCCAATGGCCAGCACGTCCCTGACGACACCCAAGCTCCTATCTCCATGTCCAACCACCTTTTTCATTCGTAAATTAAACCTCTATACCCCAGGCACGTGCACAAAGGGGGCTTGAGCCCCTGCCCTTTTATCCGTCTGTGAAAAGTGCCCTCTCCAGACCATGGATGCAGTTTTTTACTCGGGTGAAAGAAATGCTTTCCATGCCATACCTGAAGGCAGCATTCAAGAGAATTGCCTTGTCAAAACTCTCCTGAACTTGAATACAGCATCTAATGTTGAAAGAATCTCCAGTATTGCCTTTTTTATGCTTAGTTTAGTTGCAACGCGTTGTGAGCTTGGAGGTCGTCTATTTTCAATATTTTCACCAAAAGGACCTTTTTGAAATTTCAGCCCCTGCCTCTCTAACATTCTCTGCACGTTCCTGCTCTACCATGTACCGTAAGTTGTGTGTGTGTGTGTGTGTGTGTGTGTGTGTGTGTGTGTGTGTGTGTGTGTGTGTGTGTGTGTGTGTGTGTGTGTGTGTGTGTGTGTGTGTGTGTGTGTGTGTGTAACATTATATTTTGTCCAGTCTGTATGCATGATATGCATGATACAATATGTTAATTAAGCAATATTACACGAGAGGGTGTGCATTATCGCAGTTATTTGGCCCGACAGTCTTGCTGCAGGAACGAGCCGCAGGCGAGTTCCGTAGGTAGGACTGAAGGGCCAACCGTGATAATGCACACCCTCTCGTGTAGTATTGCAATTATACAACTGTTGCCCTTAAAAAAAAACACGTCAACTTCATTTCATTGTAATTAAGATATATTGTAATTTTTTAATGCCGCCTCATTTAGCTACTATGTCCCTGAACTTAATATGAAAACCGCTAGCCTAGCCGCCTAGCATAGTGTGGGGAGAGAGGAGCGCTTGCTCTCTTTCGTGACAAACGCAGCTGATTTCTTTATTTGATGAGACCGTGCAGTAGTGCTCATTACCTGCTCGGTTGGAGAGCCTGTTTTCCATTGAGAGCCCGACTACCTGTTGTATAATACAATTTATTACACGGCTTGGTTGAATGCTTGATGATCGGTCAGTGGCGTGTTAATTCTGGATAATGACGAATGGGCTCGATAACAGACCTCTGTCTAATCAAAGGCAAAGGATTTAATGCTGTATCCAACATGACAGCCATGTACAACAAATGGACAATGCCATGTGCAGCTTCAAGAACGTTTTTGAAAACATTTGAAGCGAGAAATAGACGATGCAGTAACCGGAAATGTATTCTATTTGACCAACACTTCCTTGTTTTCCAAGACGACGTGGATGTGTTGGGATAGACGGACAGCCAGCGCAACACAATACTTTCATTACAGTAATCAAGGAAATACTTTAGTTTTGTTGTTATTTTTAGTTCAATGCATTAATTTATGTATTAACTCTCAAATACCTGGAGTGCCCAAGTCGCGTTAGATTTTAACCACTTTAACCATTATTTTATGCTTTAACTTTAGAAAAATAGCAGATATACAAGCTCACAGCGCTGCGAGCTTGTAGATCTGCTATTTTTGAAAAATCGTGAAAATGAGTGCAAGTCTTTGAATATTTTTGACCCGATCTTTGACCCGACTTCTAAATCCTTCCCCTAAATCATGCTGTTCTCAAACCTTTTCATGTCAAGGACCCCCAAAATTACAGGTATTTGGCCACGGACCCCCATCTCAAAATATGTTGTTCCAGGGACCACCCAGAAGTAAATATTTGAGTTACAAATGATTTAAGTAGCCGTGTTGTAAGCGTGTTTAGGAAGAACCCCTTTCAGGATCATTAAAGCCCTCGGCCTCACCTGGGGATTTAATCAACCTGTCAAGGGTTATTTCTCAACAGCGAGCGACGCGTCATCAATTATCCCTTGCATAACTCATATACTGTAACAGTGTTGATTTCGTCAACTAAAACTATAGATAGATAGATAGATAGATAGATACCTTTATTATCCCGAGGGGGAAATTTAGTTGTCCAGTAGTAGCACAGCAGTATACAGTTATTTACAAAGTTACAGAGACGTAAGAAAGATAGATAAGAGGGAAAAAAAACAAAACAAAGACAAGAGCAGTACAGTAGGCCTACCAATAAGGAGAAGGTGCATCAATAGAGGGGGCGAATAATATATAAGGATATATACATAAAGTGTCTTGCAAAAGAGACCATAGCAGTCAATGCTAGTTAGTGCAAACAAGTATCTCACTGTCAATGTTAAACAAAGCAAAAATACTCAGAAACTACCAACACTAACAACCTAATAGTGCAGTGTCAAAAATCAGTGCGAAAAAAAGAAGAAACTAGGAAGCGTGTCACCGCAAGGCGCACATGAGCACTCTTCCTGGAAGGTCCTTAGAGGTCAAAGTCAATACAGCAATTGTTCCTTAGAGGTCAAAGTCAATACAGCAATGGTTCCGTATGACGAAAAATGTTTGTCAACTGTGTTTTTTTTCACTGACGAAAACTAAATAAAAACTAAACAAAAACTAAGCTGTGATGACTAAAACTAAGACTAAATATATTGACAATTTCGTCAACAAAATAAAAACTAGACTAAAATGTTAGGGAGGGACTGGTGTCGCCCTTTCTTCTTTGACGATGGGTTCCCAGATTGGGGAGGGACTAGTGGAGAAGACAGTAATTTTATGTTTGGTTGTTCTCAGGTGTTGCTTGCTGAAAATAGCAGATCTACAAGCTCACAACGCGTTGTGAGCTTGTAGATCGGTGTAAAATCAGTCATTACGATGCCATCAAGGCCTGCCAAAATACATTTTAGTCGACTAAATCAACTGTAGATTTAGTCGCCTAAAATCTTATGATATTTAGTCGACTAAAATTAGACTAAAACTAATACTTTTCAGGTGACTAAATTATGACTAAAACTAAATGACATTTTATTCAAAAGACTATGACTAAAACTAAATCAAAATTTGCTGTCAAAAACAACACTGTACTGTAACTTGGGTTGTCTCTCACTGCTCAGCTTGGACACGGCCTTCAACATGATCATGTTGTTCCGGTTTTGCCACGAGATTCGAATCTTCCCCCAGAGCAAGCAGGCATGCTATCAGTTCAGTGGTTAAGAAAAGCAGGTGACCCAGGTTCAAATCAGAACAACAGCTTTTTGTGACTAAATAATCACAACAACGGATCCACATCGGATCGCTTTGGACTTACAAGGTTTCCACGCTGAGGGGAGAGGTCCAGGACCCCCCGGACCCCCAGAGAGAGAGAGAGAGAGAGAGAGAGAGAGAGAGAGAGAGAGAGAGAGAGAGAGAGAGAGAGAGAGAGAGAGAGAGAGAGAGGTTAGAGATGGGTGGATGAGAGGAAGGGTGAGAGCAGGGTACGATGCAAGAGGACGGACGACCCCTCAAGCTTATCTCTCTCACTGCAGGGTCTCTCTTTGTCTGTCGGTCCCGTTGCCTTCTGGTCCCCTTCTCTCCTGCAATGTGACCAGCACACCAACACTTGACTGTGAAAACAATCTCAACCTGCTGCATGCGCGTGTGACACACACACACACACACACACACACACACACACACACACACACACACACACAGAGACGCGTGCAGAGGGGAGGGGGGACGTGCTTATCTAATGCAGAGGATTGAATTCAGTTACTCCCGGTGGGATTGGGTTAGTAGATGTCAGAAAGATAGATGGGCATCATGCCGCGGTCCCCCCCTGCACCCCTCAAATTGTTTTGCATGTGTGTGTGTGTGTTTATCATATACCCCGTGTGTGTGTGTGTGTGTGTGTGTGTGTGTGTGTGTGTGTGTGTGTGTGTGTGTGTGTGTGTGTGTGTGTGTGTGTGTGTGTGTGTGTGTGTGTGTGTGTGTGTGTGTGTGTGTTTATCATATGCCCCCTGCTAAAATAAGACATCAGAGCCACGTGCGTCTGCATCCAAAAACGCAATGCTGCTGTTGCTTCTTAGATACATATTTTAACTTTTCGTGTTTTCTTTTTTTTCTCGTAAACTAAAGCCCTACTTGATCATACAGCGTTGCACGAAAGCATAGAAAGATATACGATATAAAAGACATTATTTGAATCCTGAAAAGTAACAGTTTATGTATGAAGTTTCCATAATAGCGAAAGCTAAATATTGCATGTGTTGCATTGTATTCTATTCTCAGTAGAATCAGATATTCAAGCTCAAAACACGTCGCATCATGACCGCTTTAGGTCAGCTATTTTTGCTACTTTTTGTGTGACACTGTACTGTGGCTAAGTAGGGAATTAAGTAGGGAAAGTTAAAATATAGAGATACAAGGTTTCAGCCCGACAGCAATGATATACAAGGTAGATTTTAGATACATGTTGCATACCTTAATGGCTTAACATGGTGTCACCAGCCAAACCCCCCACAGTAATTTATGTCTTTATTGGCAAAAAAAACTCTTTGCGTCACAATACGTTCTGAGCTTGTAGATCAGCTATTTTGACTATTCGTCAGACACTGAAGTATATATTATAGAGCTCAAGTGGTTAAAATATTATAGCCCATATTGTGACAACACACATTAACGTGGGTAATTGCAATGCAATTATGAATATATTATCTTATATTAAACGTTTTTTTGGTACTTAGAAAAGCACAGTGTAAATCTTTTTATTATTATTATTTATTTGATGGCTTTTATGCCTTTATTGATGGTGATAGACAGTAGGCTGACAGGAAATAGAGGAGAGAGATGGGGAATGACATGCGGCAAAGGCCGTCGGTATCAGAACTCAAACCCGTGAGCCGCTGAGCCTAGGTGCCTGGACCGCAACAGCCAAGGCCAGTGCTGTGTGAATCTGAGATATTACCATTAAGACGCCCTAAGAGCGAGAAGTACATGGGTGCGTGTACTGTACATGGGTGTGTGCACATTGCTGCTTTGGCATGTATACCCTTCTGCTGAGCTGGTCGAGTCATCGCTGTGATGTCAGGACAGGTCAGCTATATCCATATATGGAGTCCGTGAGGTCAGATGTAGAGGTATTGACCAGCTCCGCGTATGAATCTCCAGGGTTTGATGAGGTCAGTGTCATGATGGAGATCCAGGTAATGAGCAGTCTTGATTTGGACATGGCATTGCCACATATGGGCGTAATATTGATGACATCAGGGAACTCCATATATGATTGTCAGAACAGGCTTGGTCATTGATTCAACAATGTGATGTCACAACAGGTCAGCTATAGACATTGAGGCGTTACCGATTCTTTCTTTACTATGAAACACGGCAGATCCTGACGTACGACAGGATCTGCCGTGTTTCATAGTAAACTGTGACCTACGGTCACAATATCTAACCATTAATTTAGTCTATCTGTCCGCCGTTTGTCTACAGTACTCTGACATCATAGTACATAGACGTCACATACTGGCCTGGACACAGAACACCATATATGGGCATAGGAGTCAGGACACAGAACACCATAATATATGGGCATAGGAGTCAGGACACAGAACACCATAATATACGGGCATAGGAGTCAGGACACGGAACACCATATATGGGCATAAACGGGTGAAACAGTGCCCAAATTTCTGACATCACTGATACCGCCGCTTGTACTGTGCATTCGTCACCGCCATGGTAACATCTGCATGCTGAAACAATGCCCAAATTTGGAGATGACTGACATCACTGATATGTCTGAGTTCTCCAACAATACTTCTGAGACTCCTACATTCAATCCCTCATGTACTCTGCACACCCCCGGGCAAGGTCCTAGTGAGTCTATATCAAGGGGTTTCCAAACTTTTTTGTCTCAGGGCACCCCATACATATTATTTTTAATCCGAGGCACCCCTACATTATAATTTTCACTCCCAGCACCTTATATTTATAGCATATCATCGTTATTTATCATCTATAAGATGTACTAAACTAGTGAAAACAGCAGATCTACAAGCACACAACGCCTCGCATCGCGAGGTGTTGTGTGCTTGTAGATCGGCTGTTTTCACTAGTTTTATGCGACAGTCTTGTATGATGAAGCAGGGCTTTACTTTACCAAAAGACATACACGTTTGAAACTTGGAGATACAAGGTTTCTGCCCAAGAGTGACGATATTTTAGTGATTATGTTGTGAGGAAAACGTTGAGATAATAGCCATTTTGGTTAGAACTGATTGAAAATAACTTTGTACTTTTTACTTATAATACTTAAAATTATACTCAATATTTTTTCAAGTGTCCAAATAAATTCCAAATATTATCAAATTATCTCGCGGCACCCCTGGACTGCTGTCACGGCACCCCAGGGTGCCCCGTCACCCACTTTGAAAACCCCTGGTCTATATAATTATATTTTCTATTGGTGATATTGTCATGGCCACAAGTCCACAACAATTGAGTGATAAGGGTTTGCTGCACTCATTACAAGAATACTTACGGGACTATTTTTTACATTCTCGAGGTTACAGTATAATGACACTCAGGATTTTGCGGCGCACCAAGATCAATTGCAACGCTCCTAAAAGGCCGGTGTCTGCCGTTCCCCTCAGCAGGCCCCGCCCTGGCTGATTGATGCACCCTGGGACTGGAGTAGCTGTCCAACCCATCTCGGTGATGGCCGTCTGGGGAGTATGTGTCTGTGTCGGCTCCGCTACCACCAGCTCCTCCCCTGCTCCCTCGAAACAGGCAAGTTCCTCCGACTTTAATCTCCCGTCCGCCGAAACATGTGACAGACAACTTGTGGAACCAACAGAACTGGACGGACCAAATTAGAACTAGAGGAGCAGAGGAGAGGAGAGGAGAGGAGAGGAGAGGAGAGGAGAGGCGATCATATCTCAGTGTAGAGTCTGTGTGTTGAAGGTTGAGTTTTTCTGACTTTAATCCAGGGGCGTCAATTGGGTATGGCAGGGGTATGCAGCTGCCATACCCTGGGTCCAGGGGGGAAAATAAAAGCTACTTTTAAATATAAATCCATTAATGTCTCTTTGTCTATCTGCGCTGGTTATTATGTTGTTAAATTACAGTAAAATAACTACAAATGCTAAATTTTACATAATGGTCACTTTAACAAGGTATTATACTTATATTCTCCACACTTTTATTCTCCCCAGCTTGACAGAATGGTATATTCCCAGGTTCCGCAGGTCAGCTGCACAGGTGCAATGCATTATTGTTAATTGTGGCACGTTTACTAAGTTTAGCTGCACTTTCCAGGCTGCCATATCCAGCCCAAGAAACTGTAGAAAACTGACAAAAGTCGTTTTTTTTTTTTTTTTTTTTTTCAGACATTGTGAAAATAGCAGATCTACATGCTCACAACGCCTCGCAGCGCGAGGCGTTGTGAGCATGTAGATCGGCTATTTTCACAATAGAACCGTGTTATCCAAAATGTAATGCCTCTTTTCCATGAGGACTCCCATCTTTGCCATACCCTAGCTTTTGCTGAACTGACGCCACTGCTTTAATCTCACATCCACCGAAACGTGACCACTTGTGGGATGAACAGAACCGGACAAAATTGAATAGAATAGAAAGTCTTGGTCCATCTGGCTTCATGTGGATCTGGGACATAAAAGATCACTTCACCCATGTTCAACCTATCTTCATATTATCAGTCCTCGACCCCTCACTAATTCTTATGGTACGATTTTTGTCTACTCAGTCTTCTCTGTCTCAGAGGAGGGCTGTGGACAGTTCAGAAACCTATAACCTAATTGAAATGGCAGGCTTTCTTTTCCTGGAAAGTTAGCATGCTATAATGGAGGCCATTGTGCTCGCGTTTAATAGAAATCTATATACATGTAAAATCTTGTAGATCTTCTATTTTTGAAAAGTCTTGAAAATGTGTGCAAATCTTTGAATATATGTATTTTTAAAACGAGCATTTGTAATTCAAATATTTGCTTCTGGGGGGGTCCCTGATACATAATATTTCGAGATGGGGATCGGAGGCCAATTCCATATCATTCTAGGGGTCCTTGACATGAAAATGTTTGAGAACCACTGACATAGAAACATGCGTTTTTCAAAAAGACTTGCACAAATGTTCACGATTTTTCAAAAATAGCAGATCTACAAGCTCGCAGCGTGGCACTCGGAATTGCTGAAACCCATGTCCCCACTTCCTCCCCGCTTCCGTTATGTACTTTGCACTTGCATAAATGTGTCCTATACTGTGAACCAAATTAGTCAAAACATATACAGCTTGCTGCATTATCAGAAATGGATTTAAAAAAATGTGTTTTAAAGATATTTTAAAATAATAATTTACGTGTGAACGGAAATGCAGAACACGGCTTCCTTCCTCGGCTTTCAGGAGGTGTGGTTTCAAACGCTACATACAGCAGCAATCGGAAATTGTGGAATAGTTGTCTGGCTGAGCGATAGTGTTGATTTTTACAACAAATTCCTATTTCGTTTTAGTCACAGTTTTTTTTATAGAATTCAAAGTCATTCATTAGTCATCTGAAATGTTTTAGTCTAGTCTTAATCCACCAAATAAGATAAGATTTAAGTCGACTAAATCTACAGTTGATTTTGTCGACTAAAATGAATTTTGACGGGCCTTAATGACGTCGTAATGGCTGATTTTACATTTGCTGGAAATAGCTGATTTACAAGCTCACAACGTGTTGTCGTGAATATTTGAAATAGCCTACTCCAGTAAAGCAAAAAAAATGTACAGCAGTGATTCTCAACCTGTGGGTCGGGACCCCCAGGGGGGTCCCCAAATTATTTTGGGGGGTCCCCAGGTGATTAACTTAATGCAACAGGGTTTTCTGACTCAACAGTAAACAAACCAACATAAAGTTGAAGTGTATAGAGGGTGTATGCACATTTCGGAAGTGACAATTTAAGGACTTTTTAATACCTCTAAAATGACAAATTAAACACTGGCCAAATTGTCAAATATTAGAGGCAGAAATTGTGAAAATAGCCGATCTACATGCTCACAACGCGCAACGCGAGGCGTTGTGAGCATGTAGATCTGCTATTCTCACAATAGAACAGTGTTATACAAAATGTAATGCCTCAACTTTTAGTGCTCGTCAGGGTTCGGGGGTCCCCAGTTAAAATATGATTATTTCGGGGGTCGCGGCCTGAAAAGGTTGAGAACCACTGGTGTACAGACAGTACTTGAGTAAATGTACTTTCCTCGCACTGCCATCTCGGCGTGTCTCTGTGTGTAAAGAGAGGTTGCAGCCCCTGGCTTCTGACAGTGTTGTGGTCACGTATTGATTGGCCGGCAGTTGTACTACAACCCAGTCTGACTTCTCTTTCTCTACTTACTCTCCTCTTCTGTTTCACGTGCACGCACACACACACACACACACACACACACACACACACACACACACACACACACACACACACACACACACACACACGCAAACCAAGAGTCAAATACCCTCTGGTTGGATTAAGGAGGTCAGCTTGACTCAGAATGAGATCTAAATTCATGTTCAAATTCTCCTGCTCTCAGAAAATGAGTTATGGGCTCAAACAAAAGGTGCTACCGACGCAACATATTGCCCTGTCGGTCTGATTCTTTCTTCCTCACACAGACGCTGTATTATTACACTGTGTGTGTGTGTGTGTGTGTGTGTGTGTGTGTGTGTGTGTGTGTGTGTGTGTGTGTGTGTGTGTGTGTGTGTGTGTGTGTGTGTGTGTGTGTGTGTGTGTGTGTGTGTGAGAGAGAGAGATGGCGTCCTCCTGAGAGCGTGATGCCCTGCAGTAATGGCTACCATACCTGCTTCTAACTGCTTCTCGTGGCCTCAGGCAACTGCTTAGCAATTCCACTCTGAATACAATGGGCTGCAGCCTTGTACGGTGTACACACACACACACACGTACGTACGCGCACGCACACACGCTACGCACACACATCCAACAGGCTCTCTCTTTTCAAAGCCGCTGTCCAGTAATGAATTTCCAGACCTTGGAAAGCACCTTGTGATATACTTCAAACATGTGTGCACAAAGAGAGACAGACTTCCTCCCTTCATCCTACACTCTCCCCGTTCTCTCTCCTTCTCTCTCTCTCTCTCTCTCTCTCTCTCTCTCTCTCTCTCTCTCTCTCTCTCTGTCTATTCCTCCTCCTCTGTCACCCTCTCATGAAATCACACAGACAGACAAGCATGTCTTTATGGGTCAAACCCCAGTGACCAGGAGAGAGAGAAAGAAAGAGAAAGAGAGAGAGAGACCTCAGTGAAGTGCGCTTTATGTGAGGTTATGAGAACAAGCACATGGCCGTTTGGTGATATAACACACTGTACAGCCGTGTTTGTCAAACTTTCAAATGTCATGGTCTCCCCTTAAAGGGACTATACACCATGATTTTTCTTTTTTTCAATTTGCATGTATTTTGTTGGTGTCCCCCACCAGCACGTTCTATCCTCACATTTCTGACTATTGTGTCTTTCTCAGTTTATGGGCAGATCTATGTAAGCAGGTCTTAGAACGGGCTGTCTGATTTTAGGTCCGATTAGCCCTATTCACGGCCCGCCCACTCAGCATCCCCCTGGTGCTGAAGTCACATTTTGAAGGGTAAAACCCTGCTAAAAGCCCATAGAGTTAACACAGAAATCGCAAATTTAATGCAATTTCCGAATAGTAAAGTATAAAGTATGGCTAGCATGATCAAGAACACAAGATAGTAAAAGGCACAAAGCATTATAATTTACTTTACCGTTCGAAATAATGATTTGTTGGCTTTAAAGGGATATTACACTTTCAAACAAACTTTTAGGTCTAATCAGGCTTGTATGAACACCCTGAACAGTTTTTAATTTGCTTCATTCAGTATTTAGATATTTGATGTAAATGTTACCAGCTCCAACACGCCCAGGCCCTCTCCACATACACACCCATTGTAACTTCAAACTCCATTTTAACCATGATAGATTCATTAAAAACACACATTATTTTTATATTATTTTTATAAAATATTATTGTATTTAATGTTTTCAATTTTCCCAAAGAATTATTAAAAATAAAAGAAAAAGGTTATTGAAAAAACACGGTCTGCTCACGTATTAGGAGGGTATTATGAGTCACCAGAAAAAATAATGTGTGTTTTTAATGAATCTATCATGGTTAAAATGGAGTTTGAAGTTACAATGGGTGTGTATGTGGAGAGGGCCTGGGCGTGTTGGAGCTGGTAACATTTACATCAAATATCTAAATACTGAATGAAGCAAATTAAAAACTGTTCAGGGTGTTCATACAAGCCTGATTAGACCTAAAAGTTTTTTTGAAAGTGTAATATCCCTTTAAGTCCAGCTATTTCTGTTATAGTTTACCCTTCTAAACTGACGTCAGCAGCAGGAAGTTGCTTATAAATTTGCTGAGTGGGCGGGCCGTGAATAGGGCTAATTGTGACATGGGGAGGAGTGTGGGGCCAAAACAGTCTCAATCAGTCCTCTCACTCAGGACAAGGTGGTAATGCAGCTGAAAATGCTCTGAAAGCCAGGCAGAAATGACAGGGGCTCTGTTCAGGAGTGGTAATTTAGCCTCAAACCTTTTGAAAAAGCTTTTGAAATACATGGTGTAGAACCTTTAACGCTGACAGTGTACAAATGGAACCAAATGGTTCCATTTGCACACTGTCAGAGTTACAGACCTGTATGGGTCAATTTAGACCCCACTAAAGGAACTCACAGAGTCCCTGGAATCCGCTTTGAGGACCATACTGCCGTACAGCTGTCTGTAGTCTTTCTCCTCCTTCACTGGAAAACCCTGAGTTTGGAGTTACAGCCGTTATTGACCCCGACGTCCGTATTTTCCAGCGGATCTTCAAAAAAACGTGAAAAGAAATAGAAATAGCATTAATAATCGACGTTCAGGAATAGTGTGTGCTCTCTCGAATCCCCCTGTTGCCTCTCGCTGCCTCTCATCTCTGCCTCTTACACTGCCCCCCCCCCCCCTCCCGCCCTCCCCGCCTCACCCCTCTCCCTCTCTCTCTCCCCACCCCTCTCTCTCCCCCCACCTCTTTCTCTGGGGCTGCATTTTTATTGTCTTAAGTACCAGCTCTTATGCCTTATAACTTAAAGGCCTGTCCATACTGTCTCCGACCACCGAACTCTTCGTCACTTCGAGTTCTGACTTTCCGACGTGCAGCTTTCCGAAACTCTGATTCGGGGTTAACGCTTTTCAGAAGAGGCGAGTGACGTTGTTTTGTAGTTGAAAGGTTTGGTTGTCGGAGACAGTATGGACAGGCCTTTAAGTTAAGGCATAAGAGGTACTCATAGGAGGTCCACGATGTGTCAACACACCAAACTCTTTGATGTCTCCCTGTGCCCATTGACGCGTTCGACGCGTTGTACAGTAAACTATATTAATCTGTAGCTACTGTACAAAGCTACCGCGGTGACGAAAAACACTCCATTTCCCCCGAAATGCAGCGCGATTCCGCGCGATCACTTGACCGGGAAGTCCTGTGTCTCCCCCATTCACATCAGTGTAACGCTGCTGCACAAATGTGCATTTTTCTCCTAATCCAACTTTTAAATCACCTTCATGTTTAAAACGCTGCCTTCTCTACCGGCCGTTACATAAGCACCGAGGCCTGCGATTGTTAGAAAACTGTCCTGACTGAAAGAAAATACTATCGTGAAAATAAACAGGACATACTCTGATTACATTTACTCTAATTACTTTTTTGCCAGCTCTTCAAAAGAAGCTAAAATGGCGGGTTGCCATGGGCAACCTGCCGATTAAATGTGGAATAATCCCGGGCATCCTCTGAGTTAAGACTATCAACATAGAGCCCCATGACTCTCCTCTCCCTCCCTCCCTCTTTCTCTCCCTCTCTATCTCCCCGTTTAGCGCTCAACCTTCTCTCTCTCCCCCTCTCTTCCTCCCTCTCACTTTCTCCCTCTCTCTCACTCTATTTCAGGGTTCCCCAATTAGTTTTCCCCAAGGGCCGAATTATGTCTAGGGTACCAAGCCGAGGGCCACAACATTGCAGGGGCCGATGGTGGCGTTCCCGCTACTCCAGCGACAGTTCAGATATCGTCGTTGTCGGGTGAAAATCTTGAGTGTCCAAAACCGTTCGTTTTGCATTTATCATTTTAAAAATGATTTAAAATCAGATTCAGATTCAGATTCAGATTCCTTTATTTACCATTGTGTAGAACACATAGGAATTTGTTTCGGCAACATAACAAGTGTGCATTCAAACATTCCTTTTTTCACATATAACATGAAACGAAACCAACAACACAAACAACACCGTGCAAGAAAATAAATCAAATAAATATATTAATCAACGCATGTGCGAGGCGTTGTGTGCTTGTAGATCTGCTGTTTTCACTAGTTTTGTGCGACGACCTTGTATGAAGAAGCAGGGCTTTAGAACGTACAAATTTGGAGATACAATGTGTCCACGTGACAACGACGATATACTAGTGTTGTTGCTGATCTTATACCACCATTATTACCGGGGTTGGTGTGGGCCAGACAGTAGCCCCCCGCGGGCCGCAAATGGCCCGCGGGCCGCCTATTGGGGAGCCCTGCTCTATTTCCTCATCTTTCTCCCTCTCTCTCTCACTCCCCCTTTGGCTCTCTCTCTCTCCCCCTCCCTCCCTCTCTCTCTCTCCCCCTCCCTCCCTCTCTCTCTCTCTCCCCCACGCTCTCAACATTTATATATTTATAATCTCTATATGTGCAGTGTTTGACACTGGCTGGTTGTACAAAGCAGAGAGTGGGAGAGGGAACAGGATCCACATATGAAGAGCTGTCAATCACACGCTGAGGAAGAGGAGGGAGCGCACAGCGCTTGTGTGAGGAGACAATACATTCTGTCATCCTCACTATCCTTCTGTCTGATGAGGCACGTGCACGCACGCACGCACGCACGCACGCACGCACGCACGCACGCACGCACGCACGCACGCACGCACACACGCACACACGCACACGCACACACGCACACACAGGGAATGTTAGAGAGGCAGCGGCTGACATTTCTAAAAGGGCCTTTTGGTGGAAATATCGAAAATAGCGGACCTCCAAGCTCACAACGCGTCGCGCTGCGACGCGTTGTGAGCTTGGAGGTCGGCTATTTTCGGAATTTGATACCGCACTAAACTAATCAATTGAATACTGCAGGATTTCTACATTATGAGGGCAATTCTTTCGACATAAGATGCTGCATTCAAGTTCAGGAGAGTTTAGGACAAGGCAATCATCTCGAATGCTGCCTTCAGGTATGGCATGGAAATACGGGGGCTTTTACATTTCTTTCACCTTAGTAAAAACTACATTCATGGTCTGGAGAGGGAAGCTTTTACAGACGGATAAAAGGGCAGGGGCTCAAGCCCCCTTTGATGTCTATGTGTGCATGTACACGCACGCACACACATCGCTACCGTTGGGCAGAAACCTCTTAGGCAAGTGCTCATTTGAGAGGGGACACAACCATCTATAAACACAAGATATCTGTCTAAACACCTGAACGTGGCCAGAGCGCTCTGTCTGTCTCCTGGTCTGTGGAATGTAAAATAAGAGCACTGTTTACTTACAATGTGCTGTTTTCATTGACTGTTGCTGCACTTAAAAATATAAAATAACAAGTGTGAACCCATAGATATATTCAATCATATTCATTCAATATGTAGGTATTTGGATAAGAATTGAGAGATGACATTTTTTTAATCGCACAGCCCCAGAAAGTAAAATAAATAAGTGTTAAATTGAACAGTAATTAAAAATGTACCTATCATTTTATAATTGGACAATTTACTTTTCGGGCAAGTGGGCATGACTTTTGGGCAAAGTCATGACCTGTACTTGCCCAATGGGCAAGTGCCTCTGAGACCTTAACGTCAACCCCTGCATCAGATACGATGTCAGACGTCAGT
>NC_137817.1:64462602-64520102 GCF_963921795.1 Nannobrachium achirus | reverse complement strand
AGTGTAATGCTGCTGCACAAATGTGCATTTTTCTCCTAATCAAAAAAAAAACAGCTGATCTACAAGCACACAACGCCTCGCACCGCGAGGCGTTGTGTGCTTGTAGATCGGCTGTTTTCACTAGTTTTGTGCGACGACCTTGTATGAAGAAGCAGGGCTTTACTTTGCGAAAGAACGTACACATTTGGAGATACAAGGTGTCCACGTGACAACGACGATATACTAGTGTTGTTGCTGATCTTATACCACCATTATTACTGGGGTTGGTGGGGGCCAGACAGTAGCCCTATTGGGGAACCCTGCAAGCTTGCAAGCTTGCAGCGCGGCACTCGGTGCCGCGCTGTGAGCTTGTATATCTGCTATTTTTCAATAGCTAAAACATAAAATAATAATACACTATATAGTGTACCCGTTCTGAATGGGTTAATCCATGCGGGCAGGGGAGGGGAGCGAGGGGTCAAGGCTGAGGCTGGCGCATCGCTCACCTACGCGCGGGGCCGGGGCCGGGGCCGGGTAAGGGGGGGCGGGGGCGGACAAATTAAAATAATCTACACATTGAGGCTAGCGCTCTGTCAGGCCTTTTCTGATGCGCTCATCCTCTGCTGGGACCGTAATTAAAGCTGGCCCCCCCTCCCTGTTTGCCGGGGAGGGGGGGGGGGGGGGGCAAGGGGTGAGGAGGGGGGGAGTGCCAAGGGTGTCACCCAACCCCGCTAGGATGTCTCTTTAATATACAACACTTAGCCTGCAGGATGACACTAACTGCAATCTGCACGCCGACTCGTCTCACCTGCAGAGGAGGTCGCCCGCCGCCGACGGGCTGGAAACCTCGTATGTCCAAGATCCTTCCTTTTTGTAATGGTATAAAAGCATAATCATACATATAAAATACTTAAAATAGCAGAGCTATAGAAGCTCAGAACATGCTGCCATCGTTGTGAGCGTCTAGATCTGCTATTTTCGCTACTGTTGTGCGACGCTTGTACGACGAAGCAAAACGTCAATTCATTAAAAATCACACCTAGTCTGACTCTGAGTGGGCGGTGATATTTATGAGTAAATATCTTTAAGCGTCCGCGATGCTTGGCCAATGTGACCCTCATGGGTGTACAACAAACTGAGTGCTTTGTGCCAAGATGTAGGCCAGATGTAGGCTAAATGTAGGCCAGATGTAGGCCAGATGTAGGCCAAATGTAGGCCAGATGTAGGCCAGATGTAAGCCAAATGTAGGCCAAATGTAGGCCAGATGTAGGCTAGATGTAGGCTAGATGTAGGCCAGATGTAGGCCAAATGTAGGCCAAATGTAGGCCAGATCTAGGCCAGATCTAGGCCAGATGTAGGCTAGATGTAGGCTAGATGTAGGCCAGATGCAGGCCAGATGCAGGCCAGATGCAGGCCAGATGTAGGCTAGATGTAGGCTAGATGTAGGCTAGATGTAGGCCAGATGTAGGCCAGATGTATGCTAGATATAGGCTAGATGTAGGCCAGAGGTATGCTAGATGTAGGCTAGATGTAGGCTAGATGTAGGCTAGATCTAGGCCAGATGTAGGCCAGATGTAGGCCAGATGTAGGCTAGATGTAGGTCACGCTTTGCGTCCCTGACAAAGCCAGATGTTGATTGATTGATTGGAGACTTTATTAGAGGTTTGCACAGGAAAAGGTACAGGACAGTACAGTTCACTGGTACAAGGTCAACTAAAAGGATAAACACCACAATGCTCATACAACATTAAATGACAATGACAAATAAAACACAGTACTACGCAGAAAAATATCGTCATAAAGGCTTTGTCTTTTTTTACCAGTTTCGACTTGCAGCCATCGGTAAGTGACTTTTCAGTGCGGTTTTAAAGGAGGTTAGGGATTTACACTCCTTTAAGGCCGTCAGTAGGGCATTCCACATTTTTGCTGCGTAGCAGGAGAACAAATTTAACCCTTTGTTTGAGCCAAATCTGGGTTGGACATGATTTGTGGAGCTGCTTCTGGCGTTGTAATTGTGGACATCCTTGACGTTTTTGGAGGTATTTTGTCAGGTAGGCTACATGGGTATCTTAGTGGTGTAGTGCAGGGGGTCTTCAACAGGGGGTCCGGGACCCCTAGGGGGTCCTCAGAGTTACTACAGAGGGTCCTTAAATCTTTGTGTGATTTATAATTTTTTTTATATTAACCACTTGAACCCTAATGTCCATATTCTGAGAGCTTGTACATCGGCTATTTTCTGCAAAGACGTTTGGTGTAGAGGGGAAAAAGAGCAGACTAAGTACAGAGTGAAAGGTCAAGTTTATAGACCCGTTTCTTGTTTACAAACATTGAGACTAAATGCACAGGTGACTGTATCATGTATCAATTCCCACCAATCCCCAAACCTGTTGTTTTGGGGAGCACTGGTTTCATTGGCTAATTTTGGTACCGACCTGCGCGTGCATCTAGTTCTTATCAGTGTAACGTGGACCAGAAATGCGTCTATTAATTATTGACGGTTCAAGTGGTTAAATATCTGATAACACAAATTGACATGAATCCAAAACACACTGATGATTGTGCTGTCAAACGATGAAACTATATGGAATCTGGGGGTCCCTGCTTCATCTCTCTCTCAGTTAAGAGGTCCTTGGCCTGAAAAAATTGAAGTCCCCTGGTGTAATGTATCCTCTACATTGCAAGATGCTGCTACTATGAGCCAACCCTCTTACACAATGATCAAAAAGTTGAAATATGGACATGCAAGGTTTCTTTCCGACACACAAGGGTGAGGGGCGTGCGGGGATGAGGGGAGAGGAGGATTTTTTTTTATACCTCCTCTGGATATGCCGGGGCATAAATCAAACGCACAACACGCAATCTTCTAATAACACGGCGGCATGGGAAAATGTGATTTAGCAGTAAATATAATTTGGTCTGGGCTGTGCTGTGAGACGTATCAAGTGGATATATTATCGTCGGAGTCGCGCGGAAGGATGACAAATCACGGAGACACGTTTCTTAACAGGTGATGTTGGGATAACTGCGAACACCCGCACCGCAGAATGGTATAATGTCTTAATATAAGATATTGCATTAGACGCCGTGATAGATGGTGTCGGAACACAGCCTGCTTTCTTCATGAGAGGAGTTCAACAGTTTCACTTTGAAATACGAGTAAACCCTGTGTGTACTGTCAAATCATCAGTGTTCATTTAGACCCGTTCCCCCAAAATGAATGAGTTAAATTAAACTTTTTCGCTGTGATGCACAAACACTCACACACACTCGCATGCATGCACACGTGCACATGCACGCACGTGTGCACACACACACACACACACACACACACACACACACACACACACACACACACACACACACACACACACACACAGCCATGCTGTGGGTGCCCACCACTGCAGAGACTAGGGTTTGAACTTTGAACCCTCCTCATGTGCATCCAAATTGACGTTCTGCTATTTTCACCATAGTTTTGTGCAACAGTCTTATATGATGACGCAGGGCTTTAATTTACGAAAACACATGCACATTTGAAACTCGAAGATATGTAATAGAAAAATATTAATATCCAGTCAGGGTGAAGGCAAACATTTATTGAAGATTTCAGCAACCGAGTAACGGCATACACAGCATCAGAGAGCTCTGGCCTGCTGGCCAGAGCTTTGCCCTGTCGGGCAGAAGCCCTCCTGAAGTGTCATATGGGACACCTCTTATACACCAAGGTGCTCTCCCTAGATGGAGAGAGAATCTAAACAGCTATACTAAGTATCATACAGTATATAATAAGGCTGACTGGTTAAGTTGCAATGACCATGTATAGCATCTCTTAGTACAGATTTATGCTGACACAGAGTAGGAGTAGAAGTCACAGTCCATGGATGTCAGCTGTTAGATTGACAGCTGCAGGTACATCTAAATGAGTAGCCTTGTGAGATTTTCTTTAGACAACATACGCATATTTGTTACGCTATAAATATTTCTACCACATTCCATCCTTTTTTTTTGTGAATGAATAATCCATTCATTTACATACAACAGGATATTTATAGAGTGCCAAATCAATAGACATTTCAGACAATTACATGTTGATATAGCTATGTAATTAATTAATTCATTCATTAATTCATTCATGATTTCCACATGATAGCTATATGTTAAATAGCTATACGTCTGTCCACGGCTAACACCTTCTATCATGCAAGGTATTTCTAGTCCTACATTCAATCAAACTTGACTTGTACTTGGTATCTTATGTTATGTTTTATAACATTACCAACTGGCTTGCTTGTTTGCAATGAAATATAAGAGAGCTAGAATTTAGTAAATGTGAATCCATATTTGTTTGTACTTTGAAATTCTGTTTTCCAAAATCAAGAGCCTGTGTGTCTCCCGTCTGACCCAAGTGTTTTCCTTGACAGTCACCACGTTCCCGGAGCTGCCAGACAACTCTTCAATGTTGAAATACCAGAATTTGGACCATAAAAACAAATATTCTCACATTACGTGGTAAATGCCTTGTTGACAAATGTTTCAGATATCAACTTTTTGCTAATATTCCTATATAAATTACTCAGCTTCATATCAAACATATAGTTGTTGTAGTCTTCATGGCTCTTCTCTCCATCTTCATTTGGCTTATGGCATGTGGAGGTTAATGTCTCTGCTTCAGCGATCTCCACTGGGCTGGTGGGGTCCAGCGTCCAGTGGCTCTCACACCGCATGTGTGTCTCCTTGGCTTGGTATCCTGCTGTGGCAAAAGTCTGTTGTTGTTCGACGTGGTGTCGATTCCGTCACCTCCGCTGTCAATCTGTGTGATTTCTTGGTGGTAGGCTTGCTTTCCTTGTTAGCAAGCTTCCCTCTGTCCATGATGTTGGAGCTGTCTTCACAGGAAAAATCGATCCGCAAGGTTCCATTCTTGTAGATTTGATGAAAGTCAGTTCTTGTTGATTTTGCATAGCTTGCAATTTGCTTCTGTGTGTCTGTCCTCTTTGTCCTTCATGGTGGTGGTAGCTTTCTCTGGGTCTGCTTTCCAAAAATCTCCTTTCCCAAGAAATTCCTTCACCCCCAGGTTCTTTTGAGCAAGTATCCATCTATGGTGAAAGATGAAATATTGCTCCTAGCTGGCTCGCCAAAATGTAATAGAAAAATATTAATATCCAGTCAGGGTGAAGGCAAACATGTATTGAAGATTTCAGCAACCGAGTAACGGCATACACAGCATCAGAGAGCTCTGGCCTGCTGGCCAGAGCTTTGCCCTGTCGGGCAGAAGCCCTCCTGAAGTGTCATATGGGACACCTCTTATACACCAAGGTGCTCTCCCTAGATGGAGAGAGAATCTAAACAGCTATACTAAGTATCATACAATAAGGCTGACTGGTTAAGTTGCAATGACCATGTATGTATAGCATCTCTTAGTACAGATTTATGCTGACACAGAGTAGGAGTAGAAGTCACAGTCCATGGATGTCAGCTGTTAGATTGACAGCTGCAGGTACATCTAAATGAGTAGCCTTGTGAGATTTTCTTTAGACAACATACACATATTTGTTACGCTATAAATATTTCTACCACAGATACAAGGTTTCTGCCGGACAGTGACGATATGCACGACACCACACACACACACACACACACACACACACACACACACACACACACACACACACACACACACACACACACACACACAGTGGCCATCAATTCAAGAACATGCACAGATTCAATTTCAAGTACTACTCCCAATTAATAATGTGACTATTTCTCAACGTCTGTTCCAAATGGACTCTTATCAGCCTGTAATTCGGAGCAGGGACGTGCAGAGAATGTTAGAAATTTCTAAAAGGGCCCTTTGGTGAAAATATTGAAAATAGCAGACCTCCAAGCTCACAACGCAGCACGACGCGTTGTGAGCTTGGAGGTCGGCAATCTTCGGTACATGATACCACACTGAACTAAGCATAATCAATTCAATACTGGAGATGTGGCGTAAGTTACGGCATGGATTTCTACACAGAGAGGGCAATTTTTTCAACATAAGAAGCTGCATTCAAGTTCAGGAGATTTTGGACAAGAAAATTCTTTTGAATGCTGCCTTCAGGTATGGCATGGAAAGAGGGCATTTGCATTTCTTTCACCACAGTAAAAACTGCATTCATGGTCTGGAGAGGGCACTTTTTGGGCAGGGGTTCAAGCCCCCTTTGATGTCTATGTGTGCACTTGCCTGATTCGGAGAATGTATAAATGGAACCAAATGGAACCTATAGGAGTCCATTGGGTCCACTCTCTGAGTTAAATGAACTCAGTGTAGATTGGGGTCCCAGAGATATCCGCCCTTCCTGTCTCTGAAGCTCTCCTGATGAAACTCCTCCTCTGGTGGGGTCACATGTGTCGGAGGAGACATGTGACCAGGCACGTGCACACATAGTCATAAAAAGGGGGCTTGAGCCCCTGCCTTTTTACCCGTCTGTTAAAAGTGCCCTCTCCAGACCATGAATGCAGTCTTTACTGTGGTGAAATAAATGCAAAAGCCCTCTTTCCATGCCATATCTGAAGATGGCATTCAAGAGAATTGCCTTGTCCAAACTCTCCTGAACTTGAATGCAGCATCTTACAGTATGTTGAAAGAATTGCCCTCTCTGTGTAGAAATCCATGCCATTACGCCATGTCTCCAGTATTGACTTGATTATGCTTAGTTCAGTGTGGTATCACGCACCGAAAATAGCCTGCTATTTTCGAAATTTCTACCAAAAGGCCCTCTTAGAAATGTCAGCCCCTGCCTCTCTAACATTCTCTGCACGTGCCTGCATGTGACCTTCTCTAACTCTTTCATGTCAAGGACCACCAATTTGACATATATTTGGCCATGGACCCCCATCTGAAAAGGTTCTTTTTCCAAACACTTTCAAGATTTTTCAAAAATGTTCAAAAGTAGCACATGTACAAGCTCGCAGCACGGCACGAAGACACGCATGTGCACTGCGAGCTTGTACATCTGCCACGGTATCAAATAGCCACGGTATCAAATTTAGCTGGGGACCCCCTGGAACCCTTCCAAGGACCCCTGGGGGTCCCCGGACCCCACAATGGCCTACACCCTCACTGAGAACCACCAGCAGGTGTCAGCAGCAACAAGGGACATGGGGAATTGGAAATTGGCTGAACTAAATTGTTAGCTAAAAAGGGGAATATTATTGAACAAAAGGGGTGTTCGCTGCTAGTGAATCCGTTGCTGTCGGTTGGAAACCTCTTATAGTGTCTCCATATTTTAACTTTTAATAATATTTTTTTTTTTTTGTAAATGAATGCCCTACTTCTTCATATTCCAGCGTCACACAAAAGTTACTCCAGTATCTGGCCTGTAGACCTGTTCGCAATTTGGTGTTTAGTTTCTCACTGGAACTGAGTTAGTGGGTCCCTAGACATGAGAAATCACAGAGGTGCTCGTCCGCCATAGTGCCACGAATGGCGCAATGGCTATAATGAAAATCCAACGTTGTTGTATATGCACATGCAATACCTCCATTCTGACTAATTGGGGTGTGGGGAATTCATTTCTGATATTGTTTTGACCATTTTGGATGATTCTGACCTTGAAAGGTTATGGTTATGGTCATTTTGCTATTCCGACAACCATGGCCATAACTTGGCCATTGTTAGGTGTAAAAACAGGTGCAATAGGTCTAAATCAACTAATTCTGACATGTACAATTCATTTTTGATATTATTCCGACCATTAAGGATCATCTTGTCTTTTATTGTATTTTTTTATAATGGTTAGATTTATCAACAAAAGACAGAATGCCCCCTTTAACTTTAATATACAAATAAAACAACTAAACAAATAAAAATTGAACTCGAAGTGAACCATATTGTGATTGTACTCCGAGGTAAATATGAACCCTTGTTGTAAAAAACTAAAGTTGTCCTTTAACAGTTTGGGGACATAATGGGGTTTCCCAGCCGACCAGCAAGGACACACAAACGACATTGAAAACATGAATTGTGATCATGCTAAACTGTCCTTTTTACCCTGTTTCTGACCGTCTAGAAGCACAGCTCCACGACAGACACGCAGCAGCAGCAGACTCCGGGAGTCCGCCGCGCTGTCAGGGCCACTTAAAGTTCTCCTCCTAACGTCCACGGGGAGATATTCAGCCTGACTCCATAATTCACGGGTGACATTTTCATTGTACTAAAAACTTTAGGGTAAAAATTTGGAAATGTGAGATTTAATTTCCTGTAATGTTTAAATTACTTTTCGCTCTTTTGGCCGGCGTCCAACCGAACCGACCGCTCGCTCCTCCGCCGACTGGGCCCCGAGGGCGAGAGAGAGAGAGAGAGAGAGAGAGAGAGAGAGAGAGAGAGAGAGAGAGAGAGAGAGAGAGAGAGAGAGAGAGATGTCAAAGTCTTGAGGTTTGCTGCTCTCGCTGCCAAGAGCGAAGTGGAGAGAATCTGTAATGAAAAATGCATTTATCCTCCTCTCTCTTTCTCCCCTCCTTTTTTGCCGCGAAAAACAGTCCTCTGTTAGCGAGGGAGAATAAGTCACTATATATCTGTCACGTTCAACAGGCGTCAGGCAAAGTGAAAAACAGCTATGTCACGTATCACACACAAAAAAATAAAGAATAAACTTTCTCAATCGTTTGTGTGCTACTTGCCCCGGACGACGATGAGAGTCAAAAACCCAAGACTGTTTGGAACGCGGCCTGATGCTGATTGACAAGCGTTGGTTTGAGAGCTGACTCCCACGCGTGATTATGCAGCGTTCGTCCGCCCCGCAGTGTCTCTCTCTCTCTCTCTCACGTTCAGCCTCTGTGTGGTTAAACTGAGGAGGCGTCGCGTTAGACGAGGCATTCAACTCATTTCTGTCAAATAATTCACAGTGAGTCAACTCGTTCCGTTTCCACTCTCAATTTCCATCTTGTTAAAGCTTATTACTGATTAGGACGGCGGCGCGGTCCAAAACGCCAGCGCTGTGAGTCAGAGACACTTACTGTACTGGCTTACATAGTGTGTACATGCACAAGTATACATCAAGAGGTAGTGGTCGAAATGCCTTTGAGCAAGCCACTGAACCCCAAACCGTTTCCCCTAGCTGCCCCACTGCTTATAATAGCAACTTTAAGCTTTTGACGGCTACGGCAGATGACAACGGTAACCGGAAATGATCAGCGCTCGATAGATAAACCTGCCGCCGTCGCAGCCGTCTCTACAGCGGCGGAAGCTACCTTTTCACGTAGCGTCTACGACGTCTGCTGCGTAGACGCGCCGCCATGAGAACCAAAGAGTTCAGTAAAAGGGGTGGGACCCCGTCGCCGACGGCTGGTTGCTTAACGATTTTGACCGCTACGGCGATTATGTCGTAGCAGCCGTAGTCCCGCCTCGCGTCGCGGTTGTAGAAACGGGCTGCTTAAACTGCCTATCTAATGGTTATGGATGGGTTCAATGTGGCGTCATGAATACAAAGGTACAATAGACAGCCACTAGATGTTGTATACGGTTCATATTTCCCTGATGCATGGATATTGTAACACGATGGCTGCCTCAAAGCCTTCTTTTGTGGAACTACCGTTGTTTCCTGTTGAGATTGGCACATTTCACCCAGGTTTTTTCATCTCACTCACGTCACTTTGTCTTCTGACCTCACTGCAGCAACGAAATAAACAGAAAATAAACAAAAATAAAACAATTCACAGGAGGCAAGCAGTGGTCACCCCATGATGTGCACTGCAATGTAGTTTCAAATGCACTACATTGCAGGCGCTTTTTGAGAGTGAAAAAATAAGAAGACACGTGTGACATGTGTGATCTGGGCAGCTTGCCCCAGGAAATGTGCCAAGCTCAATAGGGAACAACGGTATAGTACCTCACATGATGACTGCGATGTAGCTTGTGAGCTTGACCTTTGGCAAATGAGTTTAGAGAATGAGAGGTTTAGAAAAAGCTCAGTTGCAACTCAAACCCTCCAGACTTGGTAAACTGGACCTAAGTGGTTAAAAGGAGGCCAATCTGGTCCACTGAGAGCCCCAGTGTGCTGTCTGTCTCCTCAGTGTGTACAGTAGGTGTTCCCTGTGATTAATGCCAGCTCACTTTTATACTCCTATGAGGCGTAAACACTGCCTGTACGCTTCAGTCATGTTGAACATTACCCAGCAGGCCTTGGCGTCATCACGCTGTTGGCTTCCAGGGTCCCTTACTGATGACATCGCTCACCGTTCGGAAATTAAACACGGGGTCGAGGTGGCGTCCCCTCAATGGTGCCTTTTACCATCTCACCTCCAGACGATAATTGGAGTTTACGCGCGGCTGTCGAGCGCGCCGCTCCATTTGTCAAAAGGGACTCGGACCACACAGAACATACAGTACATGTACTGTAGTTCAGACTGACTGTAATGTTAATGCACAATCAGTGGTGGGAAAGTATAATTACTTAAGTCAGGGGTCTTCAACGTTTTCAGGCCAAGGACCCCTTATAGTTGAGAGAGAGAGATGAAGCAGGGAGGGACCCCCACAACCTTTTCATAGATTCATATAGTTTCATCGTTTGACAGCACAATCATCAGTGTATTTTGGATTCATGTCAATGTGTGTTTTCAGATATTTAACCACTTGAACCGTCAATACTTAATAAACGTGACCTTTTACTCTGTACTTGATCTGTTCTTTTTCCCCTTTACATCAAACCTTCACAAGATTTGGAGGACCCCCTGTAGTAACTGAGGACTGCCTAGGGGTCCCGGACCCCCCGTTGAAGACCCTTGACTTAAGTACTAGTACCTGTATGTCAGTCTTTCACTCCTTTATACTTCTACTCCACAGCAGCTCACAGGCACTTTTTATTCCACTACAATTATTTGACAGCTTTAGACCCACCTACTAATTCCAACATCTTTGCTAGTTTCGGATGGCTCAGAGTAGAGGACAGGGTTAAGCAGATATCTTTAGGATTGGTATTTAAGATACTGTACCTACGGTACCTACAGTATCTAATTCCCTCTCCAAAGTAAGTAGTAAGTAAGTAACAGCCACAACACCAGACGGAGCGACCACGATCTGGTAACCCCCATATTTAGAACAATCATGGGAACAGTGTCATTCTACCACTCTGCCACCAAAGTGTGGAACGCCCAGACTCCATCCATTAGGATGTGAACACTGGTTTCTTTCTAAACTGGCCTGGGAAAAAATCATCTATCATGAGACCACAGGGGAGGTAGATTCTAGTCTTTCACTGTCGCCGTTTTTCCTTTTTACACATAGTCGCTTGTAATTGTCGATGACATGTATTAATGTGTTAATATTCTATGGTGATGAATTGAATACATGGGACCACAATGGAAACAAGTCCCCAGGACTTTGTTGTGTTGTCCTTTTCGCCTTAATGTCTGACTGTACCTCGTGCTGATTACATTTCTGACTAATAAAGTATTCCATCAATCAATCAAAGGTTAAAAGTAACTATAGATTTAGATTATTATTGCAAAACATACACTTAAACCCTATACTTACAGTAGGCCAGGGGTCTTTAATGTTTTCAGGCCAAGGACCCCTTAGTTGAGAGAGAGATGAAGCAGGGACCCCCACAACCTTTTCATAGATTCCATATAGTTTCATTGTTGGGCAACACAATCATCAGTGTATTTTGGATTCATGTCAATTTGTGTTTTCAGATATTTAACCACTCGAGCCGTCATTACCTAATAAACTTGGCCTTTCACACTTTACTTGGTCTTTTCCCCCTCTACACCAAACCTCTTTGCCAAAAATCTGCGAGGCGTTGTGAGCTTTTAGATCTGCTATTTTTGGCTAAAGTTCTCAAAATATGGACGCTAGGGTTCAAGTGGTTAATATAGAAATGGAGAAAAAAAACTTCTAACACACAAAGATTTGGAGGACCCCCTGTAGTAACTCTGAGGACCCCCTGTTGAAGACGCCTGCCCTATACTTACAGCAGGCTATTCGAAAATAGAAGATCCACAAGCTCACAACGCATCGAAATCGTATTGCGCTCAGTTCTTTTTAGTAACTTTACTTCAGTACTGTTAGTACGCCTATATTTTGTTGGCCGATACTTTCCTACTTTTAATCAAGTAACATTTTGAATACAAGCCTCTCTTTTACTCCACCACTGTGCACAACAAATCCATCATTGAATCCTACGCCTGCTCAACACTGTTATTTTGTTCTCTTCCACAGTTCTGCTAACAATGTCTCTGACCCCCCCCCCCCCCCCCCCCCCCCCATCCACGCCCCCCCATCCAACCCCCCCTCACCGCGCCCCCGTTTTCCAACCAATAAGGTAATGGAAGAATTACAGAGATTAGCAACATGCATATAAAAGACTGTCAATCATTTGAAATTAACTGGGTAATACGTCTGATGATGTGATTCCTAGATTGGCCAACAGTAGACATGAGACATCATTAGACAATCTGCATGGGGGAGCATTTGTTTATAGAAAACGGCTGTCAGCAGCATAATGCCGGGTGGCGTTCCTCTTTTTAAAAGAAAAATAAATTCCTGCTTCTCTCTCCATCTGTTTGTCTGCTCTCTCATCCCTTCATTTCCTGGTTTTGTTTTCACTCCCGCATAAGCAATTGGCAATTAGCGGGAATATAAAAAATTGAGCGTATTGTTCGTCGTCGGCAGACAAAACATCTTCCTCTTCCTCGGCGCATGTCGGCAGGAAGTGGACGCAGGCGGGTGTCGAGCCTTTATATTATGCAGGACGACAATAGTTTTGTTTAGTTTTGTGTTGTTTTTTAGGAGAATGTAAAATATGTGAACTATGTGAGTGTGTGTGTGTATGTGACAGTGTGTACCCACAGGTACTGCCATTAGGTTAGCCCCGGGGGTGTCACACCAAATTCTGGGCCCTGGGTACAAGGATTCAATGCGGGCCCCCCACGAATGTTCTCCTTTTTCATGTGAAGGACCCCCAAAATGATATGTATTTGGCCACGGACCCCCATCTCAAAATATTTAGTTCCAGGGACCCACCCCAGAAGCAAAATGTGAGTTACAAATGTTCACATTTTCACGAAAAATAGTAGATATACAAGCTCGCAGCGCGGCACTCGGTGCCGCGTTGTGAGCTTGTATACGGTATCTGCTATTTTTCAATAGCTAAAGAAATCATAATTAAGGTCCCTCCACCTTGGGCCCTAGTCACCCAGTCCCACTTTTCCCCCCTTTGTGACGCCCCTATGTTAGCCGGTCAGATCGGCGATAGCGCTGAAACCTGCCAACGGCCTAATTAGAGCCAGCATCCACCCCCCCCCCCCCCCCCCCCCCCTCCCTCCCCAGGTCTCATCTGACTATCAGCCCACCAAGCCACTTACTCCATAATTTCCTGCCTGGGCTTGGAGGGCCCCGCTATCGCTCACCCAGGCAGATCGGAAGCCTCCCTTTATCTCCCGACACAAAGAAAGCCAGGGAGCTGCCTTTCTTTCGCCTTGCACCCACAAACCAAGCCTAGACCCTGCAACGGGAATACAAAATGATTACAAGCTTCAGGGCCTGAACTCGAGGCACGCTTCAAACCGCCACAACAAGAGAAGAGAACGTTTCGTTTGTGGTGAAAATGCCACTTAACGCTATTTTTTCATGTCGGGTGTGTGTTTGTGCGCGAGCGCGTGCTCGCGTGTTCGTGTCTCGGTGGCTCTTTGGAAGTGTGTTTGTATACATCGGTGATTACAAGTTGAACAGTCTGCCTCTGTGTCATTATTGTTGTTTGATTTGGAACTCGTGTTGAAATGCTGCAAAAGCCAAATTGATGTTGTTTTCTCATGCCAGGAAGACATTAGTTTCTCCTCTTCTAGCATAGCAACTTGCCGGTCCAGTCGGATTGAATTAGCGAATTAATTATCACCACTTTCAACCTGGTGTCCCTATGTTTGGCACGTTGTACAAATGTACAAATTAGGTATTTGGTGAAGACTTTGATTATGTTACACATTTTCACAAATGCTCACTTATGTTATGATGTTTTTTTTCCATTGAAAGAATTTGTTGAATGTCAGGATTTTGGATGATAACCTAATCTGCAGTGAAATAGATAAATGATGGTAGCCCTGCACCAATCAAAGTCACTGGATTGGTTTAAAGATGGGGACTCAGGGGGAGTTAAGATTTCAGAGTCTCAACAAAAGACACTGGCGTCTACATGACAAGAAAGAGACACCGGTGTCTGCTGTCTACAAAGTGGTCCAGTGAGCTGGGGCATTAAGGCCACTGTGGCCTCAGGTCATGCCATTGGTTTGAGGGGCACAAGGCCAAACTGAGGGGCAACGGCGGCCATGGCGTTCATAGCCTCCATGAAATTCCTGCCCTGCTAGATACTGTGTACCACAGTGCTATCAAGGTTTATCACTGGCTAATAGATACCAGGGACGTGCTGGCCATTGGGAAAAGCGGGACAACTCCCGAACGGCCGGTTCATTCCCGAGGCCGGTCCAGGCCGGCCATTAGGAAAAAATGAAAAATAAAATGTCGGCCTTCGTTCCATTTTGGGGGCTGGGCGGCCAACAAAGTAAATCGTCACTGTTGGGCAGAAACCTTGTATCTCCAAGTTTCAAATGTGTAATCTTTTTCTCAAAGCAAAGCCCTGCTTCATCATACAAGGCCGTCGCACAAAAGTAGTGAAAACTAGTTTACTAGTCACTAGTTTAGTACATTTTATAGATGATAAATACAAAACAAACGGTTTTGGACATACAAGGTTTCCACCCGACAATGACAAAATATAACTCATGTAATTGGCCCACTGGCTTGTCACTTGTCATGATCTGAAATGGCAAATCTTTGAGTAGCAGCAGCGCTATAGAGAGAGATCTCTCTCTATAGCGCGCAATGAGGGCCTCTCCAACTCTTTTTCCCGGGCTGAATCAGGGGCCCAGCACGTCCCTGCTCTGGGAGATATGACCACAAAGCGTAAGAGGGAAACCGATCAAGGGTGGAATTATAAAGAAATAATGAAGGCCACATGTAAACCTCTGATGTGACAATAAAGCTGATTCTCTGGCATTTGGGATACAGTGGGGAGCGAGAGCTCACATTTCTTTATAATTCCAGCCTTGATGTGTTTCCCTCTTACCTTTTGTGGTCATATCTCAACACAAAAGTATTGTTGGCATTCAAATGATTCTCTCTTAATGTCCATCGCTGAGTGAGTTCCGTATGGAACTCTGCCAGCGGGCCTTTTTGTTACTGTGAAAAACGCTCGCAAACAGATCTGAAGGCTAGATGAACTGATCCAGATTAGGACTTTCTAAAGTGTAGGGAAGGGTTTGGCGTCTGATTCAATTGGAATTTGTTAATTGCTTTTTTTTTTTTTTTTTTTTTTACTTTAGCTAGTTTCTGTCTCATTATCTGTCTCTTAGGCTCATTCTGTGAGTTTCTGCTGCTATTATGTACTTTAAATGTGTGTTTTATATTGTTTGTGACAATGTTGCATTGTTACAATGGCTGCTGTCTCGGCCAGGACTCCCTTGGAACTAAAAAGATGCAATTGGAACTTGCAAGTGTGGTTACTGTGACGCGAGTCACACTTGCAAATGAATTTCATCTTGAATTTTCCACATTCAACTCAATGGGGAAGATTTATTCACTAATAAATTAATGGAGATCTCTGTAGTCCTTGTCCCTTTTATGCCCATGCTGTATATGGAGATCCTTGATGTCATCAATATTTAGCCCATATCTTGGAATGCCCATTTATGGACATACCGTGTCAGTCTTATGCGGTCTATGATGCCAGACATCTACTGTATGATGTCAGTCATCTTCATATTTGGGAAAAGTAAATTTTTAAATTAAAGTCAATGGAGATAATTAATTATAACATACTGTATCTAACATAACAAAATGCAAGGAATCGATTTCTGGAAGAAGCCGGTCGATTATGACCCCAGTGTGTGCCACCAAAACTGTTGGAGGAGTAGCACGGCAAAAAAAAAAACGTTTATCTATGAGGGGATGGAAGATGGACAGATGGAATAAAGTCAAGTACTATAGAAAGATCTTGTAATCTCAGTGGGACTCACCTGTTTAAATAACGGCCTCTAATCAGTAACTAAGTGTGTGTGCGTGCGCGCGGTGTCACGTTGTCTTTTAACTTTTGGCTGTACCCCCATCACTCATGGAGAACATGACGGGGTGCTCTTGGGGGGCTGATGGATGTTGCAGGAGGATTGAGAAAGCCATTAGCTCTGCTGGAACCAGCGCCTGTCAGACAGTCAATGCACCGCTGCTTTATGTGTCTGCAAGCAAACATGGAGCAATTATCACTGCTGTTAGGCACGCCCAGAACCCCAAATTCATTTGTGAGCGCGCGTACACACACGCGCGCGTACACACACGAGCGCGCGCACGCACGCACGCACGCACGCGCGCGCACGCACACACAGGGGTGTCGTGTCGCACCAACTTCTGGGCCCTGGGTAGAAGGATTCACTGCGGGCCCCCCATGAATGTTCTTCATAGGGGGAGGGGGTTTAACCCATTTAGACGCATTATTATGCATTATTTTGTGCTTTAAATATTAAAAGAATCGTGAAAAAGTCTGAATATTTCAAATCTTTCTATTTCAAATATTTCAAGGTTAAAAAAAAAAAAAATGTTTCTATGTCAGTTGTGCTCAAACTTTTTCATGTGAAGGACCCCCAAAATTATATGTATTTGGCCCCATCTCAAAATATTTAGTTCCAGGGACCCACCAGAAGCAAGATTTGAGTTACAACTGTTCACTTAAAAAATACATATATTTAAAGATTTGCACACACTTTCAAAAATAGCAGATCTACAAGCTCGCAGCGCGGCACTCGGTGCCGCGCTGTGAGCTTGTATATCTGCTATTTTTCAATAGGTAAAGTATATAAAATAATTAGGCCCCCACCACCTTGGGCCCTAGTAACTCAGTCCCACTTTCCCCCCTCTTGTGACACCCCTGCATGCACTTGCACGCACGCACACACACACACACACACACACACACACACACACACACACACACACACACACACACACACACACACACACACACACACACACACACACACACACATACAGAAGAGGGAGAGAGCAGCAATAAGGATCAGCTAAAATCAGCCATTCATTACTGTCAAGTTCACGTGGCTCTCGGCCTTATTAAAAACAGACACATCAGGAGGAGGAGAGACAAAACCTAATTAGTAAACAAATGTAACCGTAACTCTTGAAATAAGCAGACACCGTCTTACATTGGGGAAAAATATGATCTCATTTGCCATGGTAATGCAGTATGAATAGCTCATGAATTTGCGTATAATATTAGCATGAGCTGGGTATAAGCCCAGCAACAGCCCAAACACGAGTGCAGCTAGATATACCAACCCTTACTACTCCGTTTAAAGGCACAACTTTTATCCCGGCTAACCTTTTTTAATACAATATTACAGTTGATTTGTATTATACTTTTTTAATAGGTAACCGGAAAACTCGCCCTAAAACAATCTCGACCCAAACTCGTTTCCCAACGGGTCTGTGGCCTTAAGCTAGATGCAGAATAGACTAAAATCTAATATTTGCTTCTGGGGGTCCCTGGAACAAAATATTTTGTGATGGGGTCCGTGGCCAAATACATATCATTCTGGGGGTCCTTCACATGACAAAGTTTGAGAAACACTGATGGCAACTTAAGTTTTTTTCAGAATTTTTTTATGATTTAGAAGACATTTGTAGAATGTGCCTATATATCAGTGGTTAAGGACCCCCAAAATGTGTTTTTGGTCGTGGACCCCCATCTCAAAATATTTCGTTCCACGGATGGACCCCTATCGCAAACTATTTTGTTCCAGGGACCCCCAGAAGCACAGATTCGATTTTAGTCTAATCTGCATCTAGCTTAAGGCCACAGACCCGTTGGGAAACGAGTTTGGGTCGAGTTTGTTTTAGGGCGAGTTTTCTGGTATTCTTTTAATATTACCACGAGACGTAGTGCAGTTCAGCATTCAACTTGGGGCTTGTAGATTGTATATATCCGCTATTCTTGACAAACATTTGACATGTCTGGACACATTGAAGCCTATTATGACTTGTTGGCCAAAGTAGGAATGCCTGATTGAACATTTTATAAAGATAAAATGTTCTCTCTCTCTCTCTCTCTCTCTCTCTCTTTTTAACTGTCATTGACACTATTTCATGCTCTTCACATGTCACTTATAACAGTGGTTCTCAACCTGTGGGTCGGGTCCCCAAAATTATTTGGGGGGGGGGGGGGTCCCCAGATGATTAACTTAATGTGCAACATTGTTTTCTCACTCAACAGTAAACAAACCAACACAAAGTGTATAGAGGGTACCTACACATCTCTAAAGCGACAATCTAAGGACTTTTTAATACCTCTAAAATGACAAATTAAACATTGGCCAAATTCTCAACCATTAGAGACAGAAATTGTGAAAATAGCCGATCTACATGCTCACAACGCCTCGCAACGCGAGGCGTTGTGAGCATGTAGATCGGCTATTTTCACAATAGAACTGTGTTACACGTATCTGTAGCATCTGAGAGCGCTCCCAGTCGAGGTTGCATCCGTTTTCTGTTGTAATTTTAATGAGGGTTAATGCATGATAAACACATGCAAAAACATCACGACCGGGGAGCTATGAATAAGTGAACAGGCACCCATGGGGGTTGGGGAGGGTGGGGGGGGGGGCCCTAGCCTCCCGGCCCCCTTGGTGTGGGGGTCGTGCCCCCCCCCCCCCCCCCCCCCACACACACACACACACACACACTGAGCAGTGCAGTGCAGCGGGGCGGGCTGGGTCAGAGGTGGCTGACCTCAGGGCTGGTTCAGTATAATAGCTGGACACTGCGGGCTGTCTGAGGAGAGAGGAGAGCTGCGATCAATACAAACAGGTACAGGGAGGACGAGGAGAGGCTCTCTGCGGAGCGGCGTTAGCATAGCCTGAACACATGGAGTATAGAAACAAAGTGGATCCGCGGCACTGTATATGTAGGGTGCACAGGGGCGCACGCACGCACGCACGCACGCACGCACGCACGCACGCACGCACGCACGCACACACACACACACACGTGCACAACATGTTTCCCCCTTTGTCCTCATCATTCAGTATGCCTATATTATTTTCTGGTTTCTATAGTGTCTAGGACAGGGGTCTTCAACGTTTTCAGGCCAGGGACCCCCTTAGCCGAGAGAGAGATGAAGCAGGGACCCCCACTAAATATTGCATCCTGTTGGAGTAATGTGTATTTTTCAGACATTTAACCACTTGAACCATCAAATACTCTACAAACCTCTTTGCCAAAAATAGCCGATCTACAAGCTTACAACTCCTCGCAGGCTACAGTTCCACACAGAATAGGGATGCTAGGGTTCAAGTGGTTAATGTAAAAATGCTACATGAAATACTTAGAAGTGAATCCACAGTACCGTATAGGGTGCACAGGGGCACATGCACACGCATGCACGCACACAAAACATGTTTACCCTTTGTCCTCCTTCATCATCATCATACTGTACATACAGTAGCCTATATCAGTCTGTCAATACTATTATGTGTTTTCTTAGCGTTCAGATCAGGGGTCTTCAACGTTTTCAGGCCAAAGACCCCTTAGCTGAGAGAGAGATGAAGCAGGGACCCCCCACTACATTGTGTTGCAGATTTTCATATTTCATAGCTAGATTCATAGACTTGTTTGACAGCACTGTCATCAGTCTATGTTGGATTTGTGTTAATGTGTTTTTTCAGACATTTAACCACTTAAATTGTCGGTACTAAGTAAACTTGACCTTTCATTTTGTACTTGGTCTGCTCTTTTTTACCTCTACACCAAACCTATTTGCCGAGGCGTTGAGAGCTTGTAGATCTGCTAGTTTTGGCTAAGGTTCTCCTCGCTCAGAATAGGGATGTGAGGGTTCAAGTTGTTCATTTAAAACAATTATCCTATCACACAAAGATTTGGAGGCCTCCCTGTAGTAACTTTGAGGACCCCCTAGGCATCCCGGACCCCCTGTTGAAGCCCCCTGGTCTAGGAGGTTAAATGCTGCATGAAATACTGTACAATATAGATAAATATAGCTAGATAGATATAGATATAGATGGATGGATAGATGCATAGATGCATGGCCGGCCAAGCCACGATTCCCTCTTACCATGAGTGGTAAGCATTTGGGTTTCCTTTTCCGGGTCCTGCTACACCCCGGTTAAAATCCTGGGTATATACAACATAAAAACCTGCGGATTGCGTCTTTAACTCTCCCCTAGGTTTAGCACCAGGGACCTGCATGCCTGCTGGTATATGACCTTGCGTTATACGCACATGGTTGTCGCCGCATGTGCCCGTGTTTACGTGACAAACGGAGAAGGAGATGGTGACTTTGCTTGCAATGAGAGGGAGACACACAGGGGCGTCACAAGGGGGGGGAAAAGTGGGACTGAGTTACTAGGGCCCAAGGTGGAGGGGCCTTCATTATTTTATACTTATAGATGTTGAAAAATAGGAGATATACAAGCTCACAGCATGGCACCGAGTGCTGCGCTGCAAGCTTGTAGATCTGCTATTTTTTGAATAGTTGTGAAAATGCAAATCTTTGAATATATGTATATTTTTGTCAAAATCTAAAATTTAGCTTCTGGTGGGTCCCTGGAACTAAATATTTTGAGATGGGGGGTCCGTGGCCAAACACATATAATTTTGGGGGTCTTTCACATGAAAAGGTTTGAGCATCACTAACATAGAAACATAGGTTTTTTAAAAAAAAACTATGTTTTTGCCGCGCTGTGAGCTTGTAGACCTGCTATTTTTCAATAGCTAAAGCACAAAACAATACGTGATAATACCCCTATATGAAGAACATTCACGGGGGCCCGCAGTGAACCCTTGTACCCATGGGGCCCAGAACTTGGTGCGACACCCTTGGAGGGGAGACACAACAACACGTGAAGAGGGAGAGGGGAAGAGGTACCCTCCCCATCCCCACCACCACCCCCACCCCCTCCCCTTGCTGCCAGTGCTGTATAAGCTTCAGAGCACACTTTACATAAGATTTATTACATCCAAGCAGAAATATTATCTTCTGCAGGTGCCATTCATCACCACCACCCGGGCCGCCGCGGCCACGCGCTGAATGCTACCATCCAAATTATGCAGATCACGCCGTGTCTGAGGGGAGGATTCAATTTGGTAACCTTGGTAACCCCAGGTACTCTTACAGGCCACCTTCTTCTTCTCCCCCAGCAGACATCCATCCATCCTGGCGTGCACATCAATTAACAAGTTTTGAGGGGAGCGTGGTGGAAAAGGCATGCATCAAAACAACGTGCACGTGTTACAGTTGCCGCGTGCCGAACCACACGTATCCGTCCCGCACATACAGATGATGCAATCCGTTGGATGTTTAATACAAAATACATACAGGACAGTGTTGATTTTGTTGACTAAAACTATGACGAAAAATGTTTGTCGACTGCGTTTTTTCACTGACCAAAACTAAATAAAAACTAAGCTGTGATGACTAAAACTAAGACTAAATATATTGACAATTTCGTCAACAAAGTAAAAACTAGACCAAAACATTAGAGGAGAAGAGAGTCATTTTATGTTTGGTTGCTCTCAGGTGTTGCGTGCTGAAAATAGCAGATCTACCGGCGCGTTGTGAGCTTGTAGATCGGCTATTTTCAGCACGCAACCAAGTGTAAAATCAGTCATTACAATGCCATCAAGGCCTGCCAAAATACATTTCAGTTGACTAAATCAACTGTAGATTTAGTCAACTAAAATTAGACTAAAACAAACTTTTCAGGTGACTAAATTATGACTAAAACTAAATTATATTTTATTCAAAAGACTATGACTAAAACTAAATCAAAATTTGCTGTCAAAAACAACATTGATACAGGAAGATATTGTTAAAGATGCAGTGCCATGATTTTTTTCCCCCCTAAAACATGATGATCAGGTATTATGATTATACCAGGAGAAAGAGTTTTTCCAAAAAAGTGTACAGAAAGTACAAAATGTGTGGCCCTACCCACCAGTTCATGAAGTATGACTGGTTGTCATGGTGGGTGGTGACCCAGCTGAAGTTAGCCACACCCACAGTGTGTTGGGTGAATGGTAAAAGGGGAGGGGATGATTATATGATGTCATTTTATCTGTGTTTATTCTTTTGACCCGCAATGTGTCAGCCTCCAGGAAGAAACCCCGAATACAAAGGGAATACATAATTGCTCATAACAACCACCACACCAGGGGGTCTAATGAAGTACTGTCAACCTCCTAGACACATGAAAACCAGAAAAAGAACAAAACTATGGCACCGCCTCTTTAAGCTTGAATGACAGAAGAGAGGCAGGCCATTAATAAAGGTTTTCAGAAACATTTTTTCTGCCTTTATTGATGGTCCACAAGTGAAGAGATACAGGAAACAGGGAGAATGAGTCAGGGAGAGACATGCAGTAATCGAACCTGGGACTCTCAGTCAGGCACCAGAGTCTATATCATACATGGGCAACTGGCGGCCCCACCTTCACTTAATGCGGCCCGCAGGTTAATACCAGACTACTGATATATTATTGATTTCAGCTGTTACAATTCCAAACATGACCTGCTTTAATTACGTCATATTAGTAGCTTAATGACTAGTATAGTAATATTAAATTACTTAATAGTATAATTAATTGTATTTTTTTATGTCCAATGTATTTGTATTTAAGTTCATGAAGTTAACATGAGTATATAACTAAATGCGTTGGAAATTAAATCAAAATGTTAGATTTCAGGATTCCAATTCAAAAATAAAAAAATATATAAATATATATATATATTCAGGATTCCAATTCAAAAGAAGCAAAAATAGCCGATATACAAGCTCAAAACGCATCGCAGCGCGATGCGTTTTGAGCTTGTAGATCTGCTATTTTTGCTTCTTTTGAATATACTAGAATTACAAAGTAGAATGTAGCAATATGCAATGGCCCTCTGGAGTGAAGGTGGAAATATAGCGGCCCTCGCCATCATCAAAGTTGCCCACCCCTGGTCTATATGGTGCACATCTCAACCACTCGGTTATTCAAGGCAGCCATATGTTGAAGTAAATAGTTGAAAATAGCAGACTAGATCTGCTATTTCCAAAAGAATGTTATACATTTGAAAACTCGAAATGGGATACTTTGCATAATGAGTACTTTCTGCTTTTGGTACTTTAAGTACTTTTTGATTCCAATACGTTTGTACTTTAACTTTTTCCACCACTGCAAGTGGTGAGCCATATTCTTTTAAGTTCACAGCGATGATTCTCTACGTGTGGGCCCTTTGGAACTTGCTCTGCAGATATTTAGTTATAATCGCACCAACAAATACAATACAGCTAGCTTTGAGACCGGGTAGGCGTGCTATAATTGCCAAACATCTCCGAGCTTGTTTCCGAAATGGGCATCTTTTTCCCACAACTCGCCGCCGCTAATGCCTAGCGCCGAGGCTGACTCAATTATGATGCAAACGGGTGCTCTTGAAAAGCCTGGTTCATTTCTAATTAAGCCACACACTCATACCTATTTGTAGCTCATGTCCTGACATAATGCAAATGCTATGTAAATGAACTGCACTGATCTCCCCGCTAGCTCCACGCTCGCACATCCTCGGAGACCAGCAGGGGAATTTAGTCATACTTTATCCTATTCAGAACGGGGTACACATTATTGTGTATCATTATTTTATGCTTTAACTGTTGAAAAATAGCAGATATACAAGCTCACAGCGCGGCACCGAGTGCCGCGCTGCGAGCTTGTAGATCTGCTATTTTTGAAAAATTTGGAAAATTAGAATTTTGACCCGATTCTATAAGTGTCTTTTGAATCCTTCTAAATCCTTTTTTTTTTTGAAAAACCCTATGTTTCTATGTCAGCAATCTGGCTGGCCATCGTCAAAGAAAAGGTCCTTTTCACTTAACTGGAGCTCGGTTAGTCTGTTCTTGAGAGACTACTATGTCAGTGGTTCTCAAACCTTTTCATGTGAAGGACCCCCAAAATGATATTTATTTGGCCACGGACCCCCATCTCCAAATATTTAGTTCCAGGGACCACCCAGAAACGAAATTTTAGTTACAAACGTTATATATATTCAAAGATTTGCACACATTTTCACGACTTTTTCAAAAATAGCAGATCTACAAGCTCACAGCGCAACACTCGTTGCTGTGCTGTGAGCTTGTATATCTGCTATTTTTCACTGGTTAAAGCATTCAATAATTGTAGGCCTAAATAGGTTATACAAGTTTGGTTTCTCATTGCCGGCAACACAGGCAGAGACAGTTATAGCCTGTGAGAAAATACTGCCGCTCACCCCTACCGCTGCACCCCTGTCACCCCCTCTCTCGCTCGCGTTATTGATAATGATTATAACAGCTTGACTCACGGGCTTTGAATCATAAGATTTGTTTCTCGCTAAACCAATGGTAGGCCCACCCAAGGTCTCTAGCCCGTTTAGGCCGAGAATTATTGAATGCTTTAACTATTGAAAAATAGCAGATATACAAGCTCACAGCGCGGCACCGAGTGCCGTGCTGCGAGCTTGCTAGATCTGCTATTTTTTAAAAAGTCGTGAAAATGTGTGCAAACCTTTGAATATATGTATTTTCAAAGCGAACGTTTGTAACTCAAATTTTGCTTCTGGGTGGTCCCTGGAACTAAATATTTTGAGATGGGGGTCCGTGGCCAAATAAATATCAGTTTGGGAGTCCTTCACATGAAAAGGTTTGGGAACCGCTGACATAGTAGTCTCTCAAGAACAGACTAACTGAGCTCCATTTAAGTGAAAAGGACCTTTTCTTTGACGATGGCTGGCCAGATTGCTGACATAGAAACATAGGTTTTTCAAAAAGTCTTAGAAGGATTCAAAAGACACTTATAGAATCGGGTCAAAATTCTAATTTTCACAATTCTTCAAAAATAGCAGATCTACAAGCTCGCAGTGCCGCGCTGTGAGCTTGTATATCTGCTATTTTTCAACAGTTAAAGCATAAAATAATGATACACTATAATGTAGAAGAGTCAGTGTACCCGTTCTAAATGGGCTAGATACCTTCACAGCCGGCAGTGCATGTGCAAAAAAAAACACAGCCTGCAGTGGACCTGCTGCCCCCCCTCCCAGGCCCAGTGTGGGCCAGATGATGCTGTTTAGACAGGCCATTAGCATGCTCATTCTTCCATCGCTAAACAAACGCGGAACACGGCTGGTTAGGTAGCTGACTGTGTGCATCGGGGCGTCGATGCCGTTTGAAGATTACAGGCATTAAGTGATGATTTGATTCTGCCTGGAGCGCCTTCATTGGCTGGCTTGGCCTTACAACTTGCTCGCACTGCCAATGCTGCCTGTAAGCTATGTATAGGCTAGAATCGTCTACACTCAATTTAGGCTAAAAAGAAAATGGAGTCGTATAGCTTTGCACTTCCCCTCTGCCTCTAGACAAAGGAGTCAACACGCTGCTGTCTGTAGGCTGTTGTTTTTAACTCTTATACTGCTTTGGACGTTCCTGTTCGCCCCAATTCTCAAGAGACCTCCGCGCCAATACGGCGCTCGTTCGCGTTCGTTCGTTTACCTTGTTGATGTCCTTAAGCTGATGAGGGGTCGCGCCGCCGTGTACTGTAAACACATTTTCCGCGGTGATGGTGTAAAAAATCCATTATGCGTTAACATCAACGGAGACCAATTCACTTCCTTGTTGATTTCTCTGGCTGTGAGGCTCTGTGGCCAGTGACTGGTCTGAATGCACGGCAACACATAACAGGCAAATTCACATTCATTCTCGCATGACGCCGCCCTCTGCTGCCTGGCAGACCAAAGTGCACTATTGCACAATCAAAAAATAAATAAAAAATAAAATAAATAAATGTCTATCTATCTACTATAACGTCGCAAAGGTAAGCCGCTTTTTGATGGCACCAGACCCAATAAATAAAGAAATAATCTGGCAGTAGGAGAGTTAAGAGGCTGTTTTTATTCTGGTTTTATTATGACTGCATGATAATGATGTTGTCAGTAGGTTCTGGTATAGTGATAACTCTTTTCTCTTGAAAGAAAAGTGTACACAAAACATATCTTACAGAACGTATTTTATAGAATCTCTATGGTAGAGTATGTTATGACCAGGGACGTGCTGGCCATTGGGAAAAGCGGGACAACTCCCGAACGGCCGGTTCATTCCCGGCCGGTCCAGGCCGGCCATTAGGAAAAAATTTAAAATAAAATGTCGGCCTTCGTTCCATTTTATACATTTTTTCGCGAAGCAAAGCCCTGCTTCATCATACAAGACCGTTGCACAAAAGTAGTGAAAACAGCAGATCTACAAGCACACAACGCCTCGCGGTGCGAGGCGTTGTGTGCTTGTAGATTGGCTGTTTTCACTAGTTTAAATCATTTTTAAAATGATAAATACAAAACATACGGTTTTGGACATACAAGGTTTCCACCCGACAACGAGGAAATATAACTCATACAGTAATTGGCCCACTGGCTTGTCACTTGTCGTGATCTGAAATGACAAATCTTTGAGTAGCAGCAGCGCTATAGAGAGAGATCTCTCTCTATAGCGCACAATGAGGGCCTCTCCAACTCTTTTTCCCGGGCTGAATCAGGGGCCCAGCACGTCCCTGGTTATGACTAGCACATCTGCAGTGGTTGGAGGTGGCCTCCCTATACGCTTCCATTGAGAAAGACGGGTAGGACACCTACTACTCTACTAGTATAAGTGCAAGTGGTAGATGTTCGGTTTCTCATGCGGGAGACCTTGGTTCGAACCCGGGCTAGTATGTGGACGTGTTTAATTAACTACCTTTCGTTTTTGTCTCCTTTTTTGAGACCAGATGGAAGGACTATATCTCCAAACTGGCTTGGGAACGCCTCGGCATACTCCCTGAGGGAGTGGAGGAAGTTGCGGGATAAGGAAATCTGGAAGTCTCAGTTGGAACTGTTACCCCCGTGACCCTGTGATTCTGGATAAGCGGTTGAAGATGGATGGATGGATGGATGGATGGATGAACACACATTTGCAAGGTATCCTTAATGTAACTAAACTGGAGTCTGCTCCACAGACACTGTTGTTGCTATAGGCATTGTGCACTACAGTATGTGCAGTACTGTAAAGGCCCCAACACAAAGCATCAGACTCTCGCATCAAGAAACTCCTTCAAGAAGCTGTAGTTACCTTAGGCATCAAGTGGGCGCGCTAAAACCTGCTAAAGCGTCTTTCAGAGTTTCACGCTTCTATTTTGGAGTGTCAACGCGGAACACAGACCACCGAAACAATGCGTATATTTATGACATGACATGGCACCAGTTTTGAAGAGTTCAAACTTGTATTGCAGAGTATATATCGTAGAGTATTATATATATTGCAGAGTATTATATGCTGTCGGAATGCTCGAAGCATGGCCCCAAGCCAGTGCCGGTTCTAGGACTCAAGTGGCCCTATGCAAGATTATTTTAGGTGGCCCCTCACTAACGGATGCGCGCGTACGAGCGCATCCGTTAGTGAGGGCACGCGCGCATCCGTTAGTGAGGGGCCACCTAAAATAATCTGTAGCACCAGATCGAAATGTTCTTTTTGGAGGCATATTGACTTGCTCATGAATCAAGTACAGGCAGCCAGGCCTAGAGTGAAGTTTGGGATTATGAGGAAGGAGGAAGGGGAGCGCATATTAGAATAATAACGCTAGTTTTTGGATAGGGGATACATGACATAATGTAACAATATGTTTAATATCTTCTTCCTGTGATGTGGCCCCCTTATTGGTTGTGGCCCTAAGCGGCCGCTTATGTTGCTTATTCCAGGAACCGGCCCTGGGCCAATCGACACGTTGTGAGCTTCTTTTGAATTAGAATCCTGAAAAGTAACAGTTTTGAACATACAGTAATGTTTCCAGCTGATAGAATCAGATAGAGACGTTATACTGTACAGCATCTTTGCGTTATTACTTGCTTGACCTAAATTTGCTTTTGATTAACCCAGTGTTTTAATAAATAGTCTTCCTTGATTGAATACTTAATTTAACAGCACGTATTCAGGTGGTGAATGTCAACGGTTTAGGCACGGTCACACAAACACATCCGAAGCCGAGTTGCCAATGCATGCCGAGGCGTCAACCGTGTACATTTTCCATGTTTGTCTTTCGGATTGTGCGCAATGCTGGTTGTCTGGTGTGTGGTTCATGTTTAGTGCAGTGGCGTCAGTTCAGAAAAAGCTAAGGTATGGCAACATGACTGGTGTCTTGCACGCGCGCGAAGGGCGCGCGTGCAAGACACCAGTCATGTTGCCATACCTTAGCAACAGGCATGATATATTTATTTTAAGAAGAAGTACATTTTATTTTCACCCCCCGTTTCTACGGTTTCTTGGGCTGGATATGGCAGCCTGGAACAGTTGTTCAAGTGCAGAGCACTAAACTTGGCACGTTAGTAAACGTGCCACAATTAACAGTAATGCATTGCACCTGTGCAGCTGACCTGCGGAACCTGGGAATATACAATTTTGTCAACATGGGGAGAATAAAAGTGTGGAGAATATAATTATAATACCTTGTTAAAGTGACCATTTTGTAACATTTTGCATTTGTAGTTATTTTACTGTAATTGAACAACATAATAACCAGCGCAGATAGACAAAGAGACATTCATGGATTTAGATTTAAAAGTAACTTTTATTTTCCCCCCTGGACCCAGGGTATGGCAGCTGCCTACCCCTGCCATACCCAATTGACGCCCCTGTGTGAGTGGTTTGCGCCTTGAAGGAGAACTGCAAGCCAAATGCCTGCCAAGTAGCCTCGTTCCCAGCCTGTTCTCATCTCTTAATAGAAAAGGGCTGGTAGCGGCCTAATGCAGAGCGTGTCTATACTAGGCTGGGACTTCTGTTGGATGTACTTCCCCCAATCTTTTACGACCAATCACAATATGGGTTTCATGCACAGATCTACAAAGCATCAAAGTTAGCTTCCGTTGGCGGCAGGGCAGGAATTTTATGAAGGCCATGAAGGCCATGGCCGTCGTTGCCCCTCAGTTTGGCCTTTTGTCCCTCAAACCAATGGCATGACCTGAGGCCACAGTGGCCTTTCTCCTCTGTCTCTTTTTAGTAGACAGAGGAGATAGTAGACACCATTGTCTCTTTCTTGTCATGTAGACACCAGTGTCCCCCTGAGTCCCCATCTTTAAACCAATCCAGTGACTTTGATTGGTGCAGGGCTGAGCATGGATCTGATTGTAAATACCATCATTTATCTATTTCACTGCAGATTAGGTTATCATCCCAAACCCTTAAATTCAACAAATATTTCATTGGACTAAAATCTTGTTTTATTTGACGGCCTTCCTGCCCTGGCATTTGGCCTTTGTGCCCTCAAAAAATGGACAACACGCAAGGCATGGCATGCTTGCGGGCTTAACTTTAACCTGTTAACTCATTTGCCGCGATCCCCGTAGCGCCCGTAAATATTCCGCTGTACGGCCCTGCCATGCCCGTAGAGCCCGCAAATGTGCTTTTAAATTATGTAATGCTAAATTACACTCTTCCCCAGCCCCTGACAAATTTTGGGCGTTCTGTCTTAACTCGAAACAAAAATATCACACATCAAAGTTAGTGTGTTTGAAAACAAGAGTGTAATAAATGTATAAATCTCAATAAAAGTGTATAATTCTCCCCATAATCCACAGTGAAGGAACGGTGGTGGCATTCCGCACGCACCGCTGCAGCCTGGCTGGCACCAGGCACCACAATGCGTTTTTTTTTTTTTTTTTTTTTTTTTTCCTCCCGCATCCTCACTCCAACATGCAGCCATCATGGCTCCATTCACACACCCCCCCATTCCTACACCATCTATGGAATTGGAAGTGAATGTCTCTGAATGGCAGCATGTCAGAATGGAGAAGCCCCCCCAAGCGGAGGCTATAGCAGTAGCCTACTAGCTACAACAGTGCGGCTCGATCTAACTACTAGAGAGTAGAGACCATTATGAATAAATCAAACACAATCCCGTGACATTTTCACTTGAAAAGCCCTGAACTGGGCCAATACAATACAGAGCTGTATTGTAGCAGAACTGTGACTGTCTCCACAACAAAATAGGAGCGACAAAGTATGTCAACAGCAAGCAGGGATGTCACAAGGGGGGGAAAGGAACGTGGGGCTGAGTTACTAGGGCCCAAGGTGGAAGGGCCTTTGATATTTTATACTTTTGCGATTGAAAAATAGCAGATCTACAAGCTCACAGCGCGACACCGAGTGCCGCGCTGCAAGCTTGTAGATCTGCTATTTTTTAAATCCCCATATGAAGAACATTCATGGGGGGCCCACAGTGAATCCTTGTACCCAGGGCCCAGAACCGACACCCTTGCTTTAAATCAAAACCAACACAGTCACAACTATGTTCCTTCAGACTTGGAATATCCACCGATTTCGGGGTCCCGGGGTGGCAAAAGAGGCCAATGGACTTGTTTTCCGACTCCCGAGGCCAACCTCTGTGGAGTGAGTCCTTATCCCTCCGGTCGAGATGATGATGGACGAGCGAGATGTCCATCTTGTCCCCCCATCTTGCAGCAATCGCGTCGGTAAAAATACATCCTCGTGTCGTCGTCTCGTGTGTCCATATAATCCCAAGGATATGTCGCGTCCTTTGTATAACGAGCTGTCTGTAACATACATGGATCCCAGGCCAGTAACAGTGAGGCCGAATATGAGGAAGAAGCGCAACGATCGTTCCATTTGCTGTAGATTTCTTTTTTTACTTTTTATCCTCCTAACTTTGTGCTGAGTGCTGTTTCGGTAGCAGCCAGGGCAGCCAGTACCCGTGGAAAACTTGGAGCTGTATGCTGTGGTGGAATCCTGGCTAATCAGTGATCCGTTGTGAAGCCCGCCTACTGTATCCGGTTTTGTACAAACTCACATACATGTAAGAAACGTTTCCGTATCCGATATAGACCCAGACCGGATCAGCAACGGCTTTGATTGATTGATTGATTGGCCTATGGCGATGGAGGTTTATTGGCATGAGAGAACGAAACACATAGGAAATACCTGTTTACGTAGTTCTCGCCAAGCAAGTGTCACAATAAAATAAAAACAGTTGATACCATTCCCCCCTGCTTTTACTGCTATATAGGCATTATATATATGCTTATAGATATATATATATATATATATATATATATAGCCTATAAGCATATATATATATATATAAATACTGTGTGTGTGTGTGTGTGTGTGTGTGTGTGTGTGTGTGTGTGTGTGTGTGTGTGTGTGTGTGTGTGTATATATATATATATATATTATATATAATGCCTATATAGCGTTTATGTACGTGTGTGTATAGCCTACAGTATAGTGTGTGTGTGTGTGTGTGTGTGTGTGTGTGTGTGTGTGTGTGTGTGTGTGTGTGTGTGTGTGTGTGTGTGTGTGTGTGTGTGTGTGTGTGTGTGTGTGTGTGTGTGTGTGTGTGTGCGCGTGCGAGGAGGTATTGCAGACCATCGTGGGCCAGTCGGAGTCCAATATAAAAAGCGTATTTCTCTTTGTGTGAAGTAAGACGCCCTAAGGGCAAGAGGTGGCCTATTACAGCACTATTACACAATTCCAGTTATACACAATTACACTTATTACACTAGTACACTCATCTGCTAAGTGCCTGAAGCCATAAATACATATATCAAGTGCATTATGTGCTTGAAAAAAGACCATTCACAAAAACCTAAATAACTCCCTTTCATTAGATTTTTAAGCTCGGAAAATCAAAAAACAAGGGTTTTGAAATGGCTCTAACTATAGAATGGTACATTGTAAATACAAAATTATATTTTTTTGGTGAAACTAGAGCTTGTCCTCTTTCATTTTCATTACTGTACGACATTGTCGTGCAAATACAGAATTTAGGAAAAATTTAAATATAAAAAAAATATATCATTGTACAAAATGGCAGAAAAGCCATACAGTACAATGTTAAAATGGCAGCAAATGAGTTAAGCAAGCCCCAGGGGGGTCCAGGGGAAAAATCCGCCTAAAATGTATGCCCAAATTGGAACAGTTGTGGACACAAAACTACCATGATTGTGGCTACTCTTGACTCACCAAATGTCAGTTCACCCCTGAAAATTCACAAATGCAGTGTAAAACATCACATTTCTCTTTAAGAGAAATTTCTCTTTAAGAGAAATGTCACATCACATTTCTCTTTAAGAGAAATGTGATGTTTTACACTGCATTTGTGAATTTGGTAATACCAAATTTGGTAATACCAAATTGTCCTGCTGTGATCATTTACCAAGGAAAAGATGGTTGAAAAACCTCCGCCTATGGAAATTTTGCCTTCTGAATTGTGAATGAGCCTCAAGACCTCATTGAAAACATATATAGTGAATAGAGAAATTGTTCACCAAGGTGTCATCAATTGATAGGCAAAATTGTATGAATATATTGCAAACTATGTAAACTCTACAGATGTTTTAGTGAGAGTAGTGCTGTAATATTAGTAATGTTAAAGTATAGGGTGACAAATTATAAAAACAAGTAACAATAAGTAGTAAATATACTGTATATGAGTAATGTATGGATGAAAAGTACAATGGCAGCTGATTACTATGCTGTAGGACCACTATAACAATAATCAACAAAAAATATTTGTAGTTTGATTTGGTCTATATTGATTTATTGACATTTATTGACAGCTGTTCAGAGGTCAACACCTTTTGCCCCCGCCGGCGGGGGCAATAGGGTTCAAAACATTGAAATGTTGTGATGTTGCTGAATGAAGATGGAGTGTTTTAAAAGTGAGTTGCGGGCGCTACTAGTGTTGCAAAAATGGGGTCAACCACACGCTTCTTTCTTATTGGTTGACGTGGGGTCAAAGTTCACCTGAACGCCGAACACGACGCGCCAACGCACCGCAACGGGAAGCTCCGCGGAATGGAATGGAAAGGGACGCTTAATGAGTGACCGCGCCCTCAGGACATGGTCACACATTAATCTGTCATTGATCAAATTATGCCTTCAACCAGACGCAGCAGCACGTTGAAGGCATCATTACATCTGGTTGATGAGCTGCGGTTCAAATTATTAATAATTGCGGCGTAATTATGGTGAACAAGTGGCCTCATGTGACGCGCATCACTGACGCGAGTGTCACTAACATCCGTCGTGGCTTTAACACAAGCACCCCTAGCTTTCCTTGTTCTGGGGGCCGAACGCTCGGGGAACATAGGCGATCTGCAAGCTCACGACGCGTCGCAACACAGCGCGCTGTGGGCTTGTGAAGCGGCTTTTTCTGGCGAAGAGGTTGGTGTAGAGTGGAAAAAGGGAGGGGCCTAGTATAGATCTCTATGGGACACTCCGGTCAAGTAGTATATAGGGCTCAATTGGTTTAAACCACTGGGAACCGTTTAAACTATTTCTGAGCTATGTGAGCAATGGGACTCGGTGTCTTTGCCAGCACTAGCGAAATAATACTTTTAAGTATTTGAACACGTAGATGGGAAAATATGTGAACTATAGTTATAGTAGCCTATATATATGTCTGCCCACGGCTAGGCTTAGCTTTCAATTGACTTATCTGTGCCACCAACACCAACCAGTCCCTATTTCTCCATCTTTATATGTTGTCCCCACGCCGTTTTCATGTCTGTGTCTGTCTGCGCTCTGCCCATTAATTGTGCCCGAAAAGTGCCACATGCCTCAATGAAAATAAATTGCTTTTAATTTGGGCTTTTCCTTTTTAGCCATCACTTAATTTCATTAGCTCTGAACCTGTGGAGCACCGGCTTTTTTTCTTCTTTTTTCCCTTTCAAACGGCGTCATCTCATGGACGGCACTTGAAAATGAAAAGAAGGGGCCTCTCTCTCTCTCTCTCTTTCTGTTTTTTTCCCTCTCCCTCTCTCTCTCCCTCTCTCCTCGCTTCCCCTCTCCCTCTCGCTGTGTGCTCCTCAATTAACAGAATCGTTTTCTTTCAACTAAAATGAATGTTATTGAGACCAATTAGCATAGACTGGTGAATCTCTCGTTAATCCGTTTAGGCCTAGGAATTATTCAATGCTTTAACTATTGAAAAATAGCAGATATACAAGCTCACAGCGCGGCACCGAGTGCCGCGCTGCGAGCTTGTAGATCTGCTATTTTTGAAAAAATCATGAACATTTGTGCAAATTTTTGAATATTTTATTTTTAAAGTGAACATTTGTAACTCAAATATTTGCTTCTGGGGGGTCCCTGATACAAAATATTTTGAGACGGGGGTCGGCGGCGAAATACATGAAAAAAAAAATTCAATGTTCAAAATTCAAATGTTCATGATTTTCCAAAAATAGCAGACCTACAAGCTTGCGGCGTGACACTCGGTGCCGCGCTGCGAGCTTGTAGATCTGCTATTTTCTTTTAATAGTTAAAGCATAAAATAACAATAATACGGAATAACGCGTTACCCGGTCTGAGTAGGTTAATGAGGGGAGTGTGGGTGAGTAAACAGGAATGAAAAGATGAAATTAGAGAAGAGCCTCTTCTTGTTGGCCTGGAATAATGACATGCTTAGTCGCCTAATTGTGTGGTGAAAAGCGCCGCTGCGATGGTAACAGATTGCAGTGTTCATTAGGCTGCAATGGGCCACCTGCTGCTGGGGCGCCTTGCCCGCGCGCTCCCTGTACACGTGTTTATCCCAGGGGGCACTCTTTTTTTTTTCTCTCCATCTCTCTCTCTCTCTTTTTTTTTGACACACTATGAAAAGCAAATGAGCTTGCCAATATGCTGCAATGTTGAGTCCTTATTGCGAAAGGCACAGAGGCATGTCGAACGAAATGAAATGAATGGAAAAAAAAACAATAATGATAAGCGGGGTTTCATTTGTTATTTGGAGAGAACAAAATGAAAAATAAAAAGTAGTTATACTGACTGTATATATGGGGCTTAATACCTAAGCCATATACAGGATACTTCTTCATAATGACAAAGAGTGGAAAATAGCTGATTTACAAGCGCTAGGTGTTGTGACTATTTTCAAAAGATTTGCCTCTTTCTTATATTATTTGACAATTTGGCCAATGTTTGACCAGTTTTATAGTGGAGTTTGTTGATTACTTTTGATGCAGTAATGGTATTTTTCTTTTATTTTTGGTGCGTATTAAAAAGGTCTTAAAAGTTCTTAAATTGACACTTCGTCATCAGGGTACGCCCCCAAAAAAGAAATCATGTGGGGACCCCCCTGGGGGTCCGGACCCACATGTTGACAACCCCTGCCCTAGATAAGCAGAAGGGGCTGCCTTTATTTTCTGATGAAGTAGAAAGGGTAGAAAGGAATATATAATAAATATATTGTAGGTTAGCGAAAACAATGTCGCTTCATTACGAATCCATATTCTTTTTCATCATCTTTGTATCGTTATTTCATCACAGTGTGCGTTGTTATTGTTGCCTTTTAAGAGGGGCTATAGTCTGAGATAATATACGTCTCTTTCTCAACGTTTGGTCTGGGGACCACCAGGGCCAGGGGTCCAAATGGACCCTTATGGTTCTGTATAACCCTTGAGAGTGTCCTACTGCGGGTCCATTTGGATCCACTTGCAAGCTTGCGGCTCTGCTACGTTTGAGGCTTTTGTGTGACGCTGTAGTGTGGAGCGGCAGTGGCTCAGGGGTAGAGCTGACGTCTTAGAACACGGAGGGTTCACGAAGGGTTCCCAGTTCGATCCCGGGCTCCCCCAGAGTTAGTGTCGAAGAGTCCTTGAGCAAGACTCTGAACCCCTAGTTGCTCCCGGTGAGCAGGTTGGTGCCTTGCATGGTTTCCTCCGCCATCGGTGTATGAATGTGTGTGTGAATGGGTGAATGTAATGCACAATCTATATGTAAAGCGCCTTGGATAAAGGTGCTATATAAATGCACCATTTACCATCTAACATTTATGAATCCAACTATAGGCATTGAATGAATGAAAGCACTTCCATACATACAGTACAGCAGACACAATATCATAGAGGATAAAAACACAATAAAGCCATATTGTGTTCCTCTAATGTACAGGGGGAAAAAACACAAAAAGTTAGACTGTCATGGAGATATGAGGTTTCTGGCAGACAGCAACGACATCATTGAAATTAGAAAAAAGGTTGAAGAAATCTGTGTAATTTTAGCGTCTGGTTCTGAATACAGCAGGCCTATAACAGAGAGATAATAGAGCTCTAATTGCAGCGTGGATCAGGCAGCGATGGGGTGGGGGGCTGGCATTCTCCCATCGTTTACCCCCCTTCATGAAATATTGAAGGGCTTTGCCAGGAGAAACCAACTCTACACACATTCTCTAATTCATAACCTGCAGACAGTCGGATACAGAACAATGTGGCTGCATGGTAAAATACTGCGGCGTTAACCGTTTACCTGCGGCGTAGAGTCATGAAAAAGAAAAGTTGAAGCTTAATACTCTCGTAGTAATCATTGTCTTTGTTCACGTTCAGAAGCTATAACAGGGGTCTCCCAGTCTGTTGCTCTCAGCTTCTTTAGTAGGCTAGGATAACGTCGTTGTCGTGCGGAAACCTTGTATGTCCAAAACCCTTTTGTATTCATCATTTAAAAAATTACACAAAATAGTGAAAATAGCCGATCTACAGGCACACAACGCCTCGCACCGCGAGGCGTTGTGTGCCTGTAGATCTGCTATTTTCACTATTTTTGCGCGACAGTCGAAGCAGGGCTTTACTTTATGAAAAAATATATAAATTCGAAACTTGGAGATACAAGGTTTCTGCCCGACAGTGACGATACAGGAGAGATTCATCAGGAGAGATCAACTTCCAATCTTTTTTGTTTTTCATTTCCAATTTTGTCTGCTTGTTTCTTTCTGTTTACACTTGTCCTGTTAGTATCTCGTATGAGTTCTCTTGCCTCCATCCATCCATCCATCTTCAACCGCTTATCCGGAATCAGGTCGCGGGGGTAACAGTTCCAACTGAGACCTCCAGATTTCCTTATCCTGACAACAGAGTTCTCTTGCCTGATTGGACAAAATTGGTATCCTGACCTGGAAAAGTACATACAGTATCTTATGTTTACTGACGAGCTAAAGAGATGGGGAGACAGACCCCTGTTACAAACGCTCTAAAAAAAAAATCTCTATAGCAATGATTACCATCAACATAACACTAGATATTACTTAGACCCCTGTAAGCTCTATATACTATGACGAACAGCGAAAATAGCTGATACCACAAGCTCAAGACTTTCCATACTATTTGAACACGTCTAATATATCTTTTTAATATAATTCTTTATAATAATTTACACGGCCAGAATGAGGACACGGCGTTGCAAGTGCTTAATTTCAGTCTGCCAGTGTATTTTTTATGCTAACTCCCTCTGCCTCGGCCCTATTAAGTACAAAGGGAAAGAAGAGAGAGGGCGAGTTAGAGAGATTTAAGCAGCACCCCCATTTAAGCGCAACGTTAATTAATGCATAATTAATTCTCGTATTGGCACTAAACTGGAAGCAGATATTCTTAAGCTCAGCTGGGTGCTGTAGCCTCCAGGCACGTGTAGAGCTGTGTTTTTAGAGAGCCGTGACCCCAGCCACAGTGTGTAGGCCTTTTCAATATCGGGCTTCTTTTCAACTAGTTTTTTACATAGTTTCTACGGACCGGGGAATCTGGGTGCATGCGCTCACGTACCGTATATGCATGCATGTGCTGTTTCTCTCTTGTGTGTATGTGTGTGTGCACTCGCTCCGCAGCAGTATACTACATGTTTATGTGCTTGCGTACGTGCGTGCGTGCGTGCGAGAGAAGCACTAGCTGGTGATCAAGGCTTCATCGTCAGAATGTTAATAAATCCCATTGTTCCGTGTTGCAGCGTGTACACAGCTGTTGGCCATAATTATGTTGCTACGTATTCTTTAAGGGTGTCAATTAAAACGCTGCTCCCGTTGCCCTCTCCTCACCTATTAGCACCTAGCAGCGGTGGAGAGTAAGCTAGCACTCCAGTACTGTGCTAAAAGGTAGGGTATTAAGTGATTTTCCTTTGTTACGATAAGCGTTAAATAGCTTTATATTCTGATGAGTAGGTACTCATTTCTATAGAGTGTTTGTTCAGTAACTAGGGGTCTCCCTGTCTCTCTAGCTCTATGCCTTTAGTTTACAGCAGGGGTCTTCAAACGTTTCCAGGCCAAGGACCCCTTACTTGAGAGAGATATGAAGCAGGGACCCCCACAACCTTTTCAGAGATTCCATAGTTTCATCGTTTGACAGCACGATCATCAGTGTATTTTGGATTCATGTCAATTTGTGTTATTAGATATAACCACTTGAACCGTCAATATTTAATAAAATGTACCTTTCACTCTGCACTTAGTCTGCTCTTTTAACCCACTACACCAAACCGCGTTGCCGAAAATAGCTGATCTACAAGCTCACAACGCCTCGCAGTGAGCTTGTAGATCGGCTATTTTGGGCTAAAGTTCTCTAGTGTCCAAGAATATGGACACTAGGGTTCAAGTAGTCTATTCTTTGATAGTGTTAGACTAGGATGTAAACAAAGTGTGGGCCCGAATGCTTATGGCCCGAAGTGTGGGCCCGAATGCCGAATGCTTATGGCCAAAATGCTTATTTTATCATTATTTTACGCTTTTTGTGGTCATTTTTGAATTGAAACACATGTATGAAGCTTATTTTTTTATAAAATATTTTCAAAACATTATTTTTATTTTAGCATCTGTTTTTCAAGAAAAAGTTGACTATAGCTCCTTTAATATAAAGAAATATATTTTTTTTATCACTGAAACGATTTGGAGGACCCCCTGTAGTAACTCTGAGGACCCCCTAGGGGTCCCGGACCCCCTGTTGAACTGATATGTTGTTGTTTTGGTCGCATTCCTAAGCCAATAATTTGAGGAGACTACCGGTCATCAAATGATTGGCTTAGAAACGCGACAAAAACTAAAACTCTCCCTTTAACCACAATAGGTTTGAAGCATAAACTGTATTAATAATCACTTAACCACTAACCTCGTGTCACCAGGCTTTCTCGGGGGAAAGCCTGGTATTCGTTTACAACGGGCCGGTTGATCCGGTCTAGGCGGAAACCACAAGCAGAAGAAGCGGCGTCGCTTTGTTTTGGTTCCCCCCGTTTGTTTCCCCAATCCCTATTAAAATGCTCCAGTAGCCTAGTGTAGTCTTGCCAGTCGCTACGAGTCGGACTAAAAGATGCATATCCCAAACAAATTTTCCAAAAGCAAAACTATGCCGCATCAAGGGGTATATTAGGTAGGCCCTAAACGTATGTCCTTGAGTGCAGGGGAATTAGCCAGTAGCTATGCCCCTCCCAAAAAGCTGTTGTCCAATGCTAGCTTAGAATAACTTCCTGCTTGCCAAGGTTTGCCTTGGCAACAGCCTTGGCAAGCTGCCGGTTGCTAAGCTAGCATTGGACAAAAGCTTTTTCGGGAGGGGCATAGCTACTGGCTAATTGTTTTGGGTTAAACTGTTTCTGGTTTGATAGTTCCGGCCAAATTGTAGTCCGTCTAGGACTACAACATGACGTAAAGTGGTTTCCGCTCCCGACCGGATCAAACCCCGAAAAGTGAAAGGATCCCAGGCTACCTAACCACTTAAACCCTATGCTGACCGGAGTCCCTCAGGGCTCTATACTAGTGTATTTTCTGTTCTCGCTCTACATTAAATATCTTCGCTGAAAATAGCCAATCTACTAGCCTGTAGATCTGCTGTTTGGTGCTAATGTCCCCCCCACAATAACGGATGCTGGGGTCGTTAAGCTCTATTTTAGACTTCTTCCAGCTGGATTGCGCGGCGAACAGCTCACAACTCATCACAATGCAAGGCGTGGTGTACACCTGTTATTCTAGTTGTTTACTTGAAAAAATGTCAAGATTTCTGAAGATTGAGGCAGTTCACCATGTAAGGTAAATGTGGTTAAAATAAAATAAGAGCCTGTCTCTCCATTTCAACACGATGCAAATCAGGTTTTGTCACATTGCCGGATAATGGCTAAATATGTTGTCTAAATTCATTCATGAATTTTTTATAACACTCCTATATTAAAAGGAACCCTGTTCCCTATATGGTTCTGGATGGGGTTCATCCATTAGAGAGGCTAACCATCATGCGTAGTGGTTATCCTCCCCAGGGGCACTTCAACATTCAATTGTCTTTACAACACATTAGCTTTCTACACACATCACCACTGACATGTACAGTCGTAGGTCGCAGTTAACTATGAAAACCGTCACATCTTGTCTGTACGTCCTTCCTTCCTTCAGTAACGCCTCAATGTCTATAGCTGCTGACCTGTTGTGGACATCACATCATTGTGACATCACATTGTGACATCACATTCCGTCCTTGTCCCTTGTAAGCCCATTGTATGCCCATATATGGAGATTCCTGATCTCCCTATATGTCTATAGCTGACCTATCACATCACATTGTTGTGACATCACATTGTAACATCACATTCCGTCCTTGTCCCTTGTATGCCCATATATGGAGATCCCTGATGTCATCAATATAAAGCCCATAGCTTGGACTGCTACGCACCCGCCTCTTGCTGCTCATGCACTGTCAAATCCTGGTTGTGGGTGTGAGTCTCATGTGGTCTATAACATAAGACCTCTATGATATCAGACATCAGTCATATCCATATCTGGGAAAATATTTTGTCCAAGTTAAACAACAAACCACAACTCGAATCACACTTGCAAATGAATTCCGTCCTGTGCGAATTCCGTCCTGCGTGACCTCGCTTTTCACCCTTAGGCATCTTACTGGTACAAATTATTTGAAGTGTTGACATTTTAGGTCTGCAACTACCCATTGTTTGATTATTAAATACAAATATTGTTAAATTACTACCAATCAATGAACCACTTAAGCTGTACTTTATACTTCTATTTTCAATATTTTCTTTCATATTTTTCAGAACTTTTTTTGACAAGACCCAAATATTAGCGATTACTAATCAATCAATTTAAAATAAATGATTGATTATTCTTTACAATCGATTAAATTAATTAGTTTGATTAACTGTTGTACCCCTAATACATTGTTGTTGGACTATGATGAAGCTGTAGTGAACACATGCACAGCACACAAGCACACACACACACACACACACACACACACACACACACACACACACACACACGCACACACGCACGCACACACGCACGCACGCACACTGACGTGTAGCCTTCAAACACCTGTGGTCAGGAGATTGGATTAGTCCTAATCTGTCCAGCTTTTACGGTTTAAAACAGTTCAAATCTGATTAAAGAGTGCTGATCTTGCTAGTTTGTTTTGTTAATCAAGTGCAGCAGAAAGACGTCAGCAGACACAACGGCCAGAAAGACAGGACCAGATTACAACCAGAATTCCAAATAAAAATTAAATAAATCCCAAAGAGGATTCCATTGTTTGTGATCTCAGTGAAATTGCGTTGTGTGCCCCTTGATGGCTGTTTGGCTTTGATGATGCGAACACAGCTGTTGAATTATGATCGTGATTATGAATATTATTATATTATTACTTCTAAAGGTCTGGAGGTGGTCCATGACATCCATCAGAGCATCTGCCTCGCGTTCATTTCTTTCCCATCTTCTCTATCCTCTCTCTCGCTATATCACTGTCTTACTGTGGAAGTTTATGATTTGTTTCACCAGGACAAAGTGTGTGGGTGAATTGTATCTGCATCCATATCGTTGCTGTCGTGCAGGAAACCTCTTATCTCCATATTTTAGCTTGTTGGTTTTTTTCTCGTACATTAACGCTCTACTTGATCACACTACAGCGTCACCACAACAGCATCAAAAAGTAGCAGATTCGTACACTCGTAACACGGTGCGAAGAGGCGCGTTTGGAGCTTGTCTACTTCTTTTGCTATTTTTGAATTTGAATCCTGGACACTTATAACGGTTTTGGATAAATGAGGTTTCCACCCGACAGAGACGATATGCATTGTGCACAGAAGAATCTCTGGGTGTTTGTGTGTCCTCCGCATATATCTTGACTTCCATCTTAGAGTGTGTGCCGGTGAGGGCCTAAGGGGGGTGCGGTGTGCGCTGTTGTGCACTCAGGGGTGTCGCACCAAATTCTGGGCCATGGGTACAAGGATTCACTCACATTTAGTGTTTTAACATTGAAAAATAGCAGATATAAAAGCTCACGGCGCGCTGCGAGCTAGATCTGCTATTTTTGAAAAAGATTCAAGTCAAATATTTTGAAAAAAAAACCTGTGTTTCTATGTCAGTGGTGCTCAAACCTTTTCATGTCAAGGACTCCCAAAATGATGTGTATTTGGCCACGGACCCCCATCTCAAAACAATTAGTTCCAGGGACCACCCCAGAAGCAAAATCTGAGTTACAAATGTTCGCTTAAAAAATACATATTTTCAAAAAATAGCAGATCTACAAGCTTGCAGCGCGGCACTCGGTGCCGCACTGTGAGCTTGTATATCTGCTATTTTTCAAGAGCTAAAGTATAAAATAATTAAAGCCCCTCCACCTTGGGCAAAGATTTGCACACATTTTCATGACTTCTCAAAAAATAGCAGATCTACAAGCTCGCAGCGCGGCACTCGTGCTATTTTTCAAGAGGTAAAGTAAAAAATAATTAAAGCCCCTCCACCTTGGGCCCTAGTAACTCAGTGTCCCCCCCCCCCCCCCCCCCCCCTCCCCCCTTTGTGAGGCCCCTGGTGCGCTTCGATATATTTTCGGTGAACTGCCCAGCCCTAAACAAGGAGTAAGCAAAGGTATATTGATGAACGAGTGAATGAGGAGGTATTGAGGAACCCATCGATTGTGAGACAATATCCTGATTTACGGATGCCAATAGGTTGTCGTTGGTTCCTTGAATAGTGGATTCGGGGTCAAACGAGTGGGTGACAAACACTCAAGCCTGAAATAGACCAAGACGACGAATCGGCCAACAAAAATGGGTGATGTTGAACTTGGGTAAAACCTCCAGATTTTGTCTTCCTTATCTGGTGCTTCTGTGTTCTTGGAACGTGAAAGTGGAAGTGGTGGAAGTCCCAAATCATCCCATTCTCTGGAATTGCGTGATGAAACGGGTCTCAAAATCTCACTTTTAGCTCATAGACGGACAAAATGGATTCGACTTTGCCATTAAAAAACATGAGTGGAGAAACTGGCATCCTCGTCGTAGCTTGTGTTCATGACCTATCAACATATCGGTGACCTATTGATTTCTATGGTGCTGCTACTGTAGAGAACTTTGTCAATAACATTAATACAGACATTTCATGAATAAGTACTGGCATATATTAGCAGAATTGGCTTTGTTTGCCGTTGTTTTTGTGCTAAACGGGTGGTTTTTTTGGGACCTGTTTCGACATACTGTACAGTGAAAAAAAATGTGCAAGTTTTTTTGCAGCCAGAGGCAATATCATTGGGCGGCTGAGGCTCGGGAGCATAGACTGTAGAAAAATATGGACGAAGCGAAGCCATTGGTTTCTATGCAGCGCAAATGGCCCTTTCTACCCCTTGGAATGGGTGTCGCCATCATAGAATTGTAAAGGCATGAGAGATGCTATTGGCTGCCAACGGTCACGTGCAACGCAGGGATACATGGGAGAATGTGGTCGGAGCCTCCCGAAATACAGCACACGAAGAAGAACACAGCTGGCTGCTATCAGTTCAGATTCTTCAGATTCAGATTCAGATTCAGATTTCTTTATTAACCATTGTGTAATACACATAGGAATTTGCTTTGGCATACTACATTTTTGCATTCAAATCAATTTTTTCACAAAAACACCGACAGAACGCAACACGTAGTCACCACAGCTGCCATGGACGGCGCTATCTTGGAGAACCTGCGCAACAATTTCGGGCGGTCAAGCGACCGCCTTCCTTGAAGAGCAGATTCAAGAGTTTAGTTGGCCACGCCCCCCCGCACGCCCCCCCGCAACTTTATCATTTATTTTAAAATGCATTGGACCACATTTCGACAAAGGAATATGATGGTGATTGAAAGGCATTTTTTTTACTAGCGATAGGAACCATACAGTATTCATGAAAATGTTAATTAAGGTTAGAAAACGAAAGGGGATTCTTTTTGCGATCGGCCGGGGGGGGGAACAGCGCAACTAGCGGCCAATCATAGGAAGTTTTAGTTCCGTATTGGAGTCATTTTAAATCGGCAGAACTATGCCCCTGCTCGTAGTAGAGCAGGTCGCCCAATGATCCGCGGGTTGGCGGTTCGAACCCTGGCTCCTCCTACTGTCCACATGTTGAAGTGTCCTTGGGCAAGACACTGAACCGCACATTGCCTCCAAATGAGTCAGTCAGTGCTAGCTTGCTACCCTTGGTGTGTGAATGGTGGAAGTGAGGACGCTGGCGTCGACTGTTCACCAGTTCACCTGCCAATGTATGAACGAATGAACCATTGTGAAGCGTTTTGAGTCAAATGCAATTCATCATAAAGATGATCGACACTATTCGGACCAAGTTATGTCACTTTAATGTTAGTTCGACAACATGACACGCCAAACCATAATGTTATATCATCAATAATTATTACTATGGACACTTATTGTTTGACCCTGCACTTTTGGGTTGTGTTGCAAGTATTGAGTACTATCGCTGTCTTGGCATGGCGGTGAGAGTTGCACTGACTAGCATTGACTGTTATGATCACTTTTGTTTGGCACTGCATCGTTTAGTTGTGCTTTAAGTATTGCTATTTGTGTGTGACATGACACGTATAAGCGTTGAATGTTTTTTTTTTTTGACACTTATTCTTCTTTTATTGTGACAGCTTTTTTGACAGTTTATGTATATTTTCTTTTTTATTGTTCCATGATTTCTTTTTGGACTGTTCACAACAGTACTTTCTTTCTTTGTTTTCTTACTTCTCTGTAACGTGTAACCTTAAACTGCTGTGCTGCCTCTGGGCAACTGATTTTCCCCCTTGAGACAAAAAAGTTATCAATCTATCTAGTTATCTTGGGGGTTAAGTACCTTTGGCAGAATGGCAGATTTGGGCTTTAATGCAGTGATTGTGTGTCACCTCGGCTGGCTTGTTTAGAGCTGCCAGCTGCTGCGTGCGTAGACACCCCGCATGACCGCCACCAAACAGCAGTTTGTCCCAGGTGTTCCCATGGGCGTGGAAACCCTGGTCCAACTGTTGACAGGATCTATTATGCAGGAGAAGTTCTCTCTTTGTCTCCAGCTGTTTTTGGGCTGCAGTGGTTTCAAGTGCATTGTGTTTGTTTATCTGTTTGTTTATTTCCCTGTGCAGATGTCTGGATGTATAACCTGGCTACACACCCATGAGACAGAGCAGAGGGTTCACAGTTGTCTGGACAGTGGGTGTTGAAAGAGTTGTCAGGCATACAGATTATAGCCAGTGGTCTAAAGTAACATTTAAAGTGCATAAAATACACTAAGGGCTGAAAAATACCTAAAATCTTCTTCTACGTTTTCTGAAAGAACCCCCATAATTATGTGTATTTGACCGCCGAACCCAATTTTGAGGTACTTTTACTTTATTGGAGTGTTCCCCGTTTCCAATACTTCACTACAACTCAGAGGCATATTGTACTTTTACTCCACTACAAATATTTGACAACTTTTTAGTTACTTTTTTGGATTTTGATTATTGGGCTATTACAAAACATACAGTAACCACTTCAGCTCTGTATAGACCAGGGGTCTTCAATAGGCGGTTCGGGATCCCTAGGGGGTCCTCAGAGTTATTACAGGGGGTCCTCCAAATTGTTGTGTGATAGAAACTTTTTTTTTCTCCTTTTTTTTATATGAACCCGCGTTGAACCTAGTGTCCATATTTGGAGAACTTAAGCCAAAAGTAGCAGATCTACAAGCTCAGATTTGTATACATTTGAATACTTGAAATGGACATTCTGCATAATGAGGTACTTTTGCTTTTGCTACTTTAAGTAGGTAAAATCTTGATACCTTTTTGTATTTTTACTCAAGTACATTTGAATTACGGACTACTTCTACTACTACTACTCATAACCGCGAGTGTTTCTACGTTGCAGTATTGATACTTTTATTTGAGTAAAGAATGTGAGTCCTTTTTCCACCACTGGTGTCTGACTGTCTGTTGAACGGACAGATATGAGATATCCAAGACAGAATCACTGTCAGACATATCTGCAACCATAGTTATTATTCTATCCTTTACTTTTTCCATTAATTGAATAATAAAGAAGCACGTTTTTTTTATAAAAATGTCATAGACTTTGTATAATCCACTAAATGTATTCGTCTGATCAACAACCGCTTTAGCCCTATTTTATAGTTGTCGTGTCTTGGAGAAATACCGAAAATAACTAATGAACACAAACTCACAACACGTGAGTAGGGCTGTCACAATTATTACATAATTGTCTAATCGCAATTATTTGACATAATCGCAATTATTTTGTCATAATCGTCATAATTGTTTTTCATGTTGAAAAATGTTCATATATTTTCAAACATTAAAAAATTTGAGGCGATGCATAGATCGGCTATTTCCACTATCAATGTTCTTTTTTAAGTATGAGTGCCTATCCCGAACTAGTTCGGGATATTCGGGATCAAAAACAATTTTTTATTTGCTATTTTACTTACCCCGAGCTGCTTGGAGCAACGTGGGTGGTCCCGGCTCGCCCAGCGCTAGCCAACGAGCTACGCTAGATGCTCCGACGATTTATTCCATTGAAAATGGTTTAAAATAAAGTTTAGACCCCCCCAATGTTCACCCAATGTTCATTGTAGGCGGCGCGACGTATTCCAGGGTGCCTATCCCGAACTAGTCCGGGATATTTAATGAAATGGAATAAAATGATAAGAGGCCTTCTGAAGCCTGGCCTGATTTTTCTAGCTACTAGCCGAAAGCTAACAACGTCCCGGCCGGATGTTATTTGCGAACGAAATCGCCAATCTCCGCCTAACCCGCGAGGTTTATTTACGGCGAAATCGCCCAAAAATGATCTTTTAGATGACAAAATGGGAATAGCCATTCTGTTAGCATTATCATCCGGGACATTTCCATGACGTGCATGAACGTGAGCACGTGAGGTCCTGGAAGGTGAGGTCCTGGAAGCTAAAGCGCTCGCCTATGAGAGATGCGCTGGCATTCTATGGCCCCTGAGTTAAGTTGTCAAATATGTCAGTCATTTCTTTGTATAATTAGGTTATGTGTCATATCTGCCATGTGCAACTTAAACGTCTACAAGCCAAACAGAAATGTAATTGTCAACGACAAAAACATTAAAACGTTAATCGCAATTATTTGAGTGACAATCATCATGTAAAATGTCATAATCGTGACAGCCCTACACGTGAGGGCCAGTGTTTAATTTAACTTTGGCCAGAGTGTATATGGGTCAGTGACGTGACGCCCCAAAAAATGTGTTTTTAAAAAAACTTTAAATTGCAGGCATAAAAGTTATTTACTTTTGTTCTACTCACTCTCAACCTTATGGAAATACATTTTGTTTTTAGATATTTTATTGGAATCAGACTTTATTCAGCAGTTTGTTGCACTTGTCATTTTCCAGCTGACAAAAGAAAATGGAATGTATAGTTTAAGACAAAGAGAAAATATTGTTTAGATTGAAACAATATGTTAAGGTTTCTGTGAAGGGGTTTCTGCTCTGTCTGATGAATTTGAAGTATCACTGAATGAAGCTAAATTACATTTTATGTAAAAATGTTTAAAACAAATGTTTAAATGTACAAAAGAAACATGGAACTTTGTTATTTATTGTTATATCTGTAGTTAAATACAGTATAACTCATATGGTGTGACAATCAAGTCATATGGCGTGACAAGCAGACATGTCACACCATTATGATTAAGTGTCACACCATATTACGTTTTCTGCATTTAGGTTTACCTTGAGGCTACTATGTACACATTAGCATGCTAACAGCATGCTAGCTATAACAAAGCAACCTAGATCTACATGGAAATATGACCAAAACTTCAAATAACTTAAGTTTTTTTTAATGAAAAGGTGTCACACCAACAGACATCCAAAGTGGTGAGTTTGTCAAAGTTTCAACAAGATGGCATTTCATGAAAATGTTAAAATCATAACTCACCTCAGACACCTGTCTTGCAGTTGTGCTGGGAGTGCTGAATAGCCTTACAGAAGAAGGACCTCTCTAGCCAATAGGTGTCCAAATAATTGCCTGTTTAATTTGTCCAAACTAGTGTCACACCAAATGATTTTGGTTTGGGGGACAAAATGTTTTTGATCAGAAATGACTGAAAACATTATGCTTTGACTTTGAAAAGATATAGGCTCACAAATAGACATTTTTTTTAGCCTAAATTCATTTTCAAATGATTTTTAGCAATTATTTTTCTTAGTTTTATTCAAGTTCCCACTTTGAGAAACAAGGTCAGGACAGTCACACCATATGAGTTTTGCCATGTTTGGTTGAAAATTCTGAAGAAATGAGGAATGAAATGTTTTAATCTTGAGTAAGTTCACATAAAGCTTAATGTCCTGCACAATATTCAGAAGGTTTTTGACAAATATATTTTTTATTTATACATGTTTGACACCGAGGACAGCGAAAACGTTACGTCACGTCACCCACCCACATACAGATGTCATTCATTGTGAACCATTGCCTGCCAGAAAGGGAATAATATCCAGGGGCGCTGGAAGTGGGGTGCTGAGGGAGCTGCAGCTCCCCTGGTGGTGGGGAGGAGAAAAATACATTTTTCGATTGAGAAAAATACAAATTTCATTTTATTTTTATTCATATAGGCCTATATATATATACACACACACACAGAGCTATATTAAAACAATAATTTATTTGACTTTGGGGAATAAAATATGATGAAAAAAGGTGTTTGATTATCACATGGTCTCCTAATCACTTTTAATCCAGAGTGAATTTTTATCTGTGTTTGTTTTTTGAGTTTCTATTTTATGCCTATCTATGTTTTTATTGTTTTTATTTCTATTGCTTGCTGTGATTCTTGTAAAGCACTTTGGTCAACTTGTTGTTTTTAAATGTGCTCTATAAATAAAGTGGATTGGATTGGATTGGAATCACATGGCCACCTCCAGTCAGAAGGGAAGTCGAATTTAAATTTTGTTTTAAAATAAATCCCGCTTTGAAGGCACACCAAAGTCTATTTATTTGAGAACTAGAAACTGTCTGTAGGCTCATTATTGCAAACTAACACTGTTGAATATGGGGAATAAAACACAGTTACAAAAATAATACCCAATTTTGTAGTGTGTGCGTGAGTGACTGTGTGTGTGTGTGTGTGTGTGTGTGTGTGTGTGTGTGTGTGTGTGTGTGCGTGCGTGCTGTGTGTAAAACTCTGTGCTAAAATAACTAGTAACTATACAGCTCCTTGTTACACCGTTGAGCAGGGAATAAGCACCCGAAACCGTAATAAAAATGGAACCCAAAACCGGATAAAAAAAACGTGAATTTTCGGCCGCACGCATGAACTCCTCCAAGCTCAGCTCCCCTTGGGATTTGGGAGTTCCAGCGCCCCTGATAATATCTCATCGTTTTAAAAGCCAACTTTCACTTCCTCTGCTGTGACTTGATAATCTAACTCTCACTTCCGGGTTTTATAATATTACATTTCCTGTTTAGCGCATGTATTTCCCCTTTCAGGAGGGTGCAGAGTTAGCCGGGAGGAAACGTGGGAGCAGGCGCGTCGCACCAAATTCTGGGCCCTGGGATTCATTGCGGGCCCCCGCACAATTATTTTGTGCTTTAACTATTGAAAAATAGCAGATATACAAGCTCACAGCGAGCTTGTAGATCTGCTATTTTTGAAAAATCGTGAAAATGTGTGTGCAAGTCTTTGAATATTTCAAATCTCCTTCTAAGGTTTTTTTGAAAAACGGATGTTTCTATGTCAGTGGTGCTCAAACTGTTTCATGTGAAGGACCCCCAAAATGATACGTATTTGGCCACGGACCCCCATCTCAAAATATTTAGTTCCAGGGACCCCCCAGAAGGAAAATTTGAGTTACAAATGTTCGCTTAAAAAAATACACATATTCAAAGATTTGCACACATTTTCACGACTTTTCAAAAATAGCAGATCTTGTGAGCTTGTATATCTGATATTTTTCAATAGCTAAAGTATAAAATAATTAAGCCCCCTCCACCTTGGGCCTTAGTAACTCAGTTCCTCCCCCCCCCCCCCCCCCCCCCCCCCCCCCCCCCTTTGTGACGCCCCTGTGTGGGAGCGCTGTGCTGGTTTTGATTAGGAGGAAGCTTGTCCTTCATACACTCTTTGTCTGACCTCAGGAAAACAATTATTGCCTTCCTCCAAACTCCCAGCCTCTGTCACTTTGCATTTCTCTTTATGGAGTTCTCTCAATGGCTTCATCAGTGCCTGCTATTTCCTCTATGAATTGCTGTAAAAGCCTCCTCTACACAATCATCAAACAATTGTATAATTTTCCTTGTTAGTTAAGTAAGTTGCTGTCGGGCAGAAACCTCTTATCTCCATATTCAAACTTTTTGAGTTTGTTTTCGTAAGTGAATGACCTATTGATCATAGGCCTATACTGTACTTCAGCGTCGCACAAAAGCAACAAAAGTAGCAGATCCACAAGCTCGAGGTGGATTTGAGCTTGTAGATCTGCTGATTTGGCTGCTTTTCAATTTGAATCCTGAAAAGTGAACGTTTTGGACGTACGAGGTTTCCACCCGAGAGACGATATCATCAAACAATTCCTCTTAAGTTAAGTTATAATGAACCGTGTCCCCTATTCTAGGGCAAACACTTGACGAGAATAGCAGAGCTATAAGCTCGCAGCGCGATGCTAGTTAAAGCATTAAATAAGTCTAGGCCTAAATGGGTTAAGTTATACATAACTAGCCCTTACCCGTTCAAAGATATGAGCTCCGAAATGATGTGCAGTGTGTGGGCACACACACACACACACACACACACACACACACACACACACACACACCACACACACAACACACACACAGAGCTGGTTAAACATGTTGCCTCAAGCTAGATGCAGAATAGATATGCCTCATGCTAGATGCAGAATAGATAGTAGATACACCATAAAAATGCTAATATACAGCATACGATTTGTGAAAGTGACAAACGGGCTTCACAGTTATGTCAGGTGTGTTCATATGCTAATGGTGATGCGATTTCAGATCAATTGCTCCAGCCACTGAGGAGAAACGCTGTTTCAGACAGACAGACAGACACTCAGACATTCGCAAAATTACAGTATATGTTTGATGAACCGTGTCCCTATTCTAGGGCAAACATTTTGACGAAAAATAGTAGATCTACAATGCTTCACAAAGTCACAGACATACAGTACATATAGCTGGGGCTTTAAGTACTTTTACTTTTGCTACTTTAAGCATATTTGTCATGGCACCTCAGTACGATTTTGAATGATTTTGTCGGCAACAAAGTATTTTTAAACTGTGATATTTCTAACCTGACTTTCGCCAGATGGTGGCAGCATTGCGTTGCATTGCTTTACCATCTGGGCTCGGTCCGGCAGAGTTGATAACACTCGTAAAGTCCCGGGCCGGACCAATCAGCGGCAGCTATGGGCGGGCTCTGAGCGGCTCTGAGCCAATAGAGTCTGATTGCAGACCACGTGGAAACCCCAGGAGGCAGATTGATGAGTGGTTGGAGTTGGCACTCCCAGACTGTGACAGAGAGACGGCCATATCCAATCACCTGCTATAGAATTTGAAAAAATGGCCCGCCCCTTACATCGGTTCTGCCGGAGCGAGCCCAGATGGTAAGCAATGCAACGCAATGCTGTCACCCTCTGGCGAAAGTCAGGTTATGATATTTCTACTTAATTGTATTTATTTCTGGGACAAAGACAGGTATTTGTAGAAGGGTGTAGGTACTTCACTGTATATCGTTGCTCCTAATTCTTACTTTTTGGGTTTTTTCGTAATTGAATGCCCTACTTTGATCATACTACTGCATCACACAAACGTATCAAAAGCAGTCCTGCAAGCTCGAAATGTGGTGCGAGCTTGTAGATCTATACTTTTGCTATACTTTTATTTGAATCTTGAAAAGTACAGTAACAGTTTTGGGTATAATATGAGGTTTTGCACCAGACAGTGATGAGTAACCTATGTATATGAGTGTATATGTCACAGTTAGTTTGAAATTTAGTTAGATTGAGAACAGGAGCGCTCGTTTTTGGGCACAAGGTGGAGCAGGTGGTGCCTCCTTCGGGGAACTAGGAATAATTTGACTGAGGTTAGGGTTAGGTTTATTGAGGTTAGGATTGGTGTTAGGTTTAGGCATAGTTTTACTGAGGTTAGGGTTAGGGTTAGGTTTAGGCATAGATTTACTAAGGTTAGGGTTAGGTTTAGGTATAGTAGCATTCACCAGGTTAGCATTCACCAGCGTGGGATTAATGCATGGGCTTCTTCCACATCCAGGTGAACTAAAACAGGTCCCCCTAAAACAAGCGCTCCTTTCCCAATCTAACTGGTTGTGGTTTCTCAAACTAACTAACATATACACATATGTGGATGTCTAAAGGAGCATGCATTTTGGTCCCCATCCAGAATCAATGGGTGTAAATCTACAATAATCAAATCAAATGTATTTGTCTTAGGAATGCGACAAATGAAAATAAATATTATTTAACTCCAGGACGTGAGTAATCAATAGGAAAAAGAAAAGTCATTTTGGGGGTGAACTACTCCTTTAAGTGTTCTCAGAGTTGTTCTAGCAGGTTTCATTGATTGTACAACAGCTGTGTATAAAGATACAATACATATAAATATAGAATAATAATGACTAAACAATTTTGGCATTTGGTAGATATTTTGGTAGAGGTGGATTTGTTCCTGCATGCCTCAAGTTTAATCGTGCTGATGTTGTGTATCCATTCCACAACATCTAAAATGGCAAAAGTGTGTCAATATGAAACTATATACATATTATTGAGCTACTCTACAGGAAGAATGGATTTGTCTCAACTCTAACGTTTCCCAGTACTTTGGTGTTTATGGGAGTGCAGGGGCGTCACAAGGGGGGGAGAAAAGTGGGACTGAGTTACTAGGGCCCAAGGTGGAGGCAGGGTTATGCTTTAGCTATTGAAAAATAGCAGATATACCAGCTCACAGCGCGGCACCGAGCTGCGAGCTTGTTGATCTGCTATTTTTGAAAAGTCGTGAAAACTTGTGCAAATCTTTGAATCTATGTATTTTTCAAGCAAACATTTGTAACTCTGATTTTGCTTCTTGGGGGTCCTTCCTTGGAACTAAATATTTCGAGATGGGGGTTTGTGGCCAAATACACATCGTTTTGGGGGTCCTTCACATGAAAAAGTTTGAGCACCACTGACCCAAAAAAAAAATCACGATTCTTCAAAAATTAAAGCACAAAATAATGCGTAATAATCCGTCGAAAATGGGTTAAACCCCCTGCCCCTATGAAGAACATTCATGGGGGGCCCGCAGTGAATCCTTGTACCCCAGGGCCCAGAATTTGGTGCAACGACCCTGTATGTGAGTGCTTTGAATCCAATAGCTATACACCAAGCTCCACCAGCAAATACACTTTGACTCCGTCTCAACCACAAATAGGATTTTGGAAAAATAACATTGTGATTTATGCATGCTAACTACATAATAGCACTTAGATTAATGCAATGTACAGGCGGCTTCCCACACATAATTGCTATAGTTTCTGTTATTCATTAGTTTCCGCTGAGAACAAAATATATGATATTAGATGCATAATAGGGGCATTACTTTTTGATGTTAGGCACACGGCTTAAAGAGCGCCATTTATTATTTATTGTCTCTTTTGTTTTCACTCTTAAATGGTTGCGGTGAATACAGAATTAGCTCTAATTAGTGATACGTTAGCTCTGCTGTGATAAGCCCGCGCCGTGGCAAAACTCAGTGATCTGAGCCTGTTAGTGGAGATGAGACACAAAGCCAGCAACAAAGACATACAGACCAACACACACTGACAGGTCCACGCACACACACACGCGCACGCACACACACACACGCGCGCACACACAGGGGCGTCACAAGGGGGGGAAAAGTGGGATTGAGTTAATAGGGCCCAAGGTGGACGCAGGGGCCTTAATTATTTCACACTTTAGCTATTGAAAAATAGCAGATCTACAAGCTCACAGCGTGGCACCGACTCCGAGTGCCGCGCTGCGAGCTTGTAGATCTGCTATTTTTGAAGAGTCATGAAAATGTGTGCAAATCTTTGAATATATGATTGTGTTTCTTAAGCAAACATTTGTAACTCTTTGCTTCTGAGGGGGTCCCTGGAACTAAATATTGTGAGATGGGGTCCCGTAGCCAAACACATTTTGGGGGTCCTTCACATGAAACTTTTTGAGCACCACTGACATAGAAACACAGGTTTTTCAAAAAACCTTCAAAGACAAAAATAGTATATCTACAAGCTCGCAGTGCGGCACTCGGTGCCGCGCTGTGAGCTTGTATATCTGCTATTTTTCAATAGCTAAAGCACAAATTAACGCAGTGAATCCTTGTACCTAGGGTCCTGGATTTGGTGCGACACCCCTGCACACACACACACACACAGGCAAACAGAGACAGCAGACACACATGCACGTACGCAGCACACAAATAGCTCATATCCGGACCACCACACAAAGAGCATTGGGAAAGTTTACGGGTGGAATAGGGCCTGCATGTTCTGGGGATGCGTGTACGTTTGCTGGTTGAGACTTAATTGTTTCGTTCGGTGTGTGTTTGCTTTAACACATTTGAGTATCCTTTACTTGCATCTCTTTTGCATTTCTGACTGTAGTACTGTCCTGACAACTGAATTTCCCTTGTGGGATCAACAAATGTATATTCCTAAATATACAGTATCTTAAACTCTATGCTGTATACTTGACTTGACTTGGGTCTCCCATGGGGTCTGGACTTAGTGAAAATAACCAATCTACAAGCTCACAGAAATGATCACAACTGTGCTACTATTTTAGCCGAATGTTTGCTTAGGATGACATGCCCAGAATAGGGTTCATGTGGTTAAAATGCATTGAGGGTACATACCATAGAGTACTGTAAAGAATATGGACGGTGCGAAGCCATTGGTTTCTATGCTGCGGAAAATATGCTTTTTTGGTCCTTGTAAGGGTGCCGCCATCAGTGTAGAAATCAACGTTCATTGGTAGAAATGGTACCATCTCGAATGCTATTGGCTGCCAACGGTCACGCGCAACCGCAGGGATACATGGGAGAATGTGGTGTTGAGCTATGCCGAAAATAAAGCACACGAAGAAGAATCACCACAAGCCTATGATCACAAGCCCCTCCTACAGCTTACCCTGCTTTAACATCAATTATAACCGAAATTGGACCATATTTTCACAAAACGCATATCATGATGATTGGAACGGGGCTTTAAACTAGCGACATGAACCATAAAGTATTTATAACAACTAGCCTACAGCCCCCTGCGCGGGCCTGGCCCCTTTGTGTGTGTGCCTGTTAGTCCCCCTTGGTGTGAAGCAGACAGACTGTGATGTTGCTCTCTCTGGAAGTGCCCCCGGACTGGGAGTGTGCTGCTTGGTGACGCCCATTTGTGATGTAAATCGCATCACAGGACAGCCGCCTACAGGCCAAAATTTGGGAAAATATTTTAAACATTTGGGGATTATGAGAAGTAGAGACACATCTGAAGGTGATAAAGTTGATGTTGGGCAAGGTACATGCGTTATTGATTTTTGTATTATGTTTTTTAGACAATTGAACAACTGCTGAACGTGGAGTTACAGATGGACAAACGGACAAACATACACACTATTTTTTGGGGCAATTCTAATTAAGGTTGTGGGATGTTTATTAAGGTGAGAAAATCTAATCGGGGGAAATGAATGGAACCCTATGGAGAACATGTTACTTCTGGTATACCAGAACACCGCAACTAGCGGCCAATCATAGGAACTTTCAGTTCCGTGTTTGCTTCATTTTACATCCGGACAACTGGCCCCCTGGTACATATTCATAATTGGAGTCCGGGCAGCAGGACTGCTATTTATCGCAGCAGATTGGTATACGGATCCACAGTGATTAATGGTGAGGTATGCATTCCAACCCAATCTGCTCTTAATTTCTTTTGATTTATGAGGCTATAGTATAGAAAGTACACGTACTTGTAGCTATAGTAGTCTGCTCCTCCGTCTTGCAAAGCAACAATGCTGCATGGCTTTGGGAGAAAGAATAAATAAACATATATAGTTATTTGTTTTTACAAGTGCTACTTTTCTTCATTTGAATGCTTTGTTTGAGTTTTTTTTTTTTTTTGCGAGTTGCAGAGATCTCAACCTTCTCTTTCTGTTTGACCCAGAGCATCTGACAGCACTGTGTGAATGGCTGGAGGAGCCCGGGGAAGAAGGCGGTGGTAGGTCTTAATGCGTTCAGACCGTGAACGCAAAACCTGTGTCACTTTTAGATTTGAACCATGCACTTTAACCATTATTTTATGCTTTAACTATTGAAAAATAGAAGATATACAAGCTCACAGCGCGGCACCGAGTGCCGCGCTGCGAGCTTGTAGATCTGCTATTTTTGAAAAATCTTGAACATTTTGTTGTATTCTAAATTCTAAATCCTTCTTCTAAATCAGTGGTTCCACCAACCTTTTCAAGGTCAAGGACCCCCAAGATTACATGCATTTGGCCACGGACGCCCCATCTCAAAATATGTTGTTCCAGGGACCCCCCCACAAGCAAATATTTGAGTTACAAATGTTCGCTTTTAAAAAGATGTATTCAAAGATTTGGACACATTTCATATTTTTTTACCTGATTCTATAAGTGTCTTCTAAATCCTTCCTCTAAATCAGTGGTTCCACAAACCTTTTTTCAAGGTCAAGGACCCCCAAAATTACATGCATTTGGCCACGGACGCCCCATCTCAAAATATGTTGTTCCAGGGACCACCCAGAAGCAAATATTTGAGTTACAAATGTTCACTTTTGAAAAGATATATTCAAAGATTTGCACACATTTTCCCACCTTTTCAAAAATAGCAGATCTACAAGCTCGCAGCGCGGCACTCGGTGCCGCGCTGTGAGCTTGTATATCTGCTATTTTTCAATGGCTAAAGTATTAAATAAATCCAGGCCTAAATGTATTAATGCATAATATACCAGGGGCAGATGAAGCGCGCGCCAGTATCTGTGAGTGTGTGTGAGTGCGTGCGCGCGAGGTTGTATTAAAGTTATAAAAGACAGATTGGTTACGCACGCTGGGAAAAAGAAAAGCCGGCCACTCTGTAAACACAGAAGACAGAAGGACTGCAGCTCCCGGGTCGATACGGTCAACAAGAAACACAGATCACCAGCTCATTCTCCTATTGTTTTATTCACTCCCCACCTACCTAATACTACAATATTCATTCTCTATAAAGCTGCCCTATTGTAAAGGCAATATCTGGCCACCTGTTCTCAAATTTGCCTCAAAGGCGAAGTGGCAAGCGGAAAAAGTAAGAAACAAACATGAATTAACCC